>NC_139721.1:154163985-154356485 GCF_964211835.1 Anser anser
CGTAACAAACACGGTACCAGGCGAAGGACAGAACAACACAGTGCTATGCCAGAGAACAAATCCAGGAAATCTCCCCAGTACGACAAACAGGCAAAAAAAACAGCAAATGAAAACCCACACCCTCCCTCCCGCCCTCTCACCCGAAGTATAAGGGCAGCACACCCACGCACACATACATACACACAGTTACTTTCTGTAACCATGGAAAATGCATACAGCAGTTTCTCAGGTAACTGCACAATATGAAGCTAAACAGAGGATACTGTATCTAAAAAATATATTAAAAAAATCTGAAAAGTAAAAAATTTTTCTTATCCCAAGTAGCTAGATTATGTTGAGAAAAAAAAAACTACAAAGACCCTCAAGGCACATGTTCTCAAATCACCTAGTTTTATAAAAAGTCTTGTCTAAACACTTGCAGTGGAAACCTAACATCAAAAAACTAAAATGCTCAGTCTACCTGGCATTTCAGTGGCCTTATTTTTATTTTTTAAACAGAAATTTGGAAATCTGAAGTTAATTTCCAGAATTAAACTGGGGAATAAGCTACGTATCTTGAAGATACTTTACAGATGGGATGCCAATATTCTTCTTGAAGTCATACTGGTGATATATAGGTGGACCAAGAACAATTACCCTGTCTAAATTTACTCCTACCACTACTTAGAGGAAAAACATTTGCATGGCAGCTCCTTCAGCTGTGAAAATGCTACGGACCCATCTTCCTCCTACCTAGCAACAATTGTACTGAGCTTTTCAAACACTCCAAATTGTTTCATCGTACATTATGTGCCACATCAATTGCTAACACTGTGATGAAAGCAAGTTTTACAAGACCAACTTGAATTATGTGTAAAACGAAAATAGCCCAAACTTTTGAGAACAGTATTACAAAGCAGACCTATCTGTACTTGTACAGCAGAACCGAACAGACCTAGAAACCCATGCCTTAGTCTGACAGTGTACTCTGTTTTCCCTTTAACGTTGAGCTTTTTAAAAACCTTTCCTTTTTTTATGTAGAACATTTTACTTAAATACCACAGATCATATGGCCAATCCAATCTTTCAGTCAAAGCAAAATATGATTAGTTATGAAGTGAATTCTCCAGTGCTACAGATGAAAACAAAATAATTCCAAAAAAAAAAAGATGGCTCAATATAATCACCTACTGGAGTTGCCTATTAAAATCATTATAAAATTATGCTAATAAAAATTGTGAACAAATAATACACAGATCAGGATGTATGTATTGACTTACTAGCATCTTTATAAAAATTTGAAGATATACACAAAAAACACATCAACATTTATGGAACTGTATCCATTAAACTTAGATAAGACAACACAAAAAACTAACAAGTAGCTAAGATGTGTTTGACTGTAAGCACTTTGAGTAACATTTTAATTTTAAAAGTTCAATATTTACATACTACATTAAATGCTCCTTTTTTTTTTTTTTGCATTGTATTTTGAATGCATGATCAAGAAAGAACAAGATAATGGTTGCAACAGATCTTCCAAGAAAGTTAAGATGTTCAGATTTAACTACGTGCTGAAAGAGAACATGGATATAACACGTTCATCTAGCTTTACCTCTACTTCCTTTTTTTTTTTGGGGGGGGGGGGAGGGGGGGGAGGGGGGAGGAGACAACAAATAGAACTAGAAGAGATGTATCACTCAAACTGATCATTGCCAACAGATCCAGTTTTAAGGTAGAATTTGAGAACTAACAAAAACACAAGCATTTTCACAAGTGACTCACCTAATTGCTACTTTTGCTACTGAGTTTAAGGTATTAGAAATATATGGTGACAATACAGGGTGTGCATATGTATGTATGTGTATAATAAAATGCATATAGACATACATACATGTAGTACGGTTACACGTGGTTCTGATACCCAGCTACTGCAGTAAGCAGCTAAAATAACCAGCAATGCGCTGTACATTGTCTATGCACAAGCAACAATCTACTGCAACCACCTTTAAAGAGGATCCATCTAGTCATTAAACAGGCATTGTTTACATTGCCTCCTACATTTAAATAGATCTGAGGCAATTTCACTTCTTTGTTTCAAAGCCACCCATTTTTGACCTTTTTTTTTTTTTTTTAAAACCCCAACTGAATAAAAATTCTTAAAACTTGTTTAAGTTGGCTGAACCTCAGCCTCTTTGGGATAGATTCAAAACCCAAAGCAGGAGCGTTTCTACAAACTTCTTTGACTTTTGAATCAAACCCATATTCTCAGGCTCCAAGAAACCCTCTAACCCCAATAACACATGCTTATGACAGGACAGCTGATCAACTGCAGATGTTCCTACTGCTGAACTCAGCTGCTGGCCTGTCTGGCACTCGCATCTAGCCCAGATTTCCAGACACACACTATTAGTGCTCCATTCCTAGATGTCTTCCCATCCTTCTCAGCACAGAGAAGCTGCTTCCTAACAGTGGGGTGAATAACTGTTTAATGACTCATTTTAAAGATAAGAATTTATTTTAAAAATAAAAATGACATAACCTGAGGAGGTAGCACAGCAGTCCTAGTGCTCATGGAAGTGAGGAACTACACCGCCCTTGGCAGAGCCAGTCACCGCCATCACCTGGCATTGGTCTTCAGAGTCAGCTTCCACCGGGCACTTCCTACCTGAGACTCGTTCTTTGTCCTGGGCTTAGGCCTATCTGAAGCACTAACAGCACTGTATGTGCTGAATGTAATTAAGAAATATGCTTAAATGGGGAACTATACAGACAGGTATAAAACTCACTTCCACATTAACAGTCTCATGATGTTATTGCATCTTGTCACTATGTTTGTTGTAAATGGGCTTACAGCACTCTTTATAATTTAATAATAAGACATTTATAATTTAATAAAATAATAATAAGTGCAATTATTTTCAAAGTACCACATTACTCTGTATTATTTCAGTGAACAAAAGCAGTTTTACCTAGAAGACTCAACAGTATTTATTAATCATTATTATTTTTTTAAGCAACTTTTACTTAATTGAAAGCCTGGACCAATCTTTCTGTAAGAAAGCCAGATGGGTCTCTATGACTTAGTTACCATTAAACCTTTAAAAAAAATCTATGCTACTATAAACTTAAACTTGCTTAGTTCATCCTTCTGTTTTGGCCCCCATTCACAGCTGTTCCATTACATACCAATGGTGTTCTTCTGTGGTTGCTCAGGTAACAAATCTACAAACTTTAAGTCCCCCCATTCAATAGTAGGTGGAAGGCTTAATAGTATTCCTAAAATAAAGGATGAAGCAAAAGCTCACAGTCTAAAAACTAAGGAAATGTTCATAAAAACTTCAATCCAATATAAAGATGACATTTTAATAAGTTTATTCAGAAGTAACTGAAAAAAATTGTTCCTTTGGCAATACCATCTAAATGGTTCTAACCAAAAGGAAATATTATGAATTTTACTTTGAATAAAATATAAGCTCCTTAATGTTTGCACATAATTTTGGGGAACTGCCACGTTCACCAGCAGATTCACAACGTCCTTATAGTCCTGTATGTATTGGGAACAACACATCAAACTAAATCCTTTCAGTTATGGGTTTCTTATGGTTCAGCATTAGTCAAAGTAAATCTCAAAGGAAAAAAAAAAACTAATCAAAATAAAGCATAAGGCGATTATGAAACACTAGCCCAAAAGAACTATTAGGAATGCACCGCTCTTCCTGTGTAACTTTTTTTTAAGTGAGCCACTAAATACTTCTTTTTCCTTGTATCTGGCAACATCATTTAAAACAACTTAGTTACAAGTTGGATTTAACTACCCCAGGATGCTACTGAAGGGCAAAGATCCTTGTTTTTAAAATCCAAGGGAAAATACAGCAATGTTATTCCTACACAGTGTTTTATGGAACAAGTGGAGTTGGAAGGAGAAGGTGGAAGTCTGTGTTGGAATAGAAAATGCAGAGACAGACTTAACATATTTACAAAGATAGAAACTACAGTTTTCCAGTGTCACCTCCGAAGCTTCTCAGCTTACTGCTATTCAGTGAAGTAGACCACGTTTAAATCTACGCAAGAATACTTTCTATGCTCTCAGATATACAACGTAACTAACGTGTTTTGTTTAGAAAAGTGAGTTCTCATTCAAATACCTTGCGTTGAAGATAAGAGCAACCATTATCAAATATTCTTTGCTATGAAGAAAGTTTTTAGATCTTTCGGTGTAAACGTTCTCTGTCAAGTCACTGTGGTCACACAGTAGTATCTTGAAGAACAGTGTCTGCATGCACTGTAAGCATTTTGAAAAAAATCTGTAGTTCCATGTGGTTACAACAGAACATGAACAAACTGAACAGAAATTCCACCTTTGCAGATCCCTCTCAAGTTCAGTTCTTCTTGAGGACATCTCGCTGCTTTCTGTAGTTCAACATGGCAATTAAAGACTGTTAAGCTGAAAGGCTTCAGAACCCGATGGTTGTGCCACTGTGTCTCGTGTCGCTCCACAATAGGCTTCTGTTAGTGTATGTATTTCTCAGCAGACATCACTCAACTATCAGTGCCACATTTATGTGGGACAGATCTATCATGTGCCTGTTAAAAGAAACGTAAAACTCGTACTCAAGCTTATTCTAGGGATAGAGATCAGACAAGAAGGTTCTATGAAGGTCGCCAATAAACAGATGCTTGAATGGATTAAGAGAAACATTGATCAGAGGAGACTAATTTCATCTTTTGAAGGGAGGGAGTGAACCAAAGGTTGCAGCAGTGCTTACTTACCTGTGGAATTTCTGTTGAAATGCTAAAGCATGTGCTGGCTCCTTAAATTTTGCTATGGCTTTCCGTTGTTGAGGAAGCATCTGTAAACTCTGTAGAGACAAAAAGTCAAAACATATTTTTATTACTCAACTAAAATTCCGGTTAAAAGAAAACTCATTTTGCATCAAACCTGTTGAAATTCTGTTATATTTCTTTTCTCAGAAACACTTATTGGTGTTTATGGAATGGAAACAGACTTCTGAGATTGCGGTCAGGGACCTAGCTGAAAGCTGGTGCATTAAGCAACTGTGCCAAAGGGAAAACCTGGACTATTGCTGGTTAAGCAAAGACTACAATTCTTCAATCTGATCCATACAGATGAACCAAACCCTGCAGCCAGACTTCCACCAACTGACTGAGAAGCATTCAAATGGGCACAGTTTCACTTTGCACACAAGCACCTGGATTCGCTCACCTAACCTACATTAATGGATCACAGCATTTCACGGGTCAAAACAGAGCAGAAACGGGAAAAAAAGTGGTTGCAAAAAGTTGTAAGTTTTGATCTCTAGATTGTATATCCTCACGTTATTTCAATACAAATGGCTAGCTTTTGACAGACACTAATAATCCTGTGACCTTGATGAGATGATTTAGGACACAAATTTAAATTTCCAAGTCCCAGTAATGGGAAACAATGCAACACATTTACCTGCAAAAGTCCATGAGATATATGCTTCTCTTACTGAGAAAGCAGTATTTCACAATGCTGTAACAATCAACAAAACATATGTAGTATTGAGGCCTCCAGAACTAGAAAACGCCTCAGCCAGGGAGCTGGAAAACTCATGTCCCTGTTCCCTGTCGCAGCAGGAAATGCCAAGGTGGTCCTGTGGTCTTTGTAGTCATAGAATCAAAGAACATCCTGAGTTGAAAGGACCCACCAGGGTCATGGAATCCAACTCCTGGGTCCCCAAAGGACCACCCCAAAACCAGACCCTGTGTCTGAGAGCACTGTCCACACGCTCCTTGAACTCCTGCAGCTCGGTGCCATGACCACAGCCCTGGGCAGCCTGTCCCAGTGCCCGACCACCTCTGGGTGCAGAACCTTTCCCCAACACCCAGCCTGACCCTCCCCTGTCCCAGCTCCATGCCGTTCCCTCGGGTCCTGTCGCTGTCCCCAGAGAGCAGAGCTCAGCGCCTGCCCCTCCGCTCCCCTCGTGAGGGAGCTGCAGGCCGCCATGAGGCCTCCCCTCAGTCTCACAAACCAAGTGATGAGAAGTTACCAGCCTTACTAAGGTTAAAGTTGATGCTTTGGGTTAGAACAGCCTTTTTATTCTTTTTTTTTTTCTCCTAAAAAGACACTTCAGAAATACAAGAAAATGAAGTTTTACAAATTAAATATGTGCACTACCAACAATCAGTGAGAGCATGCAATAGGTATTCTCCTCATGACAGAACATTCAGCAAGGAAATATCCTGCGATGCCACTGTTTGAACGCAGGCCACAGGGATTTTACAGTAACTAGGTTAAAACACATCTTCTGAAAGTTTCAATCATAATTTTGAAGCTCAATGTCACAGTGATTCCAGTATCTCACGATAAGTTTCTGAAGTTTAATCGCCTATGCTGCAGAACATTAAAGACAACTGTCCTCATTCAGCTTCCAGCTCCCCATCATTCTCATGGCTTTGCATACAAAATTATTAACATTCCTGCTTTCTATGCCTAAGTTTCTACATAAAGTCAATCCAATTTTGTACTGAGCTTAATTTATATTAAGTCACCTCAAAAGTTTTTACAGATTTCCTTATAATTTCCTGGTGGTCAAGTATAAATTTAATTTTCTGTCCCTGCGTATCGCCTGCACTTAGCAGCATCCCCACACTCTTCAGTGACTCTAGCCTTCTCTAGGTCAGTCTCCAAGATTTTAAATTTCACCTGCAAAAACTCCTTATCATCTATTGAAGAAATACCAAACATCTTTAGACAAGTAACTATTCCTTGGGAAACCACAAACAACCACACTCAATGCATTTTTAAAGGGTAACATGCTTTGAGATGTCTCAGTGACAGAATTTTTATCCAACTACTGTGTGTACTGCTCGCTCAATCTCATGCAGCATTTTAAGCAAGATGTCAAATGTCAGGATGAAATTTGCTATTAAAATTGCCTACTTACATCTTTTTTGGAGCAGGTAAGACTCTAGTTGAGAACGCATTTATTTAACAAGAGCTGTGGTACCTGATAGTCGTATTTCTTCATCTTTAAGCCTGACAATTCAGCTTTAGGCTCTTTCTGTAGCTTACCCATCTGTGGATTTTGAAGTCATTAATTTTGGCACTGGCTACCTTGCACTACCTTGTAATTGACAGGAAACTTCCCTTTCACTATGAAAATCACAGAAGTTTAATATTTCCATTACTCCGACAATTTTAAAGTGAAAGCGGAGGAAAAGATGAGGAAATTATCAGCTTCAAATTTGAAATAACTGAGAAAAGGGTGAGCAAAGTAACCAGCAGAAAAGTTCCAGCTGGTTGATTTGCACTGTACAGTTTTTGGAAATCTTGCTATAAGGGAAAGATTTAGCTAAGTAACTACAATTTGTTCTTTTCTGAGCTAGCAGCAATAGGATTTATCTAAAAAAAAAACAAAACCAACAAACAACTAGGAAGATGTCTATTTTTTAATTAGAAAGATCTTTACAAGGTTAAGCACAGTTTACCAACATGAATACTATCTAGTTGTACAAAGCACCAAAGAATGAACTTGGAAAAAAGCTCAGTTCTCCTGTACGTATATAAATCTGCTGGATTGGATGAGGGAGGTACTGATGTTTGTGTTCTCCTATACAGATGTCCCTTTATTATAACTTACAGAACTGTATTCTCTTGATACCACTTTTTCAGTCTAGACTAAAGAATAAGTTTTAAAGACTAAAAACTAATTACAGCCATCAAGTAAAATGTTTAAAAAAAGACACTTGTAAGAGTTAAGAAGAAGAAATGTGATTTTAAAAAAATCAAGAGAAGTAAATCTGGTTCCTTTGTCACAACCCAAAGAACCTGAAACAATTAATGTAAGAAATATTAAATATTAATATTTCTTATAATATTAAATTATAAGAAATATAAGAAAAACCTATCTGAATCACTGAAAGGACAAATATTTCAGAGAGCATTTGGACAAGAGCAAGTACCCTGCAAGTCCTACTGTCACCTCTTTCTCTCCCCCCTTTCCTGAGCTGTCTTTAGTTCTCCTGCTAACAACTGATACTCACATTAGGTCTCTCCCAACTATCACAGGATGTTTTATAAAAGAGAAACTGTGCTTTTTTTTTTTCCAATACTTGATAAATTACGACTTCAGTATGCTTGAGATGCAGAAAAGCAAAATTTGATTTTGCAGCTCATACACTTGTAGTGATAAAATTTTTAAGAAGCCGCTCAGTAATTAGCATACAAGATTGACTAAAGAAAGACATTCTGGCGTAGTGCAGGCTTATTAGTGAAATTAGAAAGGCAAAGTATCTAAATCTTACTGTAGACAACATATTTGTGCTTTCACACGAATTAATAAAGCTTACTGACTGACTAGTTTGGATATATCACTGCCTGCTCATCTTTATGTTGTATTATTGTCATATTTTCCAAAGCAAAAAAATGCAATCAGAACATTTCTGATATACATTTTATTTTTAATACTCAGTTGTTTTGGCAACAAAGCATCTATTCTTGGATAAGCCTATTGAAAAGCACCTTAATATTCAATTTCATTTGTCAATATGGTGAAACAAAGTAAAATGTTTTTGAATGATTTTCAAAGGAAGCAGCAACCATTTATACTCGGTCTGAACTTACTTGAAAATTCTCAGTTTATTCAGTTTCCCCAACAATATTTTATATTTCAAAGCCTCAACATCAATTCTAACAATCAAAATTTTCCCGCAGTCATCTGGCTAATGCATCCAGATGGGAGCCACCGTAGCAGCATAGATCGGCATGCTGCACTGGATCTCCACTGGCTGCAATAAGTCAATCCATCTGATCTTTTGCTGAACAGACTCCATGTAACTCACTCTCAAGAGCCCAGCAGTAGGACAATCACTTCTAGCATCAATCTTCTCAACTACTGCAGTTACGTGCTCCTGTGATTTAGCAAGAGAGAATTAAGGACCTTACAACAAAAGGATAAACTAACGCTACACAAATGATACTCCTCCAACTGAGAACTGTCCAAAAGTTCCAATTAAACAGCTTTAATACAATTTCTCAACCTTCACTACACTCAAACCATGGTCATGAAAATGGTGCAGAATCATGTTTGCCTTGTTTAGATATAAAAACAAATGTCTTGTTTTAACAAGAAATAAGACAATTACTAAGCTAATTTACTTTAACTATATGAACACCATAGCCTGAAATGCCACCACAAATACCTTTGCTGACAAACACTTACAATATCACAACATGAGACATGATCTACTTTGCGTTTTCAAACAAATCATTACTGATAACTTGTGAATATGAGCATTTAGCTTGCTATCAGAAGTCTCTTGAAAATGTCTACTGTTATTTTGAGACAATATACATTTACCTGCGCTACCGTATAAACCCTGAACTTCATGCTTACACTGTTAAGAGAACAACAAGGCTGACTGTCAGGCACAGAACAAGTCAGTACATTTTTGCCGGAGTGTGTAGGTCCTGACCTGCTGCTATCCTGAGCCTGAACAGATGGGCTATCGGCTGGGAATACAAACAAGTGTTCCACTTCAGTGGAAACCTGAAATAAAAGAACTGCATATTCATCCTACTGGATTATTTCTGTCTCCTTGAATTCCAGATGATATGTAGTTAAGAGTTGATCCTGCACTTAGGTGATGTTAACAGCAATATTCTGCAGAAACAGATTGGGCATGCAACCTGTGGAATTTTATCATCTCAACATTTTTTTCAAGGCATTATCTTATGTACTTTACCAGTTTTTCCTACATGCTAGGAAATTACACACAAAATTAATTAATTCTGCATAACTTAATCACACTACCTTGCTATTTTAAGACCCCTATTTTTGTCACCTTTTTAAAATAATTGGGCAGTCATTATTTTCAGTGATAAAATTCAGTATTCTAGCATCTGTAACGTTCTCAGTATAGTCCAAGTGCTTGCACATTCACCACAAGGTCATTTCAAAATAACCTCCTAGAATGCTGTTACATTTAATCAGCTGGACCAACTGCAAGTCTCGGCAAAAATACCAGTCCTTTGTAAGAAGTGCTAGCCCTCCAGGAACACCACATTTCCAAAAACATCACAGTGATCACAACTATGCCAGTGACTAGCGCTATGGCTGATACCAGGCTGCCATAAAATAAATGTGTTGCATGCTATTAGTGGTAAGACTTTTTCTTCTTAGAAACTCTACATGAGTTTTGGTTTATACTCTAAATTGTGAGTAACATGCTAATAAATGCATAACTGTATGTTGCTTAGACACATTCAAATCTATATTAAATGCTTCTTTCAATAATGTTCAGACACTACACAAGTACCACAGATGAATGACATTTATGGAAGAAAAATGGTTTTAGAGCTGAGGTAGTATCAAAAAGAAGCCGAGACCATCAGACAGGCAGGCCTTCATATGCTACCAGTGACATCTGTTCTCCCATTTTCAAAGAACAAATAGCACAAAATGATCCTTAGCTTTATGGTCTCCATTACAACAATAAAAACGAGTCTATCTTTGACAAAATATCATGCCTCCCTATGAATCTGATCTGAATTTAGTATTATTCCAGTAGGTACCGATTTTGTAGGATACCAAAGGAGAGTCAAGGGAGGCTGGGTAAGGACCAAGCACCCAGCATTGCTTTTGGAGATGCGCTCGTTCTACCAAGAGTTACTTGACTTCTCATATAATGCAGGGACACTGAAGTTTCCTCAACAGAAGATTTCTGCCACACTGCACTCCACAAGAATCTCCTTCTATCAGCAATTCCTAAACTGAAATATCACAATCCTTCCAACCGTCACAGCTCTGAAAAAACAACTTCATTCACATTTCCTCTTTAAGTTGACCTAGTCAGACGTTCACCAGAGGATGAAAACCCCTTCCCGGACCCACTCAGGTGTAAAGGATTGACAATGCAATAACTTCCAGGGGATTTCATTGACTTGTTACTTTACAGATTAGGGCATACAGATCTACCATACAGTTCTTCCTGGAGATCAGAGGTATTCTATGCATTTTCCCAATCGACTCTGGGGTAACAGAAGAGAGATTACATCCTGATACAGTCTCAGCATTAAAAAAAAAAAAAAAAGAATAATTGTTTTATGCTGGGGAGAAGTATTTTATACGAAGGTGATTTTGGAAGCATAGGGCTCATACTGATCTTATTTCCTTTTTCTGCTTCTTTAGGTGCTGCCATGAGAAGATTTGTACCTTTTGTAGAATGGAAAATGCAACAGTTGCGAAAAAAAAAAAACACAACAGGATTTCATGAACACTCATGCTTTTGGTTAAGAGCTAGCCTACAACTGTTTTAAAACACTATTAAATTCAACATCTTTAAAAAAAAATCAGAAGGTCTGACATTTTCTGCAACTGAACTATTACCAGTGACTAAAGAATGAACATCGTAAAAAGACCATTCCCTCTGCAGGCACTGAGACCTACACTGGGCTCAAATTTGTCCTTTACACATGCTTTGTCCTTACATCTACATTTTTCCAATATCAATAAAAAAATAATGTTGAAATAACCTGTATGATAACAGCAGCACAATATCTAGTTAAGCTTCACTCAAAAACACTACCTTCACACAAGCAACAGGACAACCAAGAGTAGAAAGCAAGAGATCTCTTGCAGAAACCAAGTATCTTTGACACCAAAGCTCTCAGAGGTTACACAGAGAGGAGGAAGTTAAAAGGGAGGTAATGAGAGTACTGAGAGACGGAAACCAAGCAGGCAGGGTGTGAGACTGGAGCAAGCACTCATTTCAATTATAGTAGACACATGGGAAATAAAAGTTTCCTCCTTCCTAAATAATAGGCTGTACGTTCAGTTCATTGGTGAATTTAGGATTAGAGGGTGACAGTCCATATGCAGCTGCTAAAAAGGGTCTGTGCAATAACAAACTGTAAATTGTCATAAACAATGACATTACTAGTGTGTGACTCAATCTGCTCTCCAGCAGTATGAAGAGCAGCACGGCAGGTACTTTCTAAAAAGAAAGATCAGATTCTATTTGTTCTTCCATCCCATCGATACATGCAGATACATTTTTATTGTTCTCACAGTTCCCTGACACCTGAAGCATCTTTTCTGTAGGTGACACTTCATAGCCACTGCTGACAGGCACAGAGGCTGGAACAGAATGTATTTATTGTACCCTCAGCTTTTGCATATGACTTCGCCCCTCCTGCCCTTCCTTCTGGCTTTTATGCTTTAAAAGTGCTCCACTTTCAGCTTCCACATGCAAGATGAGATGAGAAAAAGGGATAATTTCCTATCGTTGAGATGAGCTTCTCTAGCTCACACACTGCTCCGTAGCACAGCTGAACTGGACAGGCTCATTATAGAGTTGCTCTCCTCTCCCCCAGCCCAAGGACAGGGCAGGACTGACCATGCTTTCTTCCACAGTCAATGGTGAGACTCTCAGCTGCGAGAGCTGAAAATGTTTTTACAGGCAGGAAGAACAAACAGGTCACCAAACCGGCGCTGCGCACCCCGTGTGCCATGTCACACGGAGAAGAACCCTGCTGATCCTGGAAGAGCGCTCTTGTTCTGGGCGTGCTCATCTACATGTGCTTGTCATTTCCACTGATAAGCCTTTACGCTAAAAATAAAATCATCAACTTTAGGTATAGTGTTAGTGCAGACACTGTCTTTACCCTAAGTCGGCACTAGGTAGCACCATCACTCTAAGAAAGCAAAGAGAAGCACATCGACAAGGCGATTGTTTTCCCTTTCCGAGACTGGAAAGGGAACGACTCTTCTCAGAGTATAACTCATATTCATAAATGCACTCAAAATACAGTTGCAGCATTTTAATCACCTCTAATATATAACAGTGGCTCCCTGCCCCCCTCCTTTTTTAACATCAGAATTCACGACCTTAAATCTTTTTAAAGCAACACTGGGAATTTGCACTGTTATTTTATGTTTGGAAACATCTAAAATATGGTTTAAGACAATTATGGAGCAACTTCACAGGATGATCACGCAGTAGTCACATCACCTGAAAACCTAGAAAACGATCCGCTATACCTGCCACCAACCTTAAGAAAACATAGAAAGGTGGTGATAACTTAGCTGCACACAAACCTCTGCAGACAGTACAAGACAGCATGAACATTAAACCCGGATTCAAGAGCACACAAAAAAAAAGAGCTAAGTTTTTAATGACTTTTGTAACTTATTATGAAAGACAAAATTATTAGAGTGTCCAAAGGAGGGCTATAAAGACAGAGAAGGGTCTAGAGGGGAAGATGTGTGAGGAGCAGCTGAGGTCCCTGGGTTTGCTCAGCCCAGAGCAGAGCAGGCCGAGGGGAGGCCTCATGGCGGCCTGCAGCTCCCTCACGAGGGGAGCGGAGGGGCAGGCGCTGAGCTCTGCTCTCTGGGGACAGCGACAGGACCCGAGGGAACGGCATGGAGCTGGGACAGGGGAGGGTCAGGCAGGGTGTTAGGGAAAGGTTCTGCACCCAGAGGTGGTCGGGCACTGGGACAGGCTGCCCAGGGCTGTGGGCACGGCACCGAGCTGCAGGAGTTCAAGGAGCGTGTGGACAACACCCTCAGACACAGGGGCTGGTTTTGGGCTGGTTCTGTGTGGAGGCAGGAGTTGGATACAATGATCCCTGTGGGTCCCTCCCAGCTTGGGATATTCTATGATTATTAGTAATCTCCTTCAGGAAGTGGTTCTGGACAGATGTGTACTGAATGTCACTGCTCCAGTGCAGTCCCCAGGAGGCTGTATTTCAATGGTGTGCTCAGAAAGCTCCCGTACTTTCAAATGCATTTTGGAATGCATGATTTTATTTATAGTATATAATTATTTTACATTTATCACTCAGATTTTACTTCATGGACGTTATTTGTATCTATATCTTATCCAGAAGGAGGACAACAGCAAGCCATATGCTGAAAGGAAGTGGTTTTCCTGGTAATTTAATCATGTTTGAGTTGGAAGATGCAGCTGTGACTAATGGGCTGTTCCGGAAGCCTGGAAAATTTTCTTCAGTATCTTGAGAATCTTAATAGTGTTTTTTTCTCTTGTTCTAGTAACAAAGGAGCTTTAATGAATCAAGGATTAGAAGTAAGGAGTCTACAGTGATAGTCAACAGAGTATACTTTTCGAAGTTCATACAAGGAAAAGACAATTTTCTCCATTTCTAGGGGATGGAAAGGAAAAATTGTGGACTTCCCGCTTCTCGACTGTAAAAAAAATCTCCTTCATCCTTTGAGTGCCCAGCTGTTCCCACATTACAACTTACAGAACCATCACCTCAATGCAAACTGATTGCAAAGCTAGGAGCACTGAACATCATGAATTGAAGGAATTTTTGAACTTCCCTTCAAGACAGTTTTGTGCAAGGTAATGATACCTCAATGACACAAGAAAAAGGCAAAAGTAAAAATCCAAACCTTTTGCATCCAGAAAAAGTGTAACCTCCTTTATCCCCAATGCATCTTTCTGTTCTCCTACTGCTTCTGGACTTCCGCCTGAGTAAGCTAAAAACCTGAGCTTTCTTAAAGTCATTTTTGAAAAAGCAGCTAGAACTTCTGACTCCGCCCTTTTCTTGGAAGTAAGAACTTTTTTTTCTTTCTGCATTCCTCCTTTTTCAGTTCATCAAGTTTCAACACTTTTATTTCATCTTAAAAGATCAGAACTGCACTACCAAAGTTGCTCTCTGCTCAGGTCATTACCATTACCTGATGCATTAGATCTGCCAAACCCACCTGGCAAGGAACCCTTCCTTTCACTACTCAGATCTCTTCCAGTGGCTCACTTCTGTACTCCTCATTGCAAATTACTTACGTGAAGTGCGTTTTAAAGGAAGAATGAGAAAATGATGTATAAAAGACCATTATAAGCAGACTACTTCTCCCCTGTACATGCCACTATCCACACTTCCGAAACATTGTTTAGTCTCAAACAAGCCAAGAAATTTCTAGCCTTCTACAAGCCCGAATTGAAATTCAAGGGTAAAATTAGCACAAAAGCCTTCTGCATCATTAGCTAAATTCAACCATCTCTTTCAAGTACTACTTCTAGATAGCTGGTGAGGTGAAAGCAGATGATTTACAACTTTCCAAGGGTACAGCTGACACTGTTGAGCTGCAAGAACACAAGGGACAGGCATATATCAAATCCCACTGGAAAATTAGTCACAAGTTTCTTCCTATAAGCATACTTTCTAAACTGGTCTGTGACGCTACATTAAGATACTACCGTTTGGAGTCTGCTAAGAAACAGCAAGTACTGAATAAATTTTTTAGCACATTCTCAGTAACTTCTCTCAATCATGAATATTTCCTAGCAGGATTTCTATTAATCTCCTCCTAATATTCTCATGCAAGATTTAACAAGTAAACACTGCCTAAATGTGCTCTGGAACTGCATGAATAATTTCCTCGAGTACAACAGAACACGAAGGGACAAAGTATTTTGTGAAGAGTATTTTTGCCTTCACAAACAAATTAAACCTCTCTGAATTGACGACATAAATAATTCAGCATTATTCCATTTATTAAATTGGGAAAAAGTGAGGCAGAGCGCACATCTTTAGGAAAGCACTGTGTTCTACAACAGAGAGATAATCCTATTCATAAACAAGTCTCCAAGCCACAAAATAGCTCCAATTAATGCATTGCATTTGTCTGAAAATGTTGATCCTGTCAAAATCAGCGCCCCAAACTGAAAAATTCAAGGAAAAAAATCATCATAATCTGTATGTTTCATTATCCGTTGACTGATACTTTCAAATGTACTAACAATAATTCAGACATGGCCTCCTAAGCCTTTTGGTGCTTTGAAAGCCTCCTGTTTTGCTTAAAGCCAGTTTAACTGATACACCAATTCCAGGAGGCAGTTTTAGAACAGAAGCTTTGCAGCAGATATACCAGCACATATGTCATAACCTTGCTCACAGGCCCCTCCTAAAGAGAACCTTCTAGAAAATAAATTAAAAATCCTTCAAAGCAGAATATGTTTTCATTTGAAAAAGCAGATAGTGCTACATGGTATAAAACCTCAAATGAATACTGTTCATTAAATACCCCAGGACAGCAATGACAGGAATCAAAAAAAGAGTGTAGGTGCAAGCCAACAATAAAAACAGCAACAAAAACACATTTGCTTTGATATGATAATTCAGCTTTAACAAAACCTCACAGAATGGACGTGCTTGTATTCTATATGGAAGTAATAGAGATCGTACAAGAACTCCAAAATGAAGGAGGCTCTTCTGCAGCACAAATGTGACAGCAAAATTCTACTGCATCTCCTGTGCCGCAATGTAATCGTGCTTGTCTCTGCTATCAGGTGTGGTGCGTGTGGGTGGGGGTGCCTTCAAACATAAATTACCAATAAACACACATTGTATTTAGTGTCAGGGAATTAATTGAGCTTTCCGGAATGAAAGACTTTTGGCACAAAAATTATAAACCAAGGTTGACCTACCTGAATGGGTCCCACTGACATCAGCAGGTTTTTCAGTTGGACATCAGTAGTTGATGAAGAAAGCCCTTCAACTGACACAATACAGGGCTGAGGTTTGCACTCCACCACTCGCAGGTTCTGTTTATTTGGCATCAAGCGTCCTCGGCCCATCTGGCCTGCTACTCCTCTGCCTCTCCCATGCATAATGACCTGCCAACAACAAAAGTAACAGTATTTTGATTTACTTACCTAGTGTTTCTGCTAACTGCATTTGACAGATGATACAAAAGTTAGCAATTTACTTAAAGATTTGATTAAAGTACATGTTGATTTAAAACAGCTTGTTGCTGTTAGCTTATTTGAAAGGCCACACATTAACATATCTCTATACTGCTTATATAAACCTATTTTAAAGGGACAGCAAGTTAGACATGGTATTGAGGCTAAAGCCTCAGCCTTAGCACAGATCAGCCAAGCAATGGAAGGTCCCAGATCGAAATGTATAACCTAGTTTTCAACACTGATCACATTATCAGGCATGTATTTAGCTCCCACATTTTGAGGCTGGTTAAAAAAAATCCAAAGTGATCTTTCCCTTTTTTCTTCTTAACCCACAGATAAATTTGATGTATGCACACGATCAGCAAACTGCTCCAAGTGCCTCCAGTCGCTGCTGCTTGCAACCATTAGCCTGTTATCAGGATGGAGTATTTATGTATAGTGGAAAAAAATTGTCTTAAAGTTCCTTTCCCCCAAATCCTGTAGGATCTGGAACCACAATACTCTCCGGTGCAGGCAATACGTAGTCATTCTTGTAAATTAAAGTTTGAACAGTTGGGGAGAGCAAAATCAACAATGAAACAGTAACAAACATTGAACAATTGACACTTAACATTGAGATAACACTCAACACTTTCTCTTCTTCAGTAGGATTCCTACTTGGGAAGCCTTTTCCTATCTGCACCAGCAAGGAGATCTTAGCTTGCCATGAAGCTGGAAGGTTACTGCTAACAGTTCACAACCAACCATTAACTTAAAAGCCAAAATCCCAGTTATTTTCAGGGAGCATCTCAGTTTGAAGATGAACAGAAAGCACACACCAGTGCAACCTGAACGCTTTCCCTGCCTCCTCCCAGTGAATGATCAGTGAGAAAGCCTCATTCTGAGCTCACCGACTGTTCAGAGCAACACCAACTTTGAGAACCAACCAAAGAGCATCCTGAAACAGCTGCTGCGTGCTCCTACGTGTGCAGGAAACAGCCTGAATACAAGCTTAAGCACAACTTCAGAATAACTCTTGGGTTTTAAGCCAGAAAGCACGTTGGATGCCGTTCCTCTAGTAGCTATCTTGAGACGCACGCATTTCCCATCAGGAATACTGTGCTGGCCAGAAAGTCATCAGATGAAACAACTTGCAGGCATGACCACTCTGTGCTGGATACAAACAGGCCTCTATAGATTAAATGCTTTATATGCAATTATGCATCTCCTGGGTCATGCAGCCCTGTGCTAGTAATTGACAAACAGAATGCTAGTTATTAATATAGCAACACAGCTAGACAGTGAAACTTCTAGCAGCGATATGCATCTAAAAATCACCTTTTTAGGTTGATGGATTCCCTGGATGTTTTTGACTCCTTGAGGAGCTGGTGAATGGATCTGTGCCTGCTGCTGCTGTTGGTGCTGCTGCTGTTGCATTCCCTTTGTCAATGTGACCTTCCGCACTGGCTGCTGTTTCGGCTCCAGAGGTTGTTGAGGCCGCTGGGGCTGGCCCTCTGGGTGAAAAAAGCCAGCATCCTCTCCCCCCTGCTGAAATCAACAACACAACACGCGGCTCAATGTCTACGCAGTGCAAACACTCGCCCTGAGAAACCTCCTGTGACATCCAGCTCGGTTAGAGCACAGCAAGCACTCATCGATTTGCCTATTAAAACAAACCAGTGGCTGTTACAGAAGTGTGTAAGGGCTCAGCCTGGAAATTACGCTATAGTCTAAAACAAACCCACAGTATCTAAGTCCAGCTTATTTTGTTTGAAGTTGATTATCAATTACTATGTTCAGTAACATCTTTTCAAATCCATATCAGCGAGGTGATCAAATCCAAATCACTTCTTTCCAAATTATTCTTCCTTCCAGAGTTACACATGAACTATGTTTATTGCTTTTTGGTGGTGGTGGATTTTTTTTTTCCCCCGTAGAGACGTACACCTTACAGAGAACTGTGAAGGCTGGAAGAACCACACAAGTACTCTGCTCGTCTTTCAAAGTTGAATCTCTCTTTAATTAGAAATTAGTATTTCTTTTGAAGTGCATATTTATGCTGCCTGCTTCCATACCAACAACCTTTTAAGCTATCTTTATCCCCAAGCACCGTCCATGTTTGGAACAGTTAGAACAGTTCTTCCCCAAGGTTTTTTTTTTTTTTGTTTGTTTGGTTTAGTTTATAATGCTCTTATTGTAAATATTTATACTCACAAGCACAAATAAACAATGCCCTCTGTGATCCAACGACCCCTAACTCTTTCCACTACATCTCTCACTGAGCACACAGCATAAATGTGAGGTGAAGGCACTAGGAGATGGATGAGTGATTCACTTCCACTGCCTCTACCCAAGCAGTTTGGCTTTGTTCAAACACAGGAGAGATTCTCAAATTTGTGTCTAGCTTTCCAGATCAGATACTGAAAACCAGCATCTATAAATTGCTTCAAATCATCGCATGCTTTCTGCATGGTTTTGACAGCAAAATTTATATTATTAGCTGGACTCCAACTTTACAACTCCAATCTGCTAATATTAGTCAACATTGTTTGTTCTTTTTTTTTTTTTACATGCTCAAAAAATACCGATGCTCACTGCCTGGGCACCCACCAGTGACCCGACCGCACAGCTGCAGGACCAGAGGGAAGCCCCCCAGCACCTACTGCCACTGGGGAGCCAGGCAGTGGAAGAGGGTCATTAATCCCCAGTCACACCAGTGCAACACCTGAGAGTCAGGCTGAATAAACAAAGACAGGACTGCAGGCTTTATTTAAGCCCATGACAAACCTCAGGTAACCTTGCAAAAGCCCTCGAATAGAAGGTGTGTCTGAGTAAGAAGTAATAATTATGAAAGCATCTCTATTTATGTAGTTTATTTCCTTTTGCTTAAATATTGACAAGTCAAAAGTCCTTCTGCATCCATACCAGATGTCGCTAACCAGAGAGGTTCATATTAACTGGCACGTTTCTTGGGGGCAAGACGACAAAACACAAGGCTGCAGAAGGAACATGTTTACGGTCCAAAAGTGAGATTATCTCGATTGAGAAAACAAATCATTACACCCCTACCAAGATTACACAAAAGCAAAAGGAACACCTACTGAAGACTGCTTGTTACTAAACCTCTTCACTATTATTTGAAGAAAAGTAGTCCAGTACAGGCAGTATCTATGATATTCTCACGTTTTCAAGTTCACTAGTGCACAGTTCAAATCCCTAAACCACACTCTGTTTTATCAAGTAGATGCAGGCAACAACTTCTCAAGAACTCAACTACTTAAATCCCAGACAAGTTAACCCCCCCCCCCCCCCCCCCCCCCAAAAAAAAATTGGCTTCATCACTGCCTTGCACCATCTACATTTCAAAAGCACAATCTGTCACAGGGAAAACCTTGAAGCTCTTCCTACTTAAGGGCTTTCTGCCACAGTACCCACAGTGAGAAAGCAAGAGAAAACTGCATCTGTTTTTTCTACTTCTAAACAAATTCTCTTTTTCTGTGCTAAACTGAACGGCTCCATGCTGAATGAGGCTTCACAGAAAATTTCGTACATAAACCTTTGAGCTCAGTAACCAGAAAGAAAGACTAAAGTTTTCTCTTCAACTGCTGCTCAAAACGAAAAAAAAAAAAAGAAGCAGCAGCTCTCCTCTTCTGAAAAAAAAAACACAAAAACAAGCAAACAAACATATGCACACAAACAAAACCTTAGCAAGAACCCAATATTAAATCCTCTCCATTTTAGTATTAATTCCACCATGAGCATCAGCATAAGCCTTATGCTCTGGTCAGATAATTTCCTTTATTCAACCTTACAGCAGCTGGAAGATTATGAAACAAAAACGAACAAAAACTCCTAGGAGGAATTTAAATGGAAGAATGGGGAGTTAAAATCTGAACTATGCAACATGCCTGCTGTGAAAAACAGCCGTAAGTATTTGCAAGCATTTGTTTCTAAACCAAAAAACGATTCCAGCCCATACAAAGAGCATGAGAGCGAGGCCCTCAAGTACAAAACATTGCACATGCTCATTACTGAAACTTCAGAAGCAAATAATCATTTGCCGTAAGAGGTGAGGACAGTCAACAGCCACGCAGTATTTGACTTGCAGGCCCAATTATCACCAAATAAAACTGTAAAAATTAATGCAGGAAACACAATCACACAAAACTCGAACAGAGCCAAATGCAAACACACAATATTGGTTCAGATTCATGGAAAATCTAATGGGACATTTTCCCTGCTGGGGTCTATAGTGGGTTGAGACTCAGTCTGTGGATTTCAAGCACTAGCATGAGGTTCCTGACAATTCCCTGGGATGCTGATCTAGTCTGAAAAGGTGGAAGCATCCCTGGACTTTTTATGAGTTAATACATTTTAGAAATATGATAACCTGTACAGAACAGCAAAGGAAGTCCACGAGGTAAGAAATGGAGGAGCTGGCTCCTGTAACAAGAAAGGAAAACAGGACAACTGGATCAAAACTCTGTAATGCCTCTCTGAACGCCTCCTGCCACTGGAGATGACCGGAGCTGGCAAGGACAGAGGGCTCCCTGCTCATGGACCGTCAGCAAGACGTTGCAGCACTGTACAGCTAGTCCTGCCTTCAACTGAAGGCAACGTTGGTGTTTTTCTTAAGGAAATGAAAAACAAGCACAGCTCCTAGGTCAATATGCACTTAACAAGCAAAACAACCAAGTCTCAGGTAACAAATTTTAACCAGCTGAAAAAAGAATTGGTGCCAAAGACATGTCAGTGCAAGGACCAGCACTGCTGGAGCCAAAAGGAACTAAATCTGCATAGTGCTATTTAGTGGCAAATTAGAACATGGCTCTCACCATCGATATCATCCTTTAAACTTCTTACATGCAAGGTAATTGCTGGCTTCTTCAGGAATGCAAATAAAGAACTAAGTCTCAAGCAAAAATAAAGCATAAAGAGCTTTAATGCCTGGTCTTAAAGCTACAAAACCTCACAACGTTGCTTACGGGCCACACATCCATATGAGAATATTAACACCTGAGAGGAAGAGATGCACGACTGTAAATAACGCTGTTTGTACGTTCACTCCCGACTTTCGCTCCTGAGGCAAACACCAGGCCGGCACCCATTAGGCTAATTAAACACATGGCAAAGCTACAGGTAGGGAGGCAAGCAGAGCAAACTGGTAGTGCAGAAGCTACCCAGTATGACATCTAAGTGATAGGAACTGAACTGCCAGCGTCTCCTCTGCTTCAAACATCCCACTCCTACCTCATTTGAAATCCACTTTTTCTTAGGAAAATGATTTATCTAATGATAATTTTTCATTAGCTTACATCCCCTCTTCCCCCCAGACTTAAACATGTAGAAATAGAATTTTAAGTCTATTTTAAGTCTTGATAAAGCACATTTTTCTTTCTTTCTTTTTTTTTTTCTCTACCCTTTTGGGATGTACTGGGCAACCCTAAATCCTTCAGCAATGAATCTGTTCATCATCATGGCCTGCTTCATACAACCTGATGCACTGGAAGTGCTGAAACAAGGTAGAACAATTCTCAGCCTACCACAGTCCTATGCTAAGACCTGAGACCCATTGTTACAATTTCTGATTTTATAATGCAAATTTCCTCTGAAGTCCTCTACAGATAGGTGAATTTCATCCTGTGTCTGCAAACCAATAAAGGGAAAATGTTTTTCAGTTATTGCCTACTGCTTAATTCCTGCATTACAAACCATTTTGACCTGCAAGCTCTGAATTCCCAACTTCTGTAAAAGGTCTACCTTCCTAAATTAACATGAAGCTAGGAAAGAGTTCTCCTGAATGAAACTTCATAGTTACTAGCCTAATTCAGGAGTAATAGAAATACCTTTAGTAAGGGAGGGGAGTACTGTTCAGGGGAAATCACAAAAGCTGTCTTTCAAATTGAAAATACCACAAGATTGCTAGCAGTGCCAAAACTACAAGTTAATTTCAAATACCGCATATAATTAAACACTATTCAAAAGATCTAGATGAAAGTATTTGATCTATACAGTGAACATTTTTCAAACTTTACCGTGATTGCCATTCTGCGCCATTTGATGAAACTGCAAACTAACGAAAAAGAGAAGTTATGCCATTTGAAGGACATGAATTTTAGAACCAGTTCCCCGATAGTAATCGGGGCTGCTTTCCAATATTGACACTCTCTCTCTCTCGCTTGTCAGCGCTGTGCATTCAGAAACATAAAGACCATTCTGCCAAATATGAGATCACGAATCCTAACCCCAGAATTTTCTGATCCTGCCCGAATTTAGCAAGCTGAAGCCCTGCACTCCATCATAATCATTATGACAGTTTTGTAATGAAGACGAAGTTTATTTGCCACCAACATTAGCAGGACAAATTTATTTATAACAAACGCCTTAAAATGTACTGATAAAACTGCCTATTGATAGTGTCAGAGCTTCCTGCAATTTGACAGATCAAATCTTATTTTCATTCTTAAACCCCACGAAGGAATGGTATCACCAACCTGCATTCTGTAGTGAGCAAATTGATTAATCCCCCTCTATAGAAATCTCAACTCTTGATTACACCTATCAGACGTTAAGCAGCATTATTCTAGAGTGACAACACTTGACAAATTCCCAAACCATTTTTCTCAGCCTTTGTGGCCCTGCTAGCTTGTATTAACCCTGATGAAAAATTAATTTTCCTTATCTTCTGCTAAACCCCAAAATCCAAATCCGCCAAACTGGCAACTCTTTCTGTAAAGGTATTATGAAAACCTCGAAAAGATTAATTGCATGTCTTCAGGTGACATTAAATTAATTTCTGTACTCGTGACAGACATTTGATACTCCGTACTGAGAGGACAGATAACATTGTCAGGATACACAGAAGGACAGTGGTGCGGTGTCCCAGGGCAGCCTCTTATGAATTCTCCTCTCGATAAGGCCATACTTCACTGTCATCGGCACTGTTAGGGATCTTGCAGCCCATAGACCTCACTGCACAGGTTTCTATTAACTACGACAATGCCGTGTCTATCCGTGTAATCTTTATAAAGCTAATTCAAAAAATCACCCAATAGGAAAAGGGATGTGCATGCCGGATAAAGCACTTAAAGGAAATAAACTCCGGGTGATTTGTGTAAAAATAACCCAGAGAAGGAAAATATTTTCATCTTTTCCCAGACGTACTATAAATCACATTCTCTGTAACATGATGAAGGCATGAATCTTGCAGGAAAATCTCAATCCAGAAATGTCTTGTAATTGATTTCCTCTATGAAAAACCCCTCATCTGCTACCAGTTTGAGTCAATATTTCTAGAAATGACTACTTCTACAGTATCGCAGTAGTTAAGAGGAAAAAGCACCTACTAGGTTACTAAACTCATCTTCACTTCAAGGACAAGAACAAATTACTGTTTTCTTTCATCAGCTATATAGATTTTCATACGTAAACTTTTTTTTTTTACTGTACTGCAATTGATTATCGTCAAATAGACATCTACACAGACAGCTGTGATCACCACATAACAGATAAAAGTAGTACAGCTAAAAACCACAGAAAGCAAAGACTGCCATGAAATATATGTGAATAATTTCTCATTACAATAATCAGAAACGTATATTAAAGGGAAATTCCTAATAATTAGCTGTTTCTCTTCAACTAGTGTTCCAAATATTTTACCACTGTGATACTGCCAATTGACAAGACCGGGGAACGGGGACCATAAAGCCTAACCATTTGTCAAATACCCCACAAACCAGTAACATGAACACGCACTGTTTCTGAACAGCTAAAAAATCTATTTTGCCTGTCAAATGCCAATAAGAAACACCTGGAAACTCTTCACTGAAAGGTCTTAGAAGGCTTTTAAAGTTGTTTTTTTTTTTAATTCAAGATCTGCAGTACTAAAAAAAAAAAACCCTCCTGCTCTCCAGCCAGGCTGCAATATGCTCCTCAATTAATAGACTCATTATTAATGACTGATTTAAGACACACTAATGGTATGGTTTTGACGTACGAGTACCTGCATCAGCCTACAGAACTGGCAGAACTACCAAAGCCTCCCCATTCACACCAGAAAAATATCACTTTTGGTGCTGACCAATGAGCTGTGGTTTATTTTTCCCGGCCAAAAACTTTGGCACGAGGCAAACTTACCTCAAACAACAGCACTCAGACTAAGCAGTAAATAAAATCCAGAAGTGGTTCAGTTCCCCTCCCATCAAAAAAATGAACGAGACGCCGTTAAGCTGCTTCAGTCAACCATGATTTGATGACAATCTTCTCTTCTAATGGTGCCTAATGGTGTATGGAGAGTCAGAACAGCAGAAGAAAACGCCTCAAAAAAAAAAAAGCAGCTAATTCCATTTAATCCCATGTACTAACAGACTTCTTACCTTTAAGTATTTCCTCCTGTGTCTGAGAGAACTAAGATATGGAGGAGGACTGGCCAAAAGGCAGAGAAACCCAGCTGTGCTATGCTGGTTTCACCAGCGGTAACAGAAACACAACTGATAAGATGCTGAATCATGATGTGTTTTTCTAGTACAAACATCCTCCAGCCCATTACAAAAATATAAATGCTGTTCCAAAGCTGCAGCAAAGACAATAGAGGTCGTGGATGCCCCATCCCTGGAGGTGTTCAAGACCAAGCTGGACGAGGCCCTGGGCAACCTGGTCTAGAGCGTGGCATCCCTGCCCATGGCAGTGGGGTTGGAGTTCATAAGGTCCCTTCCAACCCAAGCCATTCGAGGATTCTGGGCTGGTCATGTATTTTACCCTAAGCACCACCTTCATTTTTACATTTCCGTCCACAAAATATAGCACCATAATGTAGATATCAAAAATATGTTTTTGAACTAAGCTTCCTGTGCCCCTATGCAGTTGTCAGTATTCGTGTCCACACTATTACACTGAAAACTGAACAGGCAGAGAAATTACCAAGAGAAACCACTTCTGTTTGAAAATACCAGCGATTCCAAAGCTGCCCATAGCTCCTCAATGAGCACTTTCGAGCTGGACACCAAGTATGTTAGAGAACACCAGTACTGGCTATCAGAAATCAGTACAAAGGGAGCTTCCCTCATTTCCAGGTTCCTTTCTAGGTTCCCTACTTCATGCTCCCTGAAGCTTAAACCTAATGGCAATCCTCCCTGCATGTTGCCCTAGGCTTCCTTCAGTCTTGGCAGGGACAAACTCTACATTCCCTCCATCTCCAACCACCAACAGCATCAGGATCCTCCCGACTCAGAGCCGTCTCTGTATTAAAGGTCTATTCCAAACTGTCAAACCTGAAATGCCATTTAAAAGACATTTGTTACTTCTTGAACTATTAAACCGGACAAATCTGCATTTCTCCCCACCAAATTCATAGATTGCATTCAAGTAATTTTCATTTGAAAGCTAGCTCTTTCTTATGTAGTTCAACGGTGTTACCAGTTGCCTTTAGTCATTTCCCTTCAGGAAAGGAGACACTCCATAACACCAACATCGTATCAATATGAATTTCACACTATAACACTTACAGTGGCAGAAAAACTCTCCTTTGAGACTTAACAACAGTGGCAAGCAATACCAAATGCCTTGCTTTCAGGGTATTCAGGAGGACGCCGCTCTTCTTCAACATACAATTTAAAAGTCTCCTGAGGAAAAGGACAAACTTGTTCTCCAGCCTTCAATAGGAAATATTTTATTGCACTTCAGTTCCAAGTTAACCACAGCAAAGCTAAATTCAATTCAGTTAGGTATCTTTCCCCCTTTTGCGGATTTTATTACAAATCCATAAAAAGTACTGCCTGCATCTGGTTTGGCTGTCACCTCAAGTCCCTCTAGTTGCTGAGTGTGTCCACACGTGCCCTTACATTTCACTTGCCCAGTAACTGAGAATATCCCAAACAGCACAAGGGACTTGCTTCTAAGTACAGAACTGCCCCCGAGCCACTAAGTATTCTGTCTCTGTAGGGACCATCCTCATTGAAGGTCTAGGAGGACAGTTTGTCTGTTTTGAAGTATTTCATAAAAATACTATGCCTTTTTCATAACAGGAATACTACCTGACTTCCTTTTTTTTCCCCCTGATATTTGGAGGTGGAAATAAGAAATCCATGTCCATTTGTGAAATATTTCTAGAGAGCTATCTCGCAGGCTGCGGCAGGCAGAGTCCTTTTTCAATGACACTTGAATTAGTACTGCTGCAGAGGTCATGCCCATTCTGACACACTCTAAGTGCTATCTGGACATTCAGACATGATGGCTTCTACAGCTCCTTCTGTCTGCTTCCAATATGGACATTATCCACAGCTCCTTCAAATAGTGGGATGCGAATGAACTGCATTGCCATTCTCTAGTTTCTTAAAAATTAATTGCACTGTGTGCGGTGCCAGTTCCTGTGTTCTGTTTCTCACAGCTGGTAGGAAGGGCAGAGCTCTCTCCAGAACTTGTAACGCAAACATAAAAAATCTTGATGTTTGTAATTCCTGACATATTTAGAGGAAAGGCGCTATAGAGCTTTCAAGTCAAATATTTTTAATTGAACTTGAAACATACACATGCATGCAAACACAGGTACAAACATTAAGTGAAGGTGGTTGATAACGGTTACATTATTAAACAAGAATCACCTAAATCAGTGTCTTCGTCCATATTTAGAACTCCACATTGATCTATTTCACTTCTCAGTTACTTGAAATAAGAATTAAGTTGTCTATCTTCCATTCCCATTTTTCTTTTTACAATCCAAGGACAATTTTGTAACAGACTTTTCAAACAAGACTTGCCAATACTTTCTTCAAGCTTTTCAGATGAAGCATCTCAGGTTTTCATGATTAAGATCACTAATAAGATAATGTTGCTTTTAATCCGACAGGGAACACTGAGATTTTTATGTAGTTTACAGATATATGAAACAAGCTCATTGTGCGGCTTTCCACAGAGACAAAGATTGGTGTGTTCTTGTTGCAGCGTAAGAAATCAGCATTTTCAGGCCTTTGGGACAGACATATATCACTTTAACCATGGCAGAGCATTTTCTGGCTAGAGAAAAATCATCCAACAACAACATAAGATGACTGTAAGATACAGAGATTTTAAGACTTTATTACCGTTTCCCAAAGAACCTCAAACAAAATGAAAAGTATGTTCAGCATCCACTCCATAAAACCTTCAGATATTTAAGGTCGTATTTGGTACAAACCTGTTCTTCCGGGACTAAAGACACTCCTAATATACTGACTTTGGGAATTCAGCTGCACTTCGTACTGGAACTATTTGCCAACGGACTGGTTGCAAAGCCCAAAGGAGACCACCACAACAGCCAAGGTGTCAGAAAACCTGACCTATCCACAGGTAGTGATGGGTATGACTGTTCAAAAACAGTTAGGAGATCTTCAAAATGAGAAACAGCCACAAAGAGAGAAATATTTTTTCCCCATGTCTCTTGAGGTAAAATGCTAATAGTCATAAATTCAAATTGCAGCAAAAAACATGGCTTGGTCACTAAGAAAAATCTCCTAACCATACACATTACCCACTGAAGTAGATGGCCCAAGAAATCTCCATAGATGAGGCCTCAGAAAAAAAAGGTTGGACAGATCCATCAGGAGTGCTATGAAGTTCACCCCCCTTCAAGGCGGAACAAATTATTTCTCTGGTCCTTTCATCCCTATTTTCTGTAAAAAGATTTATTAGGGTGTCTCTTCCTGATGAAAAACATCCTACAACCTCATTTAGTTTATTCTTATGCAGATCCTTAGGACTGAGTTCAGGCTCCTTTCCAAGAAGCCAAGCATATCTCAGACTTTCTTAGTAAAACATGCTAGTATCAATACTCAGCACGTATGCTGAACGATTTCTGGAAAGGATGAATTGGAAGACAGGCTACACAGCAACCATAAAGCAGATCGGATCTATCAAAAGACTTTGGGGCTTCCATGAAAAAACAAAATCAGAATTCATCTGCTGAACTCTTTTTTCCGGGAGTATAACATTTAAAGGAGTAATTAATATGGTAAACTATTCACTGTACTGCCTTTCCTGCATGAATTAAAGAAGTACTAGAAAGGGATGGGCATATCTGGTGGTTGGCTTTTGTTTTTCCTGGAGAAAAAAGGCAAATTGTTAAAAAAAATCAAGTATGGTACCTAACATGTATCACCTTGATATGTGGATTTAGTCTGACATAAAGGAAATTCTGAATCATTTTCTACCTCCCTTTTCTTTAAGTAAAGGAACCAAAAATGAAGGTATCTTATGCATCAGATAAACTGGAGAAATTAACATATTTCTTAGGATTTAATTAGTAATTCTTACAATTAAGTAAAAATACTTAAAATAAAATCCTCTCAAGAGAGAATATCATAGGAAGAGATTAGAAGCTTTTTTACCTTAAGTAACAAGGATTATTTTTATCTGGAGGTCAGAGATCCTCAACAGTACTGCAATGTCCAGCAATACAAGTAGGTATAATTAGAAGCTTAGACTGGGAAAGATACTGCCTTTAAGAAAATAAACCATTTTGCCACATAATAAACCCTTCTCTTCTGGTGTACAGAATTTGTACACCGTAAATGTCACACCAGTGTACTTAGTACATCTCCCTACCTGTTAAATAACAAGGTGCCAGCAACAAATCATCATTTGATCCTGCTCTACTGATGGTCCTACTGAATCCTGGGGAAACCTCCTTGCCACCAGCTCCTGTTTTAGGTTAATTTGGCCTAGGACAGTCTGTATGGGTCTGGCATCAAACCGACCAGCTCCTCTGCTGACAGCTCTACTATCGTGCTGTACCATGGCCGGCAGGCTGAAAGAGAAGGGACCTTCTAAGTCTGTACCAGCCTGAATGAAGAGCTTCAGAAAAGGACCTGCATTGTGTCTAATCACAAACCATCTCACTTGGACATGGCTCTTAAAAACTGTGCTGCACAAAAGAGCTCTAGAAAGGAAAAAACGTACAAGTAATTAGACTCGAGAGCAACAGCAGGGCTGCTCAACTGCAGGAACAAGTCAATGCATATAGATAAGAGATACCAAGCATTCCTTCGGCCAAAGGAAGGGAATTATAGGAAACACAAACAAATGCTAAGGAAAATAGCTAGGAAAAAGAGATTTGGCTTTTCCTTTACATTTAGGGTTGAGGGAAAAGGAAGCAGGTGGCAAAGCTAAACACGAGAGCGCAAAACTAAATGTGATGTGATCTTTATGGCAGAGTCCACAGCTTTTAATTCTTCTTTAATATCCTGTCAAAATAGACAAGATTGCACATCCTCCCTGTTTTTTTTCCTTGTGTGGTTCAGAAATGAAGTCATATAGATTCAGCCTGTCACTAAATGATTAAAAATTAACCAACTATCTTGATCAATGTTAAACAGCTAATTGCAATGCTTGCTCTTATTCTTCCATAGTTGGAAGAAAAATTTTCATGACTATATGAAAAAAAGCAGAAAAGGCTACATGTAAAGAACCTGCTTTACCTCGGTAATAACACCTCAGTGGCAGAAAGTTAAGGACAGAACAAATCTGCTTGAATATACACCAAAAGAGAGGTTCCACGTGCATTTAGCGAAGCTAATTGCTCTTGCTTACCAAGAGACTCATCTGAAATAAATCATTTACGGTTTCCTGAAACAGAGCGTTATAATAAAAACTATTGCATTACAAATGCCAGTTTGGGCACTGATAACCTTTGTTACGAAGAGCTGTATACAGTGGTGACTGGCATTGTTTTATTTCACCACATAATAGAAGAAGTTGTGCACGATTGCTTTATTTAATTGGAATAACAAACCTGCTGTACCTCTCACAGAGCACTGGGATTCCTGCAGACATATCTATGTGTAACTATTTTCAGCCCACGAGAAAAATTCTTTTTAAACCTTTTGAACTTTCTTCTGCACTTGTTACCATGTCAGAGGAATTACACATCCTCCAAGTAAGGTTGTTGTCACTCTACTTAGTCAACAAGGTCCTTTATGTTAGTATTTTGAAAGATCACATGGTCATTATGCAATTCAAAATTTTAAGCATATTTGTTTTATGAGCTGTAGAAAAATATTTATAAAAAGTAATCCAGGCTTTGGCATTTTGATTTCCTCCGTATTTCTATAGATTAAAGCTTACCAATGAGGCTTTCTTGAGCCCATTAACACAGTATGTTCACTTCATTACAGACTTATAGCAGTTCTGCAAGTTCCCCTAATTAATGTTCTTAATTATTTAAGAAACTTCCCCCCCCCCCCCCCCCCCAATGTATCACAGCATTAAACATATCACATCCTTCTTTCCTCCTCAGCACAGAACCCAAAGACAGATTGCACACTGGCAACCATCACCTCACTGCATCCCTTCGCATTGGTTTCTTCAGAGCCCTACCAAATTAACCTGTCTTTTCCATTAAGACAGAAGAGATCTGGTCTAGATACTTTCTAACCAACCCCCCAGATCTTAAGTATGCACGCTGCCATCAAGACCAGCATTGAGAGTCATCCACAACACTGGTGCTCAGGGGACACTCTACAAATAATAGATTCCTCATCAAAAGATAAGGAAATCTCATTTAGATGCAGAAATGAAATGGTGATGTTTTAAACCCAGCCTCTCACAGAAAACATCCCTCTCCAACATACTGCTTAAGTTAGTTTCACAACACGCTTCCCAAGAAAATAAAGCCAATCTTCCCTTGGGTACAGAAACCACACCAATGCCAGTGCTGGCACACAACTTAATTGTGTGGCTTCAACTAACGAATAAGCAGCGCTTAGCTTTTTAACTGAGCCTAGAAAACAGGTCCACAAGTCCTTTCTGCTAACCCACTATTAGACTTACCAACCTGAAGCAAAATGAACTGAGTTGAGGAGTCCCCGAGACTCAAGTTACAAAGAATTTAAAAGAAAGGAGTGTTATTTTAGATAACAATGTGATAGTGATAACTGCCTGGCAGTAAAGCATTAAAGAAAACATACACTTCTGAATAGCTGATAACTTACAGTTCTGAAAAACTAAAATACGGATTGTGAAGTCTCCTAAATCTGCTACTTCCCTCTTCATTTTGGGCCCATTTTTTATTTTGGGATTACACAGAATGAAACACACAAAAACAAACCATGACGACAGACACACACAAGACGAGCCTTGGAAACTTACCCCTCCTGACAACTTAATCACCCTGACTTTGCTGCCGACATGGGGCCCATCTCCACTACCACTGTTTGTCCGCTGCATGACAGTCCTTTTCACGCCAGGTTTCAGTTCCTGGGGCCTTGCTTGTACCGAAGCCACTCTAGCAGTCTGTGGTGAGGGCAGCGGTGCTGCAGCAGGTTTTGTCTGGGATATTTTCTGCGCTGCCTGAGGCTGACTGGGAGGTACTGTTCTGGTCTGCCTCAGTTGTTTCACTGGTTTCAGCTGCTGTCCTTGATACTGCATATTGCTCCCAACCTGTGGGTAATCTGTGTGTTTGGGCTGGACATTTGGAACTACCATATCTTGCTTTTTAACAAGGAGTCTGTTTTTCACATTTTGCCTGGTCTGTAAGCCAGAGTGGGGTATGTAAGGGCTGCCGTTGGTGGGGAACTCAGAAGAGTCGTCCTCCTGCTGCATGTAGGATTGCTGCGTAGAAGGTTGCTGCTGCTGCTGCTGCGCCAGTCTTTCAAGCAGTTCTCTCTTCCTAGCACCAGCCTGCTGCTGCCGTCTCAACTCCTTTTGTTTCAGAATTTCTTCTCTTAAACGTTTCTGCTCTTCTATCTTCAAACGGTACAATCTAGTTTCTTCATCTTCATCTGGATACTACAAAGGGAAACACAGATTAATTCACAAAATTCTCACTATATGCCCAGTTCGGTCAAAATAACATTATTTTGTTGTTTTAGAAGATGTGATAATGGCCTAACTCTCTGTAGAGCTTCTGAAATTATCCCTGACACCAAGCAAAGGCTATCAGCAGAGCATATCCACAAATATGACTTATTTGCTATTCATTAGAGGCAAACAACTCAAATCAGGTTTAGGACTTAGATATACTACTTCCTAGACAGTTAAAAAAAATAAAAGCTATAATACCAGTTAAGAAATCTTATCATAATACTAAAAATGAAGTCTTACAAATTAGAACTCATTTAGAAGTTTCTAAAACCAATTAAACTATTAATATAATTTGAGATATCAAAATATGTTTCAAATGGAAAGTAACAATACGAAGGCAACCCACTGTCACACAGGTTTTATCTTGCTCTTTTCTGACAAACTAACAAAAGGTAGGGTGGTAAATGACCTGAAAGGCCCTGATTAGAACTATTGATTTTTCTCACAGAATTTTCAGCCTGATCTCAAACTCATTTGTCACACAATAATTGGTTATAATGAACAGCACAAGTCAATCTCTCTGACCTTGAACTCATGCACTCTCTTCAGAATCAAAATGTTGCCAAAAGCAGCGTTGGAATATTAATGGTATATAGAGAATGCCTTTAATATTCCATCCCTAGACCCTTCTGAAAGTCTTATACATTGTTAAATAACCTTTCTAAAGATTAGTCAACTTTGGCGCAACGGGTTCTTACGAAAAGCTATAAAAAAAATAGACAAGAGCCAAGAAAATGTAAATTCTCATCATCCTGGAAAAGAAATCAAGCTGCTTATGATACAAATATATGCATTTTTTAACGTTACAAAACATACCTTTTCATTAGATGCATTTTATTTTCAACAGTTTAAGATATTAAGTTAGAGACTTTTAGAGACCACTTACAAATGCTAATGAGCACAAAATTCTTTTGATAAGATCCATTAATCACCCCTAACAGGCTCTCAGAGTAATAATACTTTGCATTTTGGTAAGTTACAGCATCAACAACATTAGAACACTTCTCAAAATCTGAATCTGTGATTTACAGTTATTTATGTTGCAGTAACTGGGGTGCAATATCTTGTCAGTACAAATGGCTTTTTTTGTTTTCCTTTTTAAACACATGCATACCCAAGTGTACAATAATAAATTTTGGTGTTTGAGGGCTTTTATCTCCGGTACATCACAGAATCTCCAACGCAAAGGAACAAACAGCAGAACAGATCCAACCATAAAGTTGATCCGCAGATATAAAAGCCCGGTAGCGTTTGTATTCATAGAATCCAGGTCCACAAATCCTGAACGCTCGTCTCCTCCAGATATAACTGCTCCTTTCCTAAGTAGCTGCATGTCTCAGAGTACAAGTCTAGCCTAAACAATGACTAAAATAAGACTTCAACAAAAACAGATTTATTTATAAATATGTGCTATAGTTTTGGGAGGAGTCCGAACACCATCCTTTTTAGGACAATGCTTCATAAACCACAAGGTTCTGATCTTCCTCAATACTTTTCAGAGTATGATTGCAGTAATAAATGACTGATCACTGCAACGACTAGATTACAGGTCTTTGTTGATAGATGGCAACAGGAACACACTTCTACAAATTAAAACGTGGAGGGAAGTCAAGTAGTTAATCTTGTACTGAAAGCTGGAGGTGCTGGATTATAGTCTTAAACACCAAAAACAACAACAAAAAATCCACGTGACCCTTAAGAGACAGAGAAAAAAGATAAGACTCTTAAGTATATCTTGCATAGGATGAGAAAAATAAGATAAGCTCCAGATAGGAGGACGATGTGCTGTTATGCAGAACCTGATGTTATGAAGTTTTCAGTCTGTTTCGGAGACAGTAAATATGCTGTTCAAATCGTCCAAACAGAAAACCTGTTCCACTTAATGAATTATTTTATTCACTCGCTTTGCTTTAGATCAGAGCATTCTGTATTTTATCTAAATGGGTCTGACAGATGCCAGTGAGCCAGTACCAAGTGTACCTCTGGAGGTAGCACTGCATTTTTTTTCTCTTTATGATCAACTGAGGGTGTCAATACTAGCAAAAGCCTGCATAAGATGGGGCTTTTCTATCAGCTGTCCTTTATCATCAGGGAACTATCTGCTTGTATTATCATCTAACAAGTTCTGAAAGCCTTGGAAGATACAGATCCCGATCTGGTAAGTACAAAACACCAACTCAAAGGCTACACGTAAGCAGCGCAGAGATGTGTGTTTTACGGTCCATTTAAATGGGTCTTGCCAGCAGACAAGAACGGACATCCTGAGGGACTCTGATCAACATGTTCGCGCAGAACCCTGTGGGCAGATTTCAACTGCACTAGCATTAAACACAGAAGACAAGTGGCAAACTCTATTACCAACACATAAGAAGTTTGATGAATGCTCAGTAGAATCTTCAGGCTATTCTATCTCAAACATCATCCGAATTATTCCTTTCAGGAGCTTAATATTTGGTAAGTTAGTAAGGTTTCTACAAAGTCAATACGAAGTCATTCTCTTCTTAAAAGGTGAGCTTTGAAATGAAGGGCCAAGAGCTCTGAGGTTTTATGACAATTGCAAATCAGATGCTCAATAGGCTACAGACAGGCCTAAATCCTTTATCTCCATAAATGAGTTGCTATTACTGTTATGTTCTCAGTAAAATGCCCTTGCAGCTAGAGGAAGACCGCACGATATAACGACCCTGTGATCATTAGCAAAGTATTTGCATTGGGAGTCAGTTCTAATTGTTATTAGTTGGGGAATGACCCAACAGCACGGATTCAGAATGGGTAGCAAACTCCTCCCCAGGATAAAAATAGGGGTAGTTAAATCCTCTGCCTCTTGGCTCTAAAAGAATCTCTTCCCCTACATTGTAAGTGGCTTCATCAGACAGAACAAGCAAGACAGTATACTGAATCAAGATGGAAATGGTATGCAGTGACTGCTGCTAATGATTTTCATCCTATTAGTTTAATAACCCCAGCACAGACTTCTTCACAAGCAGTTGCACTGCCAAAAGAAAAAAAAATACAAACATTTTGCCAAAAAAATAGCAACTGGGAGAAAGTAGACATCCGTCAAAGATATCATGAATTTCACAGCTCGTATTTGGAGGTTTAATACCAAAAGCAACATTATCTGTAGGAGAAGCAGAAAAACTTGGAGCGGCCTTTTCTCTAGATAAACCAGATGTGTCACCCTTTTCCTGTGGAAAATTCTACAACATGAAGAAATGGTGTACAAAAAAGGAGCCAGGTGGAATACAAAGTAAAAGAACAAAAAGTACAAGCACAAAGCCAGAGAAGCAAAGCAGTTCCTTTAGTGTTATCTTTATTGTGTTTTTTTTTTCTCTGTTCATTTGTTTTTGCTGTTGTTAAATGCTGATTCTCATCTGTCTGAAAAGTTCTTGAGCACAATATATTTAATTGTGGTTTGGAGGGAAGACCAAGCCTTAGCTATAGGTTTTTCTTCTGCCTTAAAGGTTCATAGGTTTTAATGGAAAGTGCCAAAAGAATAAGTTGTAGGCTGCCATTCTGAGTCTAGCTCAAGAGCAGCAGTAAGAAAAGCAGCAGGCTTTTGTAGGATAACTCAGAATGGCACTGTTGAGGAAAAGACAGCAAAGACATGCTCTAAAACAAATTACAATAGAAAGTATAACGTCTCAAGTCCTCATACCAGTAGCTTGCTTCTCATATAGTGAATTCAAAACAATCACTTTTGTGGTTGTGGGTTGGTGTTCTTTTGGTTTTTGGTGGTTTTTTTTTTTAGTTGTTAGAGTTAAATGCAGAGCTGTAAGAGCTGGATACTGAAGTCCTCTCGCTTGCAATGGATGAAGGAACAAAAAAAAAATCATGCAGCCAGGCTCACTTGTTTCCCTCAGTAAAACTGGCACAATCAAAATTGTTTGAACTGCAGCATATACACAAATCTGTTTATTCAAGAGGTTATTTTTTCCCCATCAGTTATAATATTAGAAACAAAATAGGCTAGAAGCACTTGTCCAAAAATTTGTAACAATTCTTCATAAAAGGTAAGGACAGATCCAAATTACATCATTTGGCTGCCGGGGTTCAATAAAGACAGTTAAATAAACGTCACACATTACTAATGACAGAGGCTCCTAAACCCTATGAAGGTATGAATCATCCCACAAAACACAGGCAGAGTACATCTCAGAAAAACAGAAAATTAAGAATGAGATTATATATAACTTTGAAAAGCACACTGCCCTCTTATGATCTTCTATCTGGAAAAATACCGCTGGAAAGAATCACAAAGCACAAAGACAGGAGGCATTATTTTTAAAAGCTGGAAGTCAAACCTACTCAAGCTGGAGAAAACAAATTAAAACATACATTTTTTTCAGGTAATTAACTTCCAAAAAAGCAGATTTAGAAACATTTTCTTAAAAATCACCTGAATTTGCCCAATATTGAATATTTTCTATACTCCAAGTCTTATAAAAAAACAACATAAGACCCAACAAAAATCCAACTCCAAATTTTACTGGATTTGGAAGAACAGAAGGGTTGCCTTTAAGGATACCAGGGATGTTATCTGCAATATAAGTGGTGATATCAGCAAACCTCTGATTGTGCAATGGTTTACCAATATCTCTCCTGTTCCGAGATCCAATAACTCATTTCTTCTAAAAAGCTTCACATCACCTTTCTACATTTTTCCTGCCCTTTTTTTAAACTTAAAAATGCTTAATGTTGCCTTAATTCCTCTCATCCTAAACTGACCTCAACATGAGCAGAACGAGACCCGCAGTCACTACCCATTTCTCTCAATTTCATTGTCTCTTTGTTATCCTCCCAGATGTAAACTTCCATGTCCTCAGTCTGAAAAATCATTCTGACAGAGGCACTTAAAGGTCGATATTTTCCAGCTGCATAGGAACAAGCATACTATTCAGAAAGTTCACACAGTTTTCAGTCTTCTAGTCTCTCAGGTTGCAATCCTTTATGTATCTATTTGGAAGATGAGGGAAAACCTTTAACAGCCAATATTGCTATTTTTTGTGCTTCCTGAATGATAGGGCATTCATAAACGTGGCCATTGGCTCTTAAGGAAGATGGATGCAGAAAAAAAGTCTTAATTTTCCAGTTGAAGACACTTGCAAAATAACCTGCCCAATTCAGTTATGAGCCAGACAGCTAGAAAAAATGGCAGAATTTAACTCTTTCACCTTCACAGAAAGCCTAAAACAGCACAAAGTTTGGTAATTAGAAGAAAAATACACAAAAGACTGGAAAACATTACAATTTGCCTTAAGGAGGGGATGTAATAACCTACATTACAAAAATAGCAGAGAAAATAATTAAGTGCTTGGAAATGAGAGCTACTAGTACAGCAATCCTCAGTTTGTAAACTGAGGGTGAGTGTCACCAGTGAACACGACTACCACAGTGGCACAGCTGAAAAGGGACAATGTTACTGCACTGTAGCACAAGGCTCTCTTTTGGGTCAACTTTGAAAACAGAAGCGTTCTAATCTGTGCATGCACATTCACATAAGTACTTGCCAAGTGTACCTACAAAGGCTTTACTTTTATGGTTATCAATAGGAAACACTACAGAGACACATCAGTTTTTCAAGGGCAACTTTCTTTTCCACCTGTTTTACGAAAAAGCAACTTGTGTGAAATAGGTATCACAAACTCCTTTCAAAGATAGCAGTTTTACCATGGAAATGAAAAGAAAGCTTGACTTGTAGAACCAAGAAATCACATGAGTTGGATTAGATGGTCTTAAAGTTACAGGTTTGTTAGGATATGTGTAATATTTAAAATGGAAAGAACAAGATAACTGCACTGGTTATTTTATTCCATTTGATTAACAGAAGTGAAAAATAGTTCATTTTTCCAGACACGTGACAGAGATATTTCAGGACTAATGTCTTAAGTTCCAAATGGCTGAAACATGAAAAAACTATAAAATGCTTTAGATGGGGAGGCCTGTAACTGCTTTGCATAGGCCTTCAAAACTTACCTTTACTGTTGGCCTGAAAGACAGATTGACTTGGATTATTCCAAGAGACTGAACTGAGGTGAAGGAGATTACTTAAGCAATTTTTTTTTTTTTTTTAGAAAAGATCACAATTAAAAGTTTTTTTTTTTTATATTCCCACTGAGAAGCAAGTCCAGAAGAGATCAAGCACTGCCAGCTATGGGTTTCTTTTGTGCCACATTTGCGAAAATTAGGGATGGTCATAATAATTCAAGAACGAGATGAGAAGCTAATCGCCAGCAGCTTAAGGGGAAGAAAGTATTACCACAATTAAAGCTTTCAAAAGTTGTTGAAGGAAACCTGGTCCTTGAGACAAGTTTCATGGGCAACTGAACTATAAAGATTTACAGTTTTGTTCCGGATAACCTCACATTCAGGAATTGTACAGGGTGCATTTAACCATCACGTTCCTCTGGCACTTCCTGAGATTCACTATTAACAATATCGTCAGTGCAATCCTACCTACTCTCTCTCACACACTAACAGTGCTCATGGCAAGTCTTCTCTAGCTTCCAGGAGAATCTGTGCAATAAAATGTCCCCTGTTCACCATGCATGACCCACTGGAGCCCAAAAACCTGTATCTCATTTTCTGATTGTGCAGAGTACTAGCAGAGCAAACAGCATCTTTTTGTCCAAAATGGAAAATCTGAGAGCATCTCCTATTTTTTTCATGCAAAAAGGGTATACGAAAGAAAGATTTTCTTCTTCAAGAAGAAATTCCATGGGCAATACAGCTGCAGTTTCCTTCAGGAATGCTCAAGACCCTAGAGTAGAGTAGGCAGTCTAAGGGAAAACAGCATGAGGAAGAAAAAATGGCTATTTAGGGAGGTATACGGCATATAGCAACACAGAAAATGGAAGAGAAGAGGTTTTCTAACCCAGAAAGAAGTACTTACCCGGAAGGGGAAGAAAAAAACAAACAGACAAAAAAAACAACACAAGCCAACCGATCGTAAACCTGCAAGATACAAAATGGGCACAATGGGTATCTCAGAGACTTGTATCATTGATGAAGTTCATGCAACCTCTGCCTTGTCACAGTAGGAATGATTCCTACACCTGCAAAACAGGATCACCAGGGCCCTGACAACCTTTCAGAGTTCATTTTTTTTTTTATTTTGGTCAATGGAAACTGTCTGAGAGCACAACTCAGAAGGGAGGCCTCTAGTGGCAGCAAAAAATATTGGGTGAATAGTATGTTAGCTACATTTACAGTTCACAAGTCAGACAAAAAAAATTTTAAACGGGTTTTCTTTTAAAAAATGGCAAAAAAAGCCTTACCTCTGGTTCAGATTTGACTTCTGGTTTTGCTTGGGCCACTGGTGTGATCGCTTTAGCTTTCATCTCAGTCCGTCCCTGTGAGTTTCCAACACCAGCTACAGTCTTGGTGGCAGACACTGTGCTGGTAATGGGTTTGACCTGAGCAGCTGGGGTAGAGGTTCGCCTGTTGTTGCTCACTTCCAGAGCATGTGACGGTGCTATTGGCAACTCCCGCAAGTTACTATTTCTTGGAGCAGTTGGCTGTAGCTGCTGATTTGGACGCTTGACAATATTTTGTGAGGGTGTGTTCTGAAAAGCAGAAAGGAAAAAAACGCAGATATTTCTACCCCAAACCAGACTGAAGTGTTCCCTGTTTCAGATTTTCATGACTTGTTTGCCAACAAAAAAAAACACTTTTCAAAGAGGCACTGTGTTTTCAATGTAAGTATAAAAATAAAAACATTAACTTTTTTTTTTTTTAATTTACAGCAAAACTGAATCTCATTGGTTTAACATCCTTCTCAGAAATTGGCTTCACTGTGATTTATTTTCCTAATTAAAATGATTCTTCTGAACTAGTCACATTGACTTGAGCACTGCCATGGACTGTTGTGCCACCCCAACCTGCCTAGTGGCAGAACGTGCTGGACTGGAGCAAATTCACAAGACGTGAGTGATACCATCTTAACCAGAATGCTTATTCACAGTGCTACTGAGAGGCCTTCAGATTGAAGGATGGTGTCAGAGAACTGGGCTCCTACACAGTCACAGACTACCAGCAGTTTTAAATATGATCATGCAACCGCCCTCCCCTCCCTCCCAAACCCTTTACTGTTAGTTCTTGGGCAACTGTCATCTCGTATTGGAGTCGGATCACAAAAAAAACCACAATGAGAACTGGACTAGAAAAAAAATATATAAATGCACTATTTATTGATATAGTTACAAAATGAGCAAAGTAGAAAAAGAAGCAAAAAATGATGAAAGAAAAGGACAAAGCAGAAAAGGAATAAGGAGGCTGAAAAACTGTGGTGGTAAGTTTTGAAACACGTGTTTACAAGCTTATTACCCATGCAGAGCTAAGAGAGACAACGCTGATGGAGGTGGTACTCACATGTCTTGGCTTCATTGGACCCTGCCGCTGCTGACACTGCATCCTGTTGTTATTTGGCTGCTGCTGCGTGGCCTGCATGTGAGGCCTGAACTGTGGCTGGTTCATGGGCATCAAGGGCTGTGGTGGTCCTTGGAGATGATGGTGGTGTTGCTGCTGCTGCTGCTGGTGATGGTGCTGTTGCTGCTGCTGGTGATGGTGCTGCTGAGGCTGAGGCTGTGGCTGAGGTTGCAACGGTGGATGCAAAGGACCCTTTGTATCAAGAAAGATTATTTGTTTTTAGTTTCAAGGTAGTAATCTCTGCAAATGTAGCTCCAGTCTCGCAAGTCCTCAAAACATTTGTGAGCAGCTATCGATCAGGCTAAACCAAAAACACACTGATTAAAAAACAGATTAACAGAAGCTGCACAAGGTAGTTCTGTGCTTACGCCTGAGTAAGACAACAGCTGAATTGGGAAAATGGCAAACGAAAGGCCTTCTGCTCTCTTTCTTTTCTGTTTAATGACTTAAACACTGTTCTTTCTCTTCCTCCCCCCAAACACAGAAGCACATAGAAGTCTTTATGGCTTCCCCACATTCAAAACCTAGACACCATGAAAAGACCCCGAACACCCAATCATGCAGGGCCCTCTCCATCACTCGGCACAACCCCAGAACATTTACCCACTTCAAGCAAGCAGCCCAGCTTCCCCCCGGGCAGCAGGAGGCCCCAGCTCCCCGCTGAGCCCTGCGGCTGAGCAGCAGAGGGCGCTCCGGCCCTGCCGGTGGCCCCGACCAGCGGGGCAGCGGGACAGCTCCCTGCCTCCGCGGAGCTAAAGCAACTTAAGGAGTTATGTGACATTGAAACTTCTGATTCCATTAACTGTAAAGTGCTTTTTGTAAGTCTATTGTAGAGACATGGCTGGGGTACAGACTGCTGTTGGAAATGAGTTAGTGCTGGCCACCGAAGAAAAAAAAAATCACTTTTTCCGACAGAGTAATAAGCACTATATATAAATCTGCCTCATACCTGTAATCTCGAATAACTCCATTTTATTCACATTACTCCTATAACTCAACAGAGCTACAGTGCATTTCTGTTCCACTACAAACACCTCTTGTATGACTGCTCCCTGTTGTAGATCCGTACCTGCATGTTAGGCTGCGTATGTGCGGCGAGGAAGGGCTGTCCCGGGGCTTGTAGGAACTGCTGTCTCGGAGGAATGAAGGGCCGTGGATTTGCTGCACCCGGCTGGTTGAAGTGGAGAATTCCCACCGGGCCTTGAGGCTGTATGTTCGGCCTCACCGGCCTCTCCCTGGGAAACACCGGCTGTTGCCCCTGCTGGCTGAAGGCTGGCCCGGGCTGACTGAAGGGCATGGGGCTTTGTGTAGGGACAGGATGCGCGCTGTTAAGAAGCGGGGGAGGTGGTGGTGGAGGGGGGCTCCGCTGCTCAAACAAGTGATGGCTTGGAAATCTTGGATCTGTGGGAATCAGAAAAAGTCATTAAATGACAGGCTCCGTGGGAAACAAACATGCTTATCAAACGCAAAGCTCTGTTTTGATTTAGAAAAGTAACTTGAAATTTGTAGAAAGCAAAACTATGAGGTGTTTTAATTTTAAGAGCTATCCTCAACGTTACATTTCTCTTGCTTGTGCCACTTGTGTTTAAAAGGAATTGATACTTGAAAGACCAACAGAACTGAACGTTACCTAGAATTAGGAATATCTTTTAGAAATTCTACTCTACTGAAATCAGTGAAGGATTACAGGGATTAGTGCTTAAAGTATACAACAACTCACAAAACTTTGATACCATTTGCTAACCAGATACTCAGCAACTTTGCATATACATTTTACCTGTACTCACGAATAACACATGCATCATATATATATTTCATACATTTGGTATAAACATATCTATATATACACACAAACTAACCTTTGTTTGCTATGCTGTAGCATTTCAGCTAACGTTAACAGATTTCTTATAGTCCAGACAGTTTATGGTGTTACTATCAGAAACTAAAATGTATGGGGAGTGCATTACGTAAAATGTAACAAATTACAACAATTTTACTGCAGCAATTACTTACATACTAATTTTATTTTGCATTTGTATAAATTCACAGATTTATGGTAGCTAAACGTGTAGACAGAAGACTACATCAGAACAGGAGAAAAGATACCACTGGCATTTCTGGCATTGTAACTCATCAGGTTACATCAAATACTACCTTCTGGTCTCCAGGTTCTTCTGAACATATCACGTCACATGATACATACTTAAACTCCACATTCACTTTACAAAAACTACATTTTACGTTAATTGAAATGAAAATGCTTACCTCCTATAAAAAAGGGATCTCTTTCCTGAGGAGGTGGAGGAGGGAGGGGTGGTGGCGGTGGTGGTGGCCCCCTCCACTGGTCCTGGATTGGCAGCCTTGGGGCCTGTGAGAAGTTTGTAGGAACTGGTCCAGGTGCATGCTGCTGGAAGTCTGGAGGAACCTATTTAATAAGACAAAACTAAGATTAAGACTACCAGCCAGAAAATTATCCATTGTCTGCTATAACTTTTTTCTCTTAAAAATGTAATTGATTTATGGAGTTACCTCCTATAATCTCTACAAATTGGCAGCTCTTACTGAGTCATCCTTTCAAAATGGAAGGGGTATTAAACCTGAGCACAGCACTTTGAAATGAATTCACAATGTTTTAATAATCACTAGCACTACAGGAATGCCATTTATTCTCAAGCTTATTGAAATCCATGCAATTATTGACCTTCTTTCCCATTAATCCCCCCAAAATCTGAATGTCTACTTTAGAAGATATTCCTGACATTTATCTTCTTAAACCATGCTATTCTGTGCCATCAATTCAGTATAGCATAGCACACTGAAGTGAAGTAGCTCTGCTTGGGGGAGGGATGGGGGACAGGACACGACGACACGACAATTTATGGCGTCTGAAAATTAAAGAAATCATATTTCAAAAAATAAAAAAGGAGAGTAATGTTTCTGTCTATTCAGAACACAAACATCTGAAGCATTATAAGGCAGACTACAAAATTACCTTTTCTCCATTAAGTTCTTTTAAAATGTAAACTGAGCCCTTACGTGTTGCAGAAAGTGGAATACCAATCCAAAAGCAGAAATTTGCAGAAGACACACTTAAGTCAGTAATTCACGCTATTACCATTTCTTTTATAACACAAGTTGACAAAGTATGTTGGCAACCTCTGATAACTAACCAAGAGAAACTAAGCCTAAAATAAATCATTATATTCACAAACATTTCCTTATTATATATGAGTAGATCAAATAAGTAATGAAAATAATCTAGGAATATTCTTGTTTTCCACTTCATAGAAATTTTGAAATTAGTGGTGGCATCTTTTTCATCTACATCTGGTGTTCACCTAAAAGCTTACACTTGCCATTGCTGAAGACAAGCTTTTCAAAACAGATTTCAGAACACACACTCCCTGCTAAACTGAACTATGGCCATCAGCAAAAGGTTATCATTTATCCGTGGGGCTACCCTAACACCAACAACATATGTAGTGTCACCCTATCCTACTTGTATAGCAAAAATCTTAGTATTTTCATAAAAAAGAATTTCTCACACAGCAAAACCAGGTATTTGCTCTGGCAACTGATGTGCGTTCACTATCAAAGCAGCACAAGACAAAGCTGCTTCACACCTTTCTACTACCAAGCTACAGATGGGATTTGCAAGAACCGAAAAGGTAGATGAGAGCAAGCCACTGAGGCTCAAAGCCATTACTAAATCTGTGGCCTTCTCGGACACACCTAAATGGGCTATCTGAGAAACTAAGACCTCTCATTTGGAAGCGAGACTGTGACTATGTATTTCATGTCATTATACAGCCATCAACTGCAAATACTTCATCGCTCAGAGATTAAAGGTTCTATATCCTGTTGCCAGTGCTCCTTCCTAGTCAGCCAGTCTCCTGTGGGTATTTCATTTAGAGAAAAGACATTATTTTACACTCAAGCATGACAGTCTTCATAACATACATACTATTTACAGGAAGAACTGCTATACTTCTCTCTAAGCTGACAGTTACCAACACAAAATATTCTTGCCACCTCAGAAGACGCCAAGACCTTTGACTTTCAATGCTGTCTGCAACCAATGGCACTTAGAGGAAGAGGGAGATATTTGGGGTGGAGAAAATGACATTGATTCGTCCCATCAAAATCCGTTCAGGTTTAGCTGAACTAGGCTGTTCAACCGCACTGCCCTTCCCCGGTGCAGAACAGGACAGTGCTGGCTGCCTGCCAAAGCAGAACTGAACACAAACATTGAGGATCCTGACCCTTCGTTCCCCAAATGCACCTGTACCATCAACCCGCGTAGGAGCTGCCAGAGGTACTTTCAAACTAAGGTTAAAAGCATCCCTTCATCCTGGAAGCCTGGGTGATAAAAGCCTATTAAAGAGCAGCTCTTACGGCCATCGGTCACCCTGGGGAACACACAGGGCTTCCGCAAGCCACGCAGCCTCAAGGGACGCACCCAGCAAACCGCCCCATGTTTAGCTACTTAACTATTTAGGTAGTCGTTTGTCACTGTATAACGCATGAGGTCACTGCCAATGGAGGCAGGGGAAAAACCAGTTCATCAGGGCAGTTTTCAAACAAGGTGGTTACCTTACATCTTATTTACAGCACATCGTCACATGAGCATATGTCACCTGGGGAGAGAAGGAAGTCCAGGCAGGTAAGCTGCTTTTAATTAATTTATTTATTTTTTGGAGTGTTTAACTTTGAAACTCTGAAGCTCTCCTAGTTCTCAACATTAATACATGCCTACATAAAACTTACTTATTTCTAAAGTGGCCAGTGAAAAACATGACATGGAAACATACTGACACATAGGTAGAAAAATGGTGAGTACCACATATTTGCCGCCTGAGCTGAAGAACTGGCAGCAGTAATAACCTGGCTGGGCTTGTTTCCAAGCACCAAATGGTGTCACAGTGATGATAATCTGTACTTCCTTCTTCCAAACTCAACATATTCTGCCCTAGTGAAGGTCACAGATCCTTTTCAGTCGCTCCTCGTCACTCCCAAGCTCTAGTTAGACACAGGTTACAAAACAAGCAGGTGCCTCCACTCCTACTCCTGACATCTGTAACCAAATCTCAAGCATCTTCCTCAATATTAATTCATTTTTCAGTTAGTCTTAGTTTTCTCCTTAAGGAGAAGCAACTGAGAAAAAAAATGGTGTGTGTTTCTATAATTGTATTTTAAATAAAGTTTTCCCTCTCCTGCCACCCCATACCTTCATTATTACACCCAGATCTACCTCATCCCAAAGCTTCAACCAAACTGATTTAAATTGAGGCAGGCAACCAGCAGAATATATTCACTCAAATCATCTGGTTTGAGACCACACACACTGAGAGCAGACTTGTATTTGCTGTCATAGGGAAACTTTAAACCTTTATGAAATAAGCTTTGGTAAAATAACTTCAGTCAGTTCTGGAATTTAAGTCCCACTTTCCAAAACAAAACAAAACAACAACAAAATCACCACCACCACCACCCCAAAAAAAATCAGCAATGTATTTTACTGCTTTTTTTTTTTTAGATTCTAGTTAAACTTTGAAGCTATTAAGTTTTCAAAGACAAGAAACATTTCTGAATCCTAAATCCAACTCCTTCTCCTTTTTACATTTAAAAAATAACATGAGGAGCCTTTTTATATTCTTCAGTGAACAGAAGTTGTGTCTGTCAGAATTCATTAGCGCTGAATTGTTGCATATATGGTTACTAAAACAATGACCCTTCCTGGCCTGAGCACTTATCCCAAGCACAATGAAACTGAGGGTTGTGGTTTTTTGTTTTGTATTAAATCTGGAAGTTTTGAAAGTTACAGAAGTATGGCTGATATAAAACATACCACAGTAAAGCAACATACTATACAGACAACTGAGTGTCATTAACAAATATCCACTTATTTGATCATTAACGGATCTTAACTTATGTATATGGCATTTTGAAGAGCTAGTGAAATATGACTAATCACATTTCTTGGCTGATAACCAAAGGCCAATCATGCAAAGTTAATTGCAAAGTCATTTGCTATTTGCAGAAAAATGAATTACCAATATTTGCTTCTAAAAAAACAAATGAGTTTGATTCTCTTCCTTCTCATATCAGTGAAAAAGACTGACCTCTCGTTTTTTTCTAAACCAGTTTTGCTTCTGCTTCCCCCAAAAGTGAAATAAAACTCTACCCATAAATTACTGTAATACGGACGGGGAGAAGCTCATATATCCAGGTTTTACAGTGCTGAAACTTTCCTTCTGAAAAAAGCTTTCAGGAAAGCTCCAACATAAATTTGATTATTTTATTAATGATTTAATAATCAAAATGATTAATTTAACATAGTACGTGTGAAACTAAGTTTCAACCAGAGTTATTACTTCTAGGCACAAATGAACTTGCTTTTTAATAAAACATGCACAATATGGTGGATGTTTTTCTGAATTACCAGATACTCATCTATTATTCTGAAATATACTCACCCCATCCCCAGGAATACACTAATACCACAGCTTTGACTTTTTCTTATGCCAAATTCTAATTGTCCTAAAAATAGTACAGAGTAATGTAACAGTTTTCTATTACTTAAGGTTTAACTCCCCCCTCTCCCCCTTCTTCACTGCAGTCAAACTGTAATTCCAGGAGTGGATTATTTTATCATTATTGCTAAACTCTACATTCAGCAAACATTTGCTACTGATAACTGCCAAGTGCCTTCTGTTATTTAGTAGAAAAGACCACGCAGAGCTATTTAACTTCAAAAATTAATGAAGAGCAGGTGCAAAAGCCAGTTTTCATAATGGTCTATTTTGATAAAATAAGCATACTGTAACATAGATGCATAATAAATCTTTATATGCACAGTGGTTACTTCCATTTTTCATGGTTTTCCTAACCGGACAGTTTCAAATTACAACCAACTATTCAGTTCACACATCAACCGAGACTCCCTACAAAAAGACATTTTAACTATTCCTTCACCATTGTTATACCTCTTCGGAAACTTCTCTACTTAATAAATCTCACACTCTCCAGAACACCTATTTTCAAGTTAACGAGTTTCAAGTGAACAAAAAGGAGAACTGCAAATTCATAGTCAGCCAAGGCTGTAAGATTCTAACTTTTAGTCCCAGACTGGGGCCAATTGTGACACTGGGGGGAAGGGACAAAATTATTTATGTGCCTTTCCAGCAAGACCCCCGCAAGGCTGGCTCAGATTCATAGACAGTGGTTCGGAAGATTGAGTTACCAAGCATCTGTATGAGAAAGACCCAGAAGAGCACATAACACAACTTTCTGGAAGAGTCTTCTCCCTTTTTCATCATTATCGGATTCTTTATCATTGATTTAGCATCATTATCATTGATAATTTAGTGTCATTTACTAAATAATCAATTTGATAAAGTGCACCAAACTGGAAGGGAAGACTCCTAAGATGGATCTTTTAGCTATACTTAAAACTAGTTGCAAAAAGAGGTCGGAATCAGAAAACAGCACCTGACCTGGAGCAGACTCACCCATCATATCACACTACGTATGGCCTGGAAGCCATAAACCGACCTACACTTACCCCTTACAAAACTGCTCCCAATACTCAGTGCTGTGCAGTTCCTTCTAAACCACGAGCTGCAGCCCTGGCATTAATGAGTACTTCAAAGACCTGAGAGAGAAATTGTTATTTTTGAAAACTTGAGGGCTCACATCCAGTGCAGAAAGGGCTTCGAGCCTCTCAGTAGGACTCTGCAGGCTGTGGAAACTCAACTCAGGCCATTCTTTCTAATCTTTTGTGCAAACTATAACATATGTCAATCCCCAAACAACGATAACAAGGTACTGAACATCAAGATTTTTCTCAAACTGCCAAAGACGTGCTGTACTTTTTCCTGTATTTTTAAGGAATACAAATGTTGATTTCTATCAATTTATCCTAGTGTAATTTTACTTTGAAAATTTTGAGATATCACCTTTCTGAATACACTTAGGTCTACACAGAAATTACACTGGAAGTGGGGTTCTGGGTGGATTTCCAAAGAGACCACAACCACAGGCATTCTAGAAATACTTCAAAGGAGATGATAAACACACACTGAAGTGCTACTGACAGGTATTTCACTCTCTTAAATATTCATTTTTAACAAGTTTACCCTGACAAAAAAAAGTCTCTCCACACTTTCTCCCCCACATGCTATAGTTTACAGCACCACGGGCTGACATTTCTAAACAATTCCACATGTATGCAGCTTACACAACGTCCCCTTTTGCTAACTTCCATTATTCAATTAACTTACATGTTATCAATCACTTTTGCAAAAAAAAAAACCACGCATTGCAAACTTGTGTCTACAATTCATTAGAGTTGTGAATAGCTCATTGAACACGACTTTCACACACTCAGGCAATCCTACCTTCTGAAAGAACACGAGATAAGGTTACTTTAATCCTTTCAAAGAACTGCACTATTTTGCCTTCCTTTTATCCCTTTAAATATCCTTCCTAGTTAAGAAATTAACATTCTCTCATACAATTCTTACACAAATTGTACTTTTACTTTTCCGCATCTCTTGTTAATTACATGATGTTATCTCCAATAATCTATTCATGAAGCATAGATAACTTTGGTTACCAATAAAAGGGAAAACTTAGCATAAATTGCTTAGCACACAGTTAATCTTATAAAGCAAGGAATAAAGAGGATCTAACAGCTATTATATGACTTATCAGCTTCTCTAAAAGGGTCACTCTACTTTTTTTTTCCACGAGACTAATTAAATACCTTAACAATGTCATTGAAACTTCATGAATCTTTCAATAAATTACACCCTGCCTCCACAACATGTTTTCATTTATTAATCTCACTTAAAATGCAAAGAGCTAGGAGAACCCCATTGACAGTTAAGCAGGGCCACTCAGTTAATTCTTCTTATATGGTTTAAATGCAAAGAATAATGACCACTATAACCTATGACAATTAAAACTATAGCCATCTGTCACAAGATGTTAATCCTCTTATTTCAGTAGCTACTAGACTTTTTGAAAAGCTTTCCTAAAATGCCAACCTTCCAGTGCAAGGAAGTGACTTTTCATCCTTTTGTGTAAGAAGCCCTTTTTCATATAACTTAAATATGGTTTAAAATTTTTCAGGTAGAAATGTATACATCTCACAAAACATGGGTCCTTACAAGCCAGTTTCACAGTATTTTCATTTATTGTGCACAGCATACAGAAAGCAAATGGTTCTCTGAAATTCTGGAATAAAACTTCCTTGGAATTTTCTCAAATACAGTCTAAATGAACCTGTAGGCTCCCTGCGATGTCTCTTGACAACAATAATTCCATCAAGGTCAGCTAAAACCTAACAGGTACTGAAATATTACCAATGGATTCAATGTTATAAAAAGGCCTTATGTAAAAGTTTATGCCTTTAATACATTTCAGTCAAGAGAGACAAAAATTAAAGTTCAGAGAGATCATGAAACTCGAGAGAACTAATGTATTCTACCCGTACATGCGTCTTCAATATTTCTGGAATGCATTTTCTAAGGGGAAAATGCAAGGAAAAGGAACATAAGGAAATGTAAGGAAAAGACTAGTAACTGCTAGTTCATGTATGTAGATCCTAGCATTAAGGCAGATTCAGTTTGAGAAAGAACAGGTTGCTATTTCCCTAAACCAAGCCAAAAATAATTCGTAATATTGAAATGTACCATGTAACTTGGACAAGCTTCTCTTTGCCACTGCACAGCTACAGGAGGTAAACCACACTGGGATGTTTAAGTACAAGTCCTGTGATCTGACCAGATCTTGTACATAAAAGATTTGCATGAAAAATAACTGATGTCCAATGACACTGTTTAAGGTCCCAAAATGGAATTCAACCTTCACAGAAAACCAGTACAAGCAAGGAGGGAGACACATGAATCCCTCGTTACTTAAGCTAACCAATGCTACTCTGAAGGATAACGTTACAGATTGGTTTCTTGGACTCCCACCTGTTCTACCACTGAGGTCTGCAAGTTAGAAGATGGAAATCTGCAGGACCAGTGGTCCCATCCATAAACAATTCTCAGAAAATGCCCTGAACATGGACAAAGAGTGTAACAGACATTAGTGCCAGAACAAGGAACTCTCTTGTGAAAGAAGAAAATTTTACTTTTTTTTTAATTTCAAACACGAAAAATCCTCCTGCATATTTTTGTGTTCAAAGCTAATAGTTTACTAGGAATAGGTATATTAGTAGGGACCCAAAAGAATGGCACATTTTGTATCTCTTCTGCTTTCACAACTATTGACATAAAACGCCTATAAAAATATATTATAAAAATAGTCTCACCTTATCCTGAGGCTAGAGACCATTATATGGAAATATTATTAGAATGTTTATTGACCTAGCATATTTTGGTGACCTGCATGTCACCTACGATTACAATCAAAACTCAGATGGATATCAAATAGAATATCAAATTCAGGATTTCTACATTACACTCCAAGTTCAACAGTGAACTTACAGTTAATTTCAAAACAATGTGAGAACCAAAAAGATGTGACTTGGGGACGATGCTTCTCCCTTCAACTAAAAATACTCAGATGGCCACAAAAAAACGGGGGGAAAGAAAAGATATCTTTACAGAAGACAAATACTATGATTGCTGTTAAAGTGGACTTTGATATGTGACATTTCAGATCTATTTAGTAGTTAAATTATAAGATTCCTTATTTTCTGTACAGAAATTTCATTTTGGAGATATTCTGTACCTCTGACCTCGCAAACACTTTGATGCAAGAACTTTACACACCCAGGGCTACCAATGTACTTGCAAGTTCTACTCGCATGTTGAGTATGAAGGCCTGAATATACTTGTGTTTTGGAGTATTCCATATTCAACACTTAATATTACTGTAATTCAGTTTACTGTAATCAGTAGTACAATTTAGTATTTTATCATGAAGCGTGTTTTTTTCATTTCACATACTGAACAGCAAGAACTCAAGGTACAAAAGGTGTATAAATATCTGTTTATTTATAAGATTTTTTTTTTTTTACTGTGATGACAAATATACTGTTTTTCAGAAGGATGTTTCACAGCTTAGTGAAAACAGCTTGAGAACTATACTATCATCTAGGACTAGATTATAACAAGTATATTTTAGCTCTGCATTCAGTATTTAAGCACTAGATTAGTCTTACTGCATTGTAGTAAGAAGTCAATTGTACACTGTAATTGGATTTCTTTGTAAGAGGAGTCTTGACATCTGCAAAATATCTCTAACTGCCTAATTAATGGCTATGCAGCCATACACTTAATACTTGTTTGTGTGTGCTTAATAAAAATTTATCGTTTGCTCATGTAGCTTAAAAAGTTCAAACTTCATTCATACAAATATATCAATCTATTTTATATCTAATCATTTATATGTACATATACACATAGATCATTACATGTTATATATAAATAATAGATATAATAGAAATATGATTACGTGTAGAAATATGTAAATACAGTATTTTTATGTGTGTATATATAGGTGCATGTGTGCCTGCATATAAAATATACACATATAAAAATATACCCAAACCAAAACTTTGTAGCTGTGCAGGTGATGGAGCACTGGCACAAGTTGCTTAGAGAGGTTGCAGAGTCTCCTCCTTGGAGATATTCAAAAGCCATCTGCACATGTTCCTGGACACGCAGCTCGAGGTGGTCCTGCTTCAGCAGGAGGGTTGAAAGACAACCTCCAGTGGTGCCTTCCAACCTCTCACCGTTTTGTGACTCTGCACTTAGCAGGTACTAAACCAGATACTGAACTGTAGAAATTTTATTGTCAATAAGACGCACACACAAAAAAAATTCTTCAACTCTGTTTTTTTCTTAGCAGTCCTAAATAGCAATTACTTAAAGTTAAAACTATGGAATATAAGCGCACAAGTTTTCTGTTTGATTTTAATTTCTACAGAGCATGCGCACACTGGAGCTAGCAGGACAAGTTAAAGGGTTACTACATTTAGAAGCCATCTATTTCTCTCTTATTTAATAGCTGTTACCATCATGTTTAGCTGCTGCTGCTCCTCCTGCAAATGGGAATTCATTGATATGATTAAATTTGATGGTATGATAATGTATGGTAATCGTGATTAATCAGAAGCCCACTAGCAAATGAAGGATGTTGGGTATTATGTCACCTGCATTTTAAACTGCATTCCCTCTATGCCAGCCTGACAATATTTGACAGCTGGAGGGATCTCATGCTGCATCTGCTTGCAACTACTTATAGATCTGATAAGAGAAAGTGCCCATCATTCCTTCACTACCTTAAGTGCTGTAATTACAGGGCTTTGCAGTCAAGTTGTGAAAACAGTAAGTGTTCAAAACGAAAGCTTTTTGCTAGCTGCTGAACAAGCTCCGTCTCACATCTGCAAGGGCTATAATCTGAAAGAAATGTAATTTGATGCAGCAGTCTCATTCAAACATGATTTGCATGAAATGCTGTATAAAGCACTATCCAAGAAATGTCAATCAACACCACCTGATACCATGTATCCTGTTAAATGAAAACAAAATGCTTTCTACACTACCTGTGATCTGCTACCGCGACACAGTAATAGAGTGAAAATTTCATTTACTGTTACTCATTATAGTAAAGCCATAGCTAAAGCAGAGTAATTGTGAGGAAGTAGGAGAATCATTTTCACAAGTGACTTTCTATTTCCATTAACAGTTTGTCTCCTACATAAACACTGCTGCAAGCATGTACTAGTTACTATCTCATTATTTGCTAAATATCAGTTTAAAAGGACTGAATATTCTCAGATGCAGAACTGCTTAAAATTGTCCTTACTGTAGGCACTGGAAAACATGAGCCAAGACCTTAGAAAGGGTTGCTGAAACCCTTACTTATAGCAATTCCTAATGGAATTAGGAATTTTGGAAAAAAAACCTCCTTATTTACATTTTCCACAATGATCAGGAAACAGTATTGCAACGAGTTTTATTTACAAAAGCACTGCAAATTTCTGCTTTCACAGACTGCAAGAGGTGTTTATGCAAAGACACACCCCCAGGCCCAAGTACATTGTAAAATCCATTAAACTGATCCAAGTTCGCAGAAGTGGTGTTATAGGTCTATCCAAGTCAGCCCAAGGACCACTTCAGGGAAAAAAAAAAATAAATTATATTTCAATATACCTTTTACAATTTAATTTAGCGTTAATACTTTTTTTTTTTTTTGTAAAGGACATGTTTCAAGCCAGGGGCAAAAATGAAGGACAGTGACCTATGATCTGAGCAACAGCTGGGCACTTACTCAAAAACCTCTCACAGCCTAAAACATAAAGCAGTGCTTTTAAAGTATCTGAATTTCAAACAATACTTCAAAGCTCAAGGTTTGTCAAACTAGAGATTTCAGAAATGACTGAAAAACAGAATCAAAATTAATCAATTCACTCTCACAGCACCCATTTACAACAACAGCTGATATCCTGGAGATGAAGTTGAAGAATGTTGAATGAGACTCTAAAGAAAGTTCAGTAAGGTTTTGCAGAAAAAAACCTTCAAGTATTCTTTTGGGATAAGGACCATTTTGAAAAGAAATTTTAAGGTAAATTCCAAACCCAAATTATGTTAAAAAACCACTCCTGAGAATTGAAAAGACACGATGTAGAATATTCACAAGAATATTCTGAGTTGCCTGAGGACAAGTTGCTCGACTAAGGTCTTATTTTTATACTGAATAAAACAATTTATACATCATGCAATTCAACTTTAGATTTGAATTCTACAGTTACCTGAAAGGCACCCAGTGCACTAACAGGTGTCCTATCAAAGGAGGAAAGCTTTGTGCATCTCAAAGCCTTCCTGGCACAAGCTGGTCAGACACTAGCGCTGCTTCCTTTTTTGCTTCATGCCACTTCAGACTATTCTTAGTTTCAGCTCTGAAACTCAAGAGGACCAAAATTAAGAAAATTTGTCTGTGGGACACCAAGGATGTTAGGTTAAGGACAACAGATAAACTGGTTTTCATCCAACTTCCCTGAAAATTCTCCTGGCAAAAGGAATACAGATACACTGCCAGCATCCGCTCTCTCTGTAGCAGTTTCAGAGGACAAACCATAACAGAGATAGAAAGGGAATGAAGGGCCCTGAGCCAGAGGAAGCTATTCCTCTCTTCTGCCTCAAGCAGTGTAAGGAAGGTTCTCTGCAACTCCCTCTTCACACAAAACATCTTGTTCCAGACTTAGACTGGGATATGCCAGGGATCCCCTATTTCTGTCTGAAGAGTTTTTGACAAGGAAAACGCTGTGGCACTCTCTCAGAACAGGTATGACAACACTTGCTCCACTTTCTCATGTCCTTAAAAAATCCCACACAATTGTGCCACTTGTGAAAATTTCCTTGGTGTTAAATAAAATTAAGTAATGTTTGAAGTAAAAGGTCTTCACCTTTCCTTCAGGCAAAAAAATGCTGAAATATTTCAAACACAGAACACGCTGGTGAAACCACATAAGGGATGAAGAGATTTGGACCATCAACTCAGCTCACGAAAATTGCCATTTGAAAGCAAATGGTTTTGTTTCGCATTAGAAGTCTGGCCTCTGCAGTAGGCAGTTAGTAGCAACCTAAATATGGAGTGTTTAGAAACACCTCTTCTGTTTCCCTTTTATTTTTAAAGGAGAAGCTAGCCTAGATAAACACCACAAGACAGGAAGCACAACTGTCCCTTTTGTAAAAATTCAGGAGATCCACACAACCAGCCCGTAAATAAACCTCCAATCACTTTCCTTCAAACAGATTAGTCCCCCCGAAAGTCTTGTTTGTGAAACACTGTGACAGTAACTCAGAGAAAGGCATTTTAACCACTTTACATTGAATGCAGGTGATACGTAAAGCTAGACCTCCAGAAGGACCCAAAGATGTTAACCTATCTCCTCTTCAAACAACTTAGTTTTTTCTAAAGACTCAGTCGGCACTTGAACAGTTCCCGGTAAATTCCAGTACCTGGAAAAACACTAGCTCAACTACAGTTGAGGACTGAATTATTATTAAACACAACCACCTGAAGAATACTCACTTAGATGAGCCTTTGCACAACTTGAGGCTTTAACTTCCAGTTAGCACAAGTTTATCATGTTTCCCCAGCTACTAACAACCCTCAGATCCACCATTAATTCAGTCCTAATTAGCTGACCACACCTCTCAAATATTATTCCCACTAAGTCACCTCAAATGACTACAGAGTAAGAAATAGACAACTTCCTTTCTTGCTTCAAAATTCCTCTAAATGTTCAAATAACTTCAAATAGGGAATACAAATGGATAAATTCTGCTAGATCCTTTCTAGTACTTCTTCTCTAAACACTTAAGGGGTTAAGCTTTAAGTAAGAAATAATTCAGAAATAAGAAATAACTACCCTGAAACATTAACATTTACATCCAGGGCTGTTAACTGAATTTAATCAGTCCCAAATCCAAGCAGACTGGATCCTGATCAACATTACCCTGATTTAATACTACATTATTTCTTATAATTTAGAACTGAAACCAATATGCTAACATGCTCATTACAACTTTGTTCAACTCTTCAATTACATCCTTCTGCAAAAGGTTGTAAGAATTAACCATTACATGGTTACAAGTCACTTCATTAGCCCTAAATTAATAACACCTGGTTTCCAATGGATTTATGACTTGCAATTGATTAGCTCTGATTGAAGCTCTTCTCACAATTGTAACACGCAGGGGCTCTTTGTGTTGAGAAGTCTCTGCTAGATGAGACAGTAACTCAGAGGCAGTTTTTCTTTTAGCTAGGTCACTAGCCACATGTAGGTCTCTCCCTCATGAGAACGTCATTACCTTTAATGTTTGTGCACCTCTGCCACATTCAAGCAAAATAAGCCATCCAGTTCAAAGTCACAGGGGAAAGCAACCTAAAAGTATTTTTAACCCCGGAGTTTTTAAGAAACGAAGCAAACAGAAGACTGATTGACTCCTATGCTAAGATCAGGTGATCCTAAAAACAGAAGTCAAGTTTTCACATATCCACAGATTCCTTTTATAATGAGAAAAAGGAAGAATGTACCATGGTCGGGAATACTTCTTTGACCTTTTTCAAATGGCTTGTCAGCAAAGTTGTCCAACCATTGCTATACCGCTATAAGTCAACATTTATACATAAACAAGTGAATTCTAACAGCGCAGAGGCATTTGACGTGTAACAAAGCAAGAAAAGGTAGCTCCGCAAGATAAAACGTTCAAGTCAGAAAGTAAATTTGTCTTCAGCTCAAAAGCTAACATACTACATTTAATAAAACAAACACGCGATGTGTACACAGTGACATTTAATTCCTAATCCTAATATATCTGATAACCTATGCAAAATTTATAAAGTGCTTCATAAGGGAAGACCATATTATACCCATTTTACAAATTATTGAGTCAGGGAAAGATTAAGCACCTTTCTCAGGGTCATAGAGCAGGTAACTAGCTGAAGTGGAAAAAAACACTCAGGGCAGCCAAATCACAGTACTGCATCCTCTTAGTTAAGACGGCCTTCCTTCTCTTAATGAAAAAAAAAAAAGATGACTCTTTGCTAGTACATTGCTTACATAAAAAGGCAGCAAGCACTCAGTGTTTTCCTTCAGGCAAAAGGAGCAGTCCTAACAAAAATGTTCAATCCATTTTATTCCGTTTAAAAAACTGTTGCATACAGGATTAGCTAGGTTTGCAGTACTTCTTGACTTGTAAAAACAAAAGTGAACAGAATTAAAATCTAATTTCACAGTCAATTTAAAAAAATAATTTCCAATTTTTCTACGCTGATGTAAACACACTTCAAAGATGTCAATTACAATGCCTTTACAGATATTCCTTGTCCTCCTGTGTCTTTTCAATCCCAAATTGTGTTTATTGGCACAAGCAAGTTCACGTCAAAGGAAACCATACATGAGATACTTGTGCTTTTTAAATAGTTACTTTTAAAATGTTAATAAGGTTTCTACCTAATACTAAAGGCTGTTGAAGAGAACTCTTGCCCTTAAACCCACAATAATTTTAAACAAGAAAATATCTCGTGTTTAAATACTGGCAAAAAATTACATAAATTTAGTTGATGAAACTGCAGTTATATTGTTTAACCTTTTTACACTTCATAGAAGAAATGTGGCAATTTAAGAACTCAGCTACTGTACCAAACACGGACATCAACTGCTTAGCTAGATATCTTTAACAAATATTCTGCATCAAAATCAGCCAGGTATGCACATGGCAATCAAAAGTCACAGCAGGTTTCCAAACTCTGCTTTTTCCAAACACATCTGACCTCTATGCAAATAATTTACTGTGTGATACCACACAGATGTTCACAAAAACCTACTTTCCCCCTTCAACACTGTAAGCATTAACAGAGGGTAATTTTTGTGGTTTATGTATTTGGGAAATAATACACAAGTTGTTACTTGAAAATACTTCAGGCAATATTGCACAAATATATGTATTTTTTGCTTATTTTGATTATTTGCAAACCATCTGAATTAAAAATTCAGGACAACGGAATTGTGAAATATTGAAAAATTATCTAGAAAGGTGCTTCTCTACATTATTAGAATTACAAAAACAAGTAAAATAATTCTTGTGAAACAGTTTGATGCCCTGTTTGTTTTGCAAGTTAGAAACATACAAAAAACAAGGTCATTCTCATTTCTTGATACAAAAATATGAAGGCATTTAAATGCCTGAAGTAATGATAAAAATACAATTTTGCCGATTTTTACAATAAAATATATGCTACTTTTTAAGCTTAGGGATTTTTTTCCAAATAGCCTTTATTATATCAAATAAAGTAAGGATTCTATTTATGCAGAAAGACCCAAGTAATAAAATGGAGCCCATATTCCTTAAGACAAGATGCATTCACGCCTCTCCCACTGGAGAGATTGGTTCAACAATTTTACAGTTAAACAGAATTAATTCTACTCTCAAAAATCCATTGACCTTAAGCTTTTAACAAACATTTTCAACTGCAGAGTGTACTGTCAATATTTACAAATTCTTAAAATTATATTTCACTAGAACAGCCTTTATTTGCTGTATTAATATTTCCTTGCAAATGTATGCTTATCCATATCAAAGAAGAAGAAACAGCTGCTACTCACAGGAAATCTCTGGGGTCCTACGGCAGGTCTTGGCTGGGCTGGAACTGGCAGCAAGGGCACTGAAACAAGAAGCACCTTTTAACACCATTTGTTTTACCTAACAGTTGTTGCTGTTATTTCCAAAAGTGGTTGCAATAAGAAGCCATGATTAAAATCTGCTACATTTACCCTCGCATGTCACAGCTCCTACAATTAACTTTAAGCAACCATTCCCTCCCCCGCAACATGCAACAGGGCAATTAGGATTCTCCTCGTTCATTTACATAATTTGATTCTGCATTCTCCAGAATGAGATTGCTCCTTGCTCCATGAAGGAAAAAAAAAAACAGAATATGTATTCAGCCAAAGGTATGTCTCAGACAAAGCTGACACGGACTCTTAACAATAATCTCATGTTTCAAACAGAAGGACACGTAATTAACTCACCTTCTCAACTTAGCGCCCCTCGTTTCCTATGTATCTCCCAGTCTCACCACCCACTTCCCATAGCAAACACTGGCATCAGAAAAGCTAGCTGGCATAAATCACTGTTCATGGAAGGGTAAAATGAGGCAGGTAGCAGCAATTAAGAGCAAGCAAGAACTTCTTAATGTGGCTTTTTTCTTAATATGGCATATGCAACCGTAGTCATAGTTTGTGTAATCACAACTGCTGATCTCAGACTCATATTTCATAGAGTCACCAAAAAAATAAATAAAATAATACGACCCTCTTCCTGAAAAATAACTTCTCCAAAATTAGGAGTTCGGGGACTAACATGGATGACTTCTTCACATAACTTTTTTCTATCTGTTTTCTTGAAATTCAATGTCCCAAAACATCCACTTAAAATGATGGCAAAATGCATAAAGTAATTACAGCCGGATCACCTCAGGAACTCAATCTTTATGTGAATCCCCAGCACAAAGTCTAATAACAGATTTCCCATTTTTCCTTTTTTTTTTTTCCTCCTCCTCGGATTGTCTAAATGGTTAAAAGTACAAATATGTCAATATTAGACAAAAGGTCTAGAGAAGTTAAATAAAGCATTTCAATTAAACAGCACCAAATGCGTTTGCTCATTTACCAAAAACTTGTAAGTAAGGCTATTTTCCTTCAATTTGTGCTTAGCATTTGAAAATGATAGGGAAAATGTTTCCCACACAGGGTTAAACATCAACTTTGTAGACAACTGTGTGACACTTGAGAGCAGGAAAGGTGTTAAGAAATGCACCCTTCTCCCTTAAACTAGCTCCATTTCACAGCACAGTTTTCTAACATGCCTCAAAAAATTCCTTTTTCTTCAGTAATACAGGCACAAGAGCTAATGCATTAGCAACTATTTTTAGTTCATGTCCACGTCTGCCTTCCATCCACTGTTAATTACCTGCAGTTTACTGCTTCATGGGCTGAAAGGGTAAACTACGTGCACCAATCTTTCAGCTCTGAAGGACTCTGTGCAAGCTTATGATCAGGTTACATGAGAAAATGAGTCAGTCTCATCGTGGTTTCTAAAAAACATCTGTCAGTATTGCACAGCCATGACCACTTAAAAAAAAAATTGACAGCATGCTCTTGACAGACCAAGGACTAAAATAGCTCAGGTCAGAGAGGCAAGTCTGAGAAAAATCACATAAGGTGGGAAATGCAGAGAAACTTCATCTGTACAGCACACTCGTGTCTATTTCAGTATCCTGCCTCTGGCAGGAACATATACAGAGTTATATATATTTTTAAACAAATTAATTTAATACTCATGAAAGATAGTTCAAACTCAGCATCCTTTCAGTCAGTCCTTGGACACCTGCTGAAGCAGCAAAGAATTCTCAAATAAGCATTCATTTCCTCAACATGAAATCTTCCACAGATTTGAAAGGTACGTTTCAAACACAACATGTTGTTAGATGCTATTTTAAGAGGATTAATTTGCTTTTAGCTGTAAATTTCAAGGCTATACCTGAAAAGATGAAGCAGCAATTCCCATATTAATGATTTAGAAGAATTATAATTTTTCCCAGGACACTAGTTTTTAAAAAGGTAAATGGCACACTAATCCACCGAGCTGCCACAAACTGCTCATCAGTAGCTCCTGTCAATTTTGGCAGCACCACAGTACCCTTGAAATAGTTATTTGTGGTGTAAACATCAAGGGGAAAAAACATTGAATACCTAAATCACAGGCTGAACTAGTAGTTCATAGTGTGTCTACTTGTACTTTATAGTCCTCCAGTATTTGTAAATTGATCCGACTCAAATTTGGACATGCATTCAGCCAAAAAATCTCCTCTTACAACTCAAAACTAATTTACAAAATGGGACACACAGAAAAGAGAAAATTATGACAGGTAATCAACAGAAAGACATGGGATTCAAATGCCACAAAAGGCACAACTGAACACTAACTGAACACTATCCGCAGCAGGTGTGAACAGACACTCATATAACCATTAAGGTTTCTGACAGACTGAGTCCTTCTTAATCATTTATGAAGCTTCGAAGACTAAAAAAATATTAGAAATTTGTTTGAAAAAACTGACTTGACAGAAGCAACTGCTGGATTTTTTTTTATTTTTTTTTTAACCTAGATACAAGGAGATTTGTCTCAATGGTAAAGAAATAAGCCAATGAAAGGATTCTTCAAGAGTGCTTCAACTCACTTTCAGGCTGAAGTAGCTGGCTACAGAAGACCTTATATATGCTGTTGTATTCAAATGAAAATTTCATGACAATTTACATGTTTTAGTCTATTTTAGAAAATACTGATATACTGAATGCATTTCAAGATGAACTCAGGCCAAAAGGATGTTGAGAATGAACATTTCTATGATTTGCAAGTTAGAACAAATGCCCTTGGTGCAGACAATTGAAAGTATGTGGGCTTATTCCTTCCACAAAATTACAGAGGTAAAAAAATGTCAGTCTACATGAAAACATGATAGCACACCATTAAAAATACGGGAGTCTACGTGTGTGTATCATGCACTTCCAGACATGGCATTCTGACTTCCAGGCATCGCATTTTAAACAGAATCAAAATAAACTTTGTGTCTGACTCTATTCTCTGATATGTAAAAAAGCCTCGTATCTGGAAATAGATTCAGTTGAGAAGGGGCAGGACATCATCAAGAACATGAAATTACTCTCATCTCTTTCATAGTTCCTGCTACCCTTAAATAATTGCTGCTGCGTGACAAACATAGTAGTGTTGTCAGCTACCAGGCTCTCCCTGCTGGAACCCCAAGCAGAGGCACTGAACTGAGCAAGATTTTTTAAAAGGAAGTTTAGAACGGTCATCCCTACACTGGAATTTCTGTCTACCATTTGCATGCCTACACTGAAAATGCTTAAAGATTCATCTGACTACGATAATTTTAAAATTACGCTCATCTTCCCTGAAGAATATACCTGATGCCCTACATATTTTCCTTAGGTGTGTAAATGTATACTTTCATTTATCATAAGTCTACTGCTGTATGCTGAGATGGCCACTTCTAACAGCCAGTGCACAAGACTGACTGCTCACTTATTAAGAAGCTCGATTTAAATCACTACAATTTTAACAATTGCACTTAACAGTATGCTGCACACCTAGCAGCAGAAATATTCAGTAGTCTTGCAGAGAATCCTTTCAATAAAACAGATGGCACTAAGTTATTTCATATGAACCCATTGCCATTAACAGGGCAAAGATCTTTCTCACTGCCATACAGGTCTTCTACCATTGAAAAACAGATCACTCTGGGGCTGCTCCTTCTGAGAGGACGGCTACCAGTCAGGTAAAGTATGTGCACAAAAAGTCAGCAAGTTTTAAAAAGAAGAAAAAAGCCACACAACAGACTACAAATCCAGTACTGAAGATCTCCTAACATGCAGGTATGCAACTTGGTTAAAATTAGGAGCAACAAGAGAGGAAGAAAAGACTACGCTCAAGATAAAGCAAGGTCCCTAGAATGCCAAAGGTACCACGGACACTGTGGTAAGGCTGAGACAAGCCTGAAGCACCTTAATTACGTGAAAAAGCAACTCATACAAAAGAAAGAAGATACACTGTCTTACTTCTGACATCAGGCAAAACCAAAAATCCCAGTAGCCATTACTAACATGAGGAGGAAATCTGCTCACATAGATGCAGACGTATTAACTGTTTCACACGGACAGAGGAGGAGCATCTAGAATAGTCTAAAAAAGCTATTTTTGCTTTTCATAAACCAAGAACTGTTGCTTTCGAAATGTTAGTCAAATGCACAGAAGGCATACATCCAAGACTAAAGAATCTTTTGGACTGCTTCCAGATAATCTGTCCTGATGCATAATTTGATGGGAAGCACTGATTTTATTAGACAGGAAAGAGTGAAATAATCTCTAAAAAGCAGCTACTGTGAATCCATCTGTGAGAAGCCTAACAGATTTCTATCAACTGGCAATATCCTACCCTGCCAAATTCCTACCTTTCAGTGGGCAAATAAATGAAGCAAAGATAACACTGGCTTGGAGTTTTGCTGATTCAAAGGAGGGAAAAAATACAGAAAACGTAATGGTGAATACATATACGTTTGTTTTGCTTTGTCTAGTTCCAACTGAATCACGAGTCAGAGATATATAGGTGCTTTTTCTTTACCCTCTTGGGGATTAAACACTTCCCAAATAAGGAGTAATATTAACAGCTCTGTTTGCTGAGAGCTGCTCTAAGAACTGTAGCCCAAAGGGTGCTTGGTATTGAGTTACAGAAAGAGCATGTACTTGCAGGCTTTGAATCAAATAATCATACATGTGGAACTGAAAGGAGAACTGAAAGCATGTATCTTGTCAAGTGAGGACTGCAGCTTGTACCTTTCACACGGCATTTACAGTTCAAGGACTGCCTTTGTGTATTCTCACTGAAATAGGTGGGCGGTCATTCTGTGACTGCTTGGCTGAACCTAGAATGATGTGGGAAATTCTAAACTGCAGTATTGATTCTAAACCTACTATTAAAAACCAATATTCGCTACTTTTAAAAACATTCTTGTTCCAGTTTTATTGCTCTTTGAAGGCTTTCAAACAGTAAACATGATAAAAAAGTGGAAAAGACTTTACTACTTCAGCCGGCCACAATCCAACAACAGAAGTGTATCACTGTCTTTTTTTTTGTATGAGTTTCTTTTTCACATCTTACTTCAGGCAAAATATTTAAGGAAAAAAAAATATCAGCCCGAAGCACATTTCCATCAAGAGATAAACAAGTAAACTGTTGCTTCCCTGGCAAAGAGCAAGATGCCTCATATGCTAATGACTAGGAAGCTCAGAAAGCTCACCTTGTACAGGTGTCACTACCGTCCCCTTGAAATGTGGGTTTATGTGTATGTTCTTCGGTTGCTGAGGTGTCACTGGTGGTGGAGTCATCATTATTCTAGGTGTTTCTATCTGAGGGGGCATATGTAGCCCTGGAGGAGGAGAAGAATGATGCTGATGCTGTAAAGGAAGCAGAGATTGTAACTGTTGCTGCTGCTGCTGCTGTTGTTGTTGCTGCTGTTGCTGCTGCTGTTGTTGTTGCTGCTGCTGGTGCTGGAACAGACTCCTAACAGGTTGCTGGTGTGTTGGAATTAACCTCTGTGAATGAGTCTAAAGTCAGACAAAAGAATAAAGTCAATAGGCTTTAAAGTTCATATAACCTGACATAAACCAGAACAAAATTAAGACACCTTTGGAGAACTAAGGCCAAGTATGAATGGAAAAAAACACCTTTCCTATAACATCAAATCAAGTGGAACTGTTAAGATCCATCAGCACAGGAAAGCAAAGGAACAATCAATCAGGGACATTAATGTGAAGAGGGTGGCAAAGGGCAAGAAAAAGACAAAATTTGCAACTGAGCATCAGTAATGCCTAGGATGCACACAGAGAACGTTACCAGAACACATTCATTTGTTCATGTATTTTTAACAGTGAAACTTCCTAATCTCATAGGTTAGGGTTCTGCATATGCCGCTGAAACTGCCATCGGCTGCAATACGATGCACTGAAATATGAGGCCCAATATCAAAGCAAATCCCCTAACTTTCGCCTCATGTATAGGAGCGCCTCTCTCTTCCTCTCTGCCTTAGAGAGAAGACTGACCTAACAGTAGGAAGAAAAGTCAAAGTACAAGTTAAGCTATATTAAGATATCAGTGCTGCCCATCTATCCATACTGCTTGAAAGAAAAAAACATTAAACTGCTTTACAGACACCTTGAAAGGTATTTTTCATAACAAAAAGAAAGTCTCTGTTCAGCACTCTCAAACACAAGTAGCCAAAATCTTTTATAATAAAATAAATCAAGTTTTTCTTCAGACATTCATTTTTCTACTTCTAAACTCACTGATACTATGGGTCAGCCCTAGGCCAGTAACTTTCAAATCGTAGCGCACGAAGAGTCCCAAGCACACAACCTTTTAGTAACAAAGATGTGACATCTGTTTGGTTTTTTTCCCCAGCAGCCACATACATCAAGCAAAGCAGCTACAAAGCATGCACAAGATATTATGATGAGCACAGAAATGTTTACAACATTTAAGATTAAAATAAGTAGCAAAGACTGCAGCAATATAGAAAAAACAATTCCACCTTCACTGTTTTAAAACATTCCACTGCAGGGCTCTCAATCACTGAGCCAGCCACCAACTCCTGCTAGCGATCAGCACCTAGAGTTACTGCTGTTGGAAAAAGTCCCCTTTGTTTAATACGGATGACCTTGTCCTGCAAAGGCATTCACAAGCTTTGTTCTACAATCTCAGCTTCCAGTACACTGTAAAACAGTTAAAAAAAGTGAATCTGGGATACCTCTGGATCTTAAACCTACTGTGTTTTGGGATGGAAAAAGTAGTCTTCTATTCTGTCATACAAAGCACAGGCAGAAAAAAAAATAGTAACAAAGTTAAATTTCATCTGAAAGCCTCAGAAACTGATTTATCTAGTGGTGATTACTTTCCTTCATTTATATTTGCCTCCACAGTAGTATGGTAGGAATAAACAGATTTTTTAAAAATTAAAAAATTAAAGAAGTGGCAGCAAAAAAAATCAGTTTCAAAAAACTCAAGAATTATTTCACAGATTCTTTTTTTTTTTTTTTTTAACTAATTTAGTAATGTGGGACTGAACATGTTCCCATGTTGCATGTAGAGGACTTCTCAAAGGAATTAGCTTACTCCTCCACGCATATGCAAGGCAGTAAAAAGCCTGATTACATGCGCATGAGTCAAAATCTGCTTTTCATTTGGAGGCCTTGAGATTCCTCAGGTTGAGGCTGGTAGCAGGACTAATCCCATACTTTTATGATCACCACCTTATGCAAAGCCCACCTTGCCTAACAGTGCCCTGAAAGAGTAAAATGTGTGTGTAGGAATACCTATATTCCACCTTCATAAAGATTCAAATTTAGAATGCCTTTCATCATAATTCCTTGCAAGTACATTCAAAGAATACTAAGGGTTAAAAGGTACCATTGTCGATGGCTGGTTTGGCAGCAGTGCAGGCCTATGATCCTTCATTCTTCCCCTATCGTTATTGTCTCTCCTTTGTTCTCCCATTCCATGGCACATGACTGAGCCTCCTCTTCGCCCTCCTCTCCTTGAGCCATACCGTCCTTGTTTAAGCTGCCTTTCCCTTTCTTCAAATTCAAGTAATGCTGCTTTGGCTTCTGCAGAAAGTTCTGTTAAAAAAAAGAGAAAAATATTTTAGCTTCAAGCTGAAAACACACAAAATACCATGAAAAACACTAAAACTACAGAAGCATCCCCACAACTTGACAAAATTTGCAGGCACTTTGATCTCCTTTAGGTGGCATGTTAACATTTCATTAAAGACACCTTCAGCAGCAAAAAACACACAGATACTTGTGTCTGGTGCACAGGCAAAAACTGGCAGGTGAATGAAACAAACATGAACAAAAAGGTTTGTTTTTCCTCTCACTTAGCCACAGAAATGTCAGGCAGCAAAATGAATGCCCAAGCAAACTCTACTATCAAGGATATGTTGAGTCTTCCATAAGAACAGATTTTACCCACCAGAATGTTTTGCACATGGGCGTATTCCATTTCTGGTCGATGAGGTGTTTTTTTGCAGTAAGTAACTGCTTATTTTATTTCTTGTACATGGCTGAAGAACCAACTGTGCTTCACAAGTGATAATGCCACTTGGAGCACACTTTAAATTGTGTGCTCAGCTCAAGCCAAATACATAACCACTGCTAACACCCACCCAATCCACCCGACAGGCAGACACCAGAGAACAGATGGCACTCAACAAAAACTGCCAAGTTTGTTGGAAATCTGGGACAATGCTGATAAAATTAAGAGAAAACTATGCAGTTACAGACCCGGGTAATCAAGTTATTTGGAAAGAAAATCCAAAACAGAATTCAGCAAGCACACTGTGACACTAGCAGCAGTGCCACTCACCAGGTTTTGGTTATTTAAGGGGAATAACATTGAACCCAGACTTGCAGCTGAGCATTTTGCCATGTGCCAGTCACATCTCTCATTACCTCTGAAACTGACTTTTGCACTTAACAGTGAAAAATTAAACTAGTCTACAAGAAACACATTCCTGACCTATAAAAACATATTTTGAATTCATATGAATAACAAGTAGTGCAAGAATTCCATTTTTCTATTAAAATGAAGTCTGCTCTTAAAGGAACCCGGGTATAGAGACCAATTTTTCAGGAGAAATTGGTTACTTGCTAATACTACAAGTAAAAGCTGCAGTATCTCAAGATCAGAATAGAAATATTTCTCATTTCACAGCGCTCTTAAAGCAGCTATAAGACACTATAATAAAACCTCTGCACAGCTACATATCCTCCATCAGGAATATATCATTAAGGACCTAGAGAACTATTAACGTTTCTTGCCAGTGCAATAGCCAAAGCTACTGAATCACCACCTTAAACATCTTTATAAGCAATCTCAGTCAGTTTGTGAAGTTGAGGATTGACAAAAGGGCACGGAAGGGTAAGAACAGCATAGTCCTGCTGCCGCAGTTGTCCTTACCTGGCTACCTGCAGGTACTACCAGCACAATGGAGCTACAAAGGCTGTCAATTTGCATGTCCCAATTTTCAGAGGTATTCAACACCTGCAGAAAACTGGTGCTTCTCGGTTCTTAGAAGAAAAGCTTAGAACTTGCTGACAGTCCAAAAACACAGCAAACACGACAGACTGCCTAAAATCCCAGAATCTGTCCTATAGTTTGCTATTCCATTTCTGCATGTTGGTGGTTTGTCTGCCTCCTTTCATTTCCCCTCTCTGACACTGGAATTACGTGACACAAAAGCTCAAGTTACAACTGCATCAGATGTTCTTACAAGATGCTACTTCTGCCCTAGTACCACCTCAGGAGATCAGCAGAGCCCCAGCTGATCAGCAAAATCTCTTAGCATGCTTAGATAAGGGGCAGTGAATCACACTCCTAAAGTCTTTGTATGGTATTAAATGTGCACACTGTGTATTAGCAAGGAAAATTAAGACAACCATCCTCTCATCCAATGCAATCTAAAGCATTAGATGTGCCTAAAACAGTCACCCTATCCATCCTCTGCTGTCAAGGATGGAAAAAGCTGGTTTAATGGAAAAAACAGCTCTCATTCCAAACCTCCTTTCTGTCCATGCCTGAAGCAACTTCACAGGTTTACAAGTGTGAAAGGGCTGACACTGGCTTTTAGTTGGTCTGCAGGAAAGAACGCTCGCTGACTACCACATACTTAGTCAGAAATAATGCCACTACACTGCAAAGCAACAGCTCCCCTTCCTTGAACCAGAGGGGATCCAAATCCTGCAGAGCCACCCTGGGCATGCTGCCAGTTGGAAAGTTTTCTCTTATTTCGTCAAAAACAGGACAAGCAGGACATTTTTTTCCTGCTATTTTCCGCTCTACAACCCTGAACTCAGCAAGTTAGTTTGGAAAGCAATGCTCAGTCATTGCAGCAAGTACCTATCACGGATATTCATTCAAAACACTGTTTCCTGTTAAACAGCTTAAAAGTCACACGTGAGGAAAGCAAAAACCCAGGAAGGCAGCTAGGCTTCCTACAAGACCATGTCTGAGTCTCTCAACCTCTTTAGCAGGCACTGGAGGACACTGCGTAGAAACAATGTTAGAAGGAAGGATGGGTTTCCCCTAACAAAATGACTTCAGAGAGCTATGGTGATTATGCTCTGGGAAGGGATGAAAGCATCCTGGTCAAAGTCAGTCTTGATGACCTTAAACATGTATGTACATTTCACTCTCTTCAAGATGAAGACTAATAAATTATTTCCCTTCTCACTTTACACAAAAGTTCTCAAAAACTTTTAAAGGCAGTGTCTTTAAATCAGAGGCACTGTATCCAGTTTTGCACACAGTTTCAGTTTTGCACACAATTTCACTCTGACAGATGAAACTCTGAACCTGGAAAAAAACATCCAACCCAAAACATAACCCCCACGAATTCATTACAGTAAGCACCATTACATACACACCACACCTCTGACCACAGAAGTACATTATAACCACTTGACTGGGAGACAAAGGAATATAAAATTACATTAACACATCAAGAATACATCTTCCACAATGTGCTGCTGAAGAAAACAGCGTACCTGTAAAGAATTTTGTTCACACACAACTGCAGGTTTAGAGCCTCAGAGACAGGCTACAAAAGTGAAAACTAAACTCATTCCCCATGAACACCCCAAGCTCTTCACATTGCTATCTATCACCATGCAGCAAAGCACAGACCGCTCAACTGTGAGGTGGGCAGTTTATCCCATTGCAGAGCACTGTGCCACACATGCAAAGACCTAAGAGAAAAAATAGCATGGAAGAAGATTTTGCGGGGAGGGGAGCAGGGAAATGTCTTCCTTGAAAAAATTAAGACGTTTGCCCCGAAAGGAAGTCAGACGCAGACGAAGAGAAGATCATCGTTCCCTCCCCAGTCTCTTCTAAAGCACACCCAGGGATTCCTGTGAAAAGGCCACTGCTTCTCCCTGGTTGTGAGCTTGTGTGCATCGTCATCAACACATGCTGGGCCAGGCTGGACACAGCCCTGTCCCCCCCCCAGCCACCAGCTCTTGCCTGCATCAGCCCTGAACAAAGGTCTCTGCTGCTACACCTGCCTTGGACAGCTCTCAATTCAGATGCCCAGGCTTCAGAACCCCAGAACCCCTGTTGTTCTGGGTAATGTACAGATTTATAGCACAAATCCCATTCCACAACAGCCATAAAAAAAATACACGTATTTATATATACATGCACATGTACCATCTGAATCAAGAGGGATTCAGAGAGAGAGGGACTCTTCTCCCATTTTATTTATTTTTCTCCCCATCATGCAGACTTGTAATGTGATTACACCTTGTTCTTCTGCACACAGTGCAACAGAGTGACAGTGAAACCACTCATCTTAATTTCCTAGTCTTGCCTGAAATCTCAGCCAGTAGGTATCAGCAAACAAAAACGAAGCAGAACATAACAGGAAGTAATTCCACATATATAAACCATTGTTATCAGCCTGCAAGGGAGTCTGCATAAGTGTAGGGGTTTGTTTGCTTTTTTGTTTTTAATTAGCTGTAGAGAGAACAATTCAGTTTGGCAATGCCAAAGTCTCTTCTTTTTCTTCATATTTCTTTATGAGTAGATCCACAGCATAATTACAACACCAACTCGACAACAATTCAATCACATCCACTGTAAGTTATTTGATTCTCGTCAAAAATGATAAACTCAGCACCTCTAGAAAAATCAATTTAACAGTTGTCCAACAAAACCTCTCCTTTAAACTTTTTATAGCACTCCTGTATCTTGGATAACAAAATATTTAGGAAAAATCTCAGCTACATTTATGCGAATACACTGTATTTTTGCATGGTTTTACTAGCACACACTTGCTCTAATCTTGACTGTACAGTTCTCTCACATGCACATATTTAATGCAGTGAATCAGCAATTATTTTTCTAGTGTCTCTAAGTGTCAAGATTAATTTCACTATCCCTGGTAATAAAATGGTTTCAAATGACATCTTTAATCAGCAAGTAAGAATGCACTCCTCCAATAGAGACAAGCTGTCACAAAAGGTCACCAAAATGTGACAGGATGGAAATTACGTTTGTAACTTCAACTGAAATGTTAATTTCTCTATAAGTGTTTTCTCAACTATGTTCAGATTTTAAAGTAAGGAGATGTAGCTCTCCAATGAAGTTTCATTTTTAAACCAGTAGTGTCTAAAAACCTGTTCTATAATCTCAAAAGCTGATATTTATAGGCAAGGCATTTTTGCTGTTTAACCTTCCACCAGGCATTTGGTCTCTTATCAACAAAATAACAAAAAACTAGACTAAATAGAAATCTTTTCACAACAGCAAGATTATATTTTTGCAAGGACCAGTTAAAAAAAGCTGTTTACAGATTCACGTACATTTGCATCACCTTTTACATCAGAGCAACATCCCTGATCACCCACAGAAGTCAGTCTTGTTCTGATCACTGTTCTTTTAACAGCTGAGCTCTACTACAGAGTTTCTTCTCCTTGGCTAGTCTTGTTTTTACGTTACACTACTGAGTAAACCCATAGATATATAAAAATGCATGGAACTGTCATTTACCTTGTAATTACATGCTGAGATTTGGCTATTCCAGTGTATTCTTACCTTGAGATGATCCTGTTTTGTAAGACTACCAGCACCTTTTGTATAAATGGGATACGGCCTGTACGGTTTTATGGTTGAAAACACATTTTGAATACACCTCAGCTAAAATATCCCTTGCCCCTATATATTACTTTTGTGTCTGAACCCTTCTAGATGGTTCCCTTAAGGCTTATTTTAGTCAATATCAACACCTGCTTATAAAAAAAAGTTAAATAAAGGCCTACAATACACACTTTGCCTGAAACTGTAAAAACTATACAATAAATACAAACAACAGATTAAAAAGACCTTGATTCAAAGTCACGCGCTGATGTCTCAGAGCACAACAGGAATACTACTGTGAAAGGCCGGTTCAGCCTTTGCAGCTGACTCCTTGTTGCTCATGAATAAGTCCTCATAGCCACAACACCTTTATTCTAGACGTAAGGCTTCTCATTTTTCACGTGCACAGTAAAAGCCCAAACTGTGCAAGCATATTATAGGAGGAGAAGGAGGAGCAGCTCAGAGAAAAATCCCTAGAACTGACTCCCTTTTTAAGGCAAGCCTTTTAAAGGAAAAGGAAAATTTAATCAGGACAGGTCCTAGCAATTTAAATAGGCGCTCCAGAAATGAAATTTCAAAATGCCCTGTTGCCCCAAAGACACTGTCTCACCTGGAAAGAAAGCAGAAGCACCCAGCTACCAAGTTTGGGCTGTGTGGGACCCATCTTACAGCAATCCTGCATGAGGAATTCATGCCTACAGCCTGGCAAAACTTATAAATACCATCAAAAGATATCTTCTCCCAGTGATATCTGGCAATTAGCCAAAACGAAGTGACAATTTGCCTTCATTACCAGTTCAACTCTCTCTCTTGCATACCTTGATTCTCTTCAAAAGATCTGACCTTTTAAATTGATACTTTGGTTCAACACCGAAACTATGAGAATAGCATACCCCTCTGAAAGCAAAAGTTAACTTCTACCCATCTCACTATCACCATTTTAACTTTTTTTTTTTTGAGCATTACCACCACTGTAAGCACATCATGAAGGGCAGTATGGGTATCCCCAGTAGGACAGAACATGTCAGAGTTTTTAAAACTCAAGGATCAAATACTCAAGTACCCAAGACACACAGCCGGTCTTGAACTCTCGGAAAGTCTTGAGCTCTCAAAAAACAAACCAGTATCATTCTATTTACAAACTAAATTGGCAGTTGTAAGACAGTTGCATATCTACTGCTTCTTCTGGAAATAAGTGTCAAATTCATTAGCCACATGGAGCTTATGTTACACCACTCCCCTATGAAGAAAAACTACTCTTTTAGATGCTGCCTAATAGAATCAAGTCAGTAGGAGACACTCCCATAGTTCCACCTTAGAAAACCTGAAAAGAGAAGATGGGGGTTCTATATTTTTCTAACACTGTAAGTACATTTGCAGATCAGCAAGTTAGAACTTCTCTAGGCCAAACCAACAGGGGGAACACGATAGGTTCGTAACACACTCACATTCCTAAGGGGAAACATTGCAAAAAATACAGGTATTTGACAGAACAGAAGTAACAAGATCTGTGTTATAAAGTGTAAATCTTCCAGGCAATAAAGTCTAAAGGAATTCCTTAAATTGCACTGCACCACAATAAGCAGTGAAACAAAGACCAGATGGCCGCTGCTTGAAAACATGAAAGGTTTTAAAGACACCACAAAAGTGTCAGGGAACAAGCATTGTGCTAGTTTTCAAAATATTGTAAGCTTAAACATTACCACCAAGGAGACAGACACTACAAATGACTTTGGATAATTTGCATTTATGCCAGTATAAGTTAGAAAAAGGCTGTTCTATCTTTTGCCAAACTCATTCCTAAAAGTTCTAGAAAGCCTCTTTTATTTTATTTTATATTATAGCTCTTCAATATAGTCCATTGCCACAGAATCTCACCTAGAGTTTCTGGAATGTTTCTCCTTTCTCTTGTCACATCTGAGAGCCTAATTATCGTTCCTTCTTTCCGTTCAGTTTTGAAACGTAATCGTCCAGATTCTTCATCATCATCCTCCTCTTCATCAGATTCCTCTTTTGTCTCATCTTGAAGTTCCAGAGATTCAATAGCTGCCTGAATCACAAAATACAGAGGATATGCAAACTGAAAAATCTACTTTCTTGTGATCAGTGAGATTCAGAAGACAATGCATTTTTTTAAAAGTCCCTTTGTACAAATTTTACTGGTATTATATATTATAGAAACTCAATGAATATTAAAGCTTTAGCAATTTAAATATATATATATATACACACACACAATTTATTATATGTTCTGCATCTGTGTAACATCTACCAAGAAAACTTACTTTGATACAATGCTCTAGGGCAGGTGGAATCTCCAATTAGAACCACCACCTGATTAGTAGCTGTTTTTGCACACAGAGTGACATTCCATCACTGAATTGACTAAGATGCAAGCCTGGGATACAACCAGATTCACGGAATCCAAACACTAAATCTTTTTTTTTTTTTAGATTTGCTAACAACTGCAAGTAGCATGTTGTAGAAAAATATAGATAACCTCACATTTCTCAATTTTATTCCTCCAGGTACACATAATTGTACTTGTCTTTACTTTTTCCACTCCTTGACTATTTCCGAGTTTTAATTCAGCAAATGATGAAGAGAACGGAGAAAAGGATTGCATAAAATTTGAATATAGTAAACTTGTATATTGGAATGCTATTCCCTTGTCCTCATTTACTTTCCAATTCTCTCTGTAACGGAGAACATTTATTCAGATGAAAATTCCCAAATGAAAATGGATTCCTCACCTTCAAATTAAAATATATAAATAAATGTCATTGCCCTGTGCTGGCAAGATAAAATTAATGCTCCGAACGTTACACAAGTTATATTTGATTTCCAGAATTGAAAATTAGAAATGTTCTAAAACAGTATGGTTTTCCATAAAATATTTGGTTACTGTAGATTTGGCTTTTTTTTTTTTGTAGAAGCCTACTTGCTCATTTCTTAGAGCCAGCACATGCAATCTAATTCTTTGTAAAGCTGCTAAACAGATCACAACTTCTATGCTGCTTGAGGACAGTTAAGAAGTGAGTGAAATGTAACACGCGAGAAATGGTTTAATCTTCTAATTAACCAGATCAGTGCAGTAATTTATATGAAAAAGGCAAAGCGTGTCAGTCATGTAGACAGATATTAAGTCAAACACCAAGAAAGAGAATAAATAGCAGAATAGTAGAAGAGACTGCAAATTTCCTCACAAAAACACAGGAAACAAGATACAAGAAGAGACAGGATCTGGCAAGACAGTCTCAACTGTAAAAGGCGACACACTAAGAACTCAAGCTCAAAGCTTCAGCAGCTTCCACCAGGTGAAGACACAATCTGTATGCTCAGTTACCAGTCTTCAATGGGCTACTGATCCCACCTTGTTTTCAACCTGCCATCTCTTTATCTCAGATTGTATTTTATCCATTCTAAGCACATATTCAAGCATTGTACTTCCTGACTAAAAATGTTTAAAGATATAGCTAACGTAACAGTCTACATTTACACAAAGCTTTAAGCCTTATATCTGTTAAGAGATATTTTATAAACACACTTTATCATCAAATAGCACAGTTAAAAACAACAGATAGGATCGCAGGCAAAGAAAATCCTTCAAGACTGAAAGAAATGCAAGCCTCAAAAGCAAACCCAAATTGAGAACAACTGGTCTGATTAACATATCCATGGAAAATCAAAGCACCTCAGAGGAAAGGCAGTTGAAACTTGTGGAACAAAGGAGTCATGTTAGAAAGGGAAGAGATGTTAACGTTGTTTGTTTTTATTAAACAATAATTAAAGAGGGGGAGAGAGAGAGTTAGAATTTTACTTTCAAAAGAGGGACTCCCAGAAGGGAAAGGAGTAGCAAAACCTCCATCAAATCTATGTTTTAAACTATCATAAAACCTGTAATTTCACTGTTCCAATGCTCGTCTTTAAGGTCTCTCCCTTCAGGATCTCAATTTGGGAGTCTGAATCGAAGCAGCTGTTTTGTGAAACAAGCTCTCGCTGCTCTGAGCCTCCTGCTTTTACTTTAGAACATAAACCCCAGACACATCCATTTTCTACCTTCGTGCCTCTTTAAGGCTGTGCTGGGATTACACTTTTCATTCCTCAAAGCCAGGTCTCAGTTACATAATTTCCTCTATGAGTGCAAAACTTACTCGTGCAAGGCTCTATGTGTAGCTCAGACTACAGAATGATTAACGTGGTCTGCACTGTCCTGAGAAATCTTGACGTGGTCTAATGAAATGCTACAGAGAATACCTGTGGAAACTGCTGCCTTTCACTATTTATTTATTCTGGAGGGAAAAAAAAACATTCTGAAAAAAATGCAAGTTGTAACAGAGTACAAGATAACTTCTTTCCTGTGCAACATTAAGAAAATATTTATTCAACTTTCCTGCACCAGTATAACTTTATTCTTCTTAGCCATTTATACCAATTCTGTAGTCTTTCGGGTGTACCTCACATTATTCACCACCTATTACCAAACAACAACCACGCAGGCATTAAATATCAAAGACAAAAAATCAAAGGAGCTAATGAAAAAACAAGCACCAAGGAAAGGCAACGCTGAGAACGCTAACTGACCCATGTCCAAGTCTGATTATACGTATTATTGAGGGATTTATATTAGCTGCGATGGAGACACAAACATGCCTGACAGCCAACCATATGTTCTCTACATATAGCTACAGGAAAGGTTATCTGAGCTGTGTAGGAGCATACACCCCTTCCCCTGCGATTTGTACAATAGTTGTAGCATACAAGACTTCTTTTGATCATCTTTTCTATCATTCAGCATAATAGGAGTTATTTTCCCAATATTACAGTAATATAGACATATAGAATTTCAGAAGAAATTCATTCAGGAAAGGACACAAGCACAGGCACAGAATTAATAGCACTTGAAGGATTCTATTTAATACTAGCTAATCATGAATATCTCTGCATGTACATCAACAGTCCTTGAACAGCCACTTGAGGTCACTTGACTGGACTAGTCAGCCAAGGCTTCTTAGCAGTTCTCCTCAAAGGGAGCTTAACATTTCCCATTATGACACCTTGTACTAAGCTATCAAAGAGCTTTACTGATTTTTCATTATGAGGAAAAAGCAGTGACCTTTCCCCTATCACAAGGTCAAAGTTTTCTGCCACACTCATTAGATAATTATGCCATAAATCCCAGTCATTCACCAGAACTCCCCATGCTGGGTTACGATCTGCTACAGAGCAAGAACGAGTGCTCCTGCCCAGTTTACCATGCAGCTGCAGGACTGATAACAGACGTAGAAAGCCCAAGGAAAGCAGGAGCAAACGCTAATCAGTGTGATAAATGCTCATCTTAGCACAGGATCCTAAGCATGGGATTGGCAAGTTTTTGCCAGAGTGCTAAGATGCATAAACCAGGCTGAGTGTCATAAGGTTAAACCAGATCCCTTCCACATGGAACATTACAAATCAGAAACAAAAACATTTTTGACATCACTGGCCTATGGTAGCCCCCGGTTGTTTGCTAACACTGAGGCAGCAGCAGTTGTTCAATCCTAAGGGATTGAGAGATAAACAGAGCAGATAAGATGATGTTACATCTATTCCAAGGAAAAGTCCATTTCACAGATGCAAAATGGGAATAACAAACAAACCAAAGAGTTTCTAAATATTTTTCTGAACCTTCAAAATTTGACTGTTCTGATTTGCACTTTTTCATCATTTACTTCCAGGCTGAAAGATTTTATCTTCAAACTTCAACAAAAGAACCAAAATGCAAGAGTTTTGGTTAAACACAGATGGGACAATCTTATGACAAACACAGACATTGGCTTTTTTTGGTCTACATTTTATAAAAAGAAAACAAGCGTGCAGCGTTTCTTCATGAAATATGTTCCTGATCAAAGTCCTCGTCATTTCTTATCAGCACAAGCCAAGACATGGTTTAAATTTATACAATGAGAAACCACCATCATAGACTTCACAGGAGATTAGTTCCAATACTAAAATGACAAAGAAAATATGAATTTGATTTTAGGAGGTCACATTTTTATGAATATTTCATAGAAATCATTAGTGATATCATTCTTCTAAGAAGTATTTAGGACATGATAACTCATGTAACTGACAGTTTTACCAAATCTATTTGCTGCTGAAACATCTTGGTGTTGAGATTTCCTTTGTACCTTACAAAGGCAAAAACATCTTCTGAAGCACTGCTAGGGTTTTCAAGGAAGCTCCACGAAGACTCTTATTAATTCAAAATCCAAGTTCTAAGCACCTTTTCAAATGAAATATCAAGTGAAAAACTATGCCCTGAAACTGATCTAGACAAGGATAAATTTTTCCTGCCCCTCTCTCCCACCTCCCACCTGAGTGCCCCTAACAGGTCTCTCCCTTTCCTGCTTCATCAGTTTCCCCCAACAAGTTCCAATCCTATGGCCAGCCAGCTTTTCTGACTTAAAAAAAAATTCTTCATGAAGTATAATGGAATTGTCTATTTCTGTAATGTGGAAACTGCTTAAAATACAACGCTGCAGAACACTTTTCTCTATCAGCTCTCTCCCCATTATTCAGATGCCAAATCTCAGTCAAAAAAGTAACAATGCTATTTGTAACCTCATCTACTACAGCTTTGTTCTTGCCCTGTATTTTCTACAGGAGAATGCCAACAATTACCCTTGTTTACAAAATGTGAATGTTACGAGATTTAATGAAGAGTGCCTGTTATGTAACATTCAAATAAAAAAAATTGGCGTTGGAGCCCTAAGTGTCACATACGAGAGCGCATACTTTGCAAAGGTTCTCTTTGTGGTATCCTCATCGGAAGATTCCAACTGATAGCCTAAAAACAAGGGTAAATACGATACATCTGGAATAATACAGGAATTAAAAGATAGTACTGTTTTGGAAATAAAACTGTGGAAATCTGCAAGGTGTAAGAATGAAGTCAGAATGGAGATCAACAGAATAAAGATGAAGCTAGCACACTGCCATTGTATGACAAACAAGTTCTCTAAAAGTTCTATTAACGAAGTCAATTAAAAACGCATTAATGGTGCCTTTCAAATGAAAGGAATTTAACTCTGAATTAGACAAATTTAGACAACATTTATTACAGAACTGACTAGTTTATTGTCTAAAAACGAAGCCGTGTTTTTTTAGAGCAGTCAGTTTGACAGTGAAGAACAGCTATGTACTTAATTTTACATAATGTACCATGCTCTCAGCCTGTGGCTGCAGACAGGACAAGTGCATCAGACTGCTTATAAAACACCAGGAGGAAACCATTTATCCAGTGAATGGACAAAAAAATAGATCTCTAAATGCTGTAAAGGTTTTTGGAAGAGTAGATTTAATTTTTAGGAAATAAACTATGTTTAAGGTATATTTGGTATAGACTGTTACGACTGCACAGAAAAAGAGTGAACAACATAGGTGGGTTCCTTTCAATGTGTCTCTGTTCCTCTGCCAAAGAATGCTGGTTTATTACCATTTTGATGCAACTGAAGAATATCACAGCACACCCATTTGTTAGAACCTTACAGAAGAATGCTGCTTTGTCTTTGAGGAATTAATTTTCTGATGAGCTCAGGCTCCAAAGAGGGAACACACTCTGACTACACTTCTCAGCAGGTATTACACTCAATCCTATTTAATTAAGAACTGGATAAAAGTAATATGAAAACGGATTCCTGGTGGGGAAAGGAAAAAAAATCCCTTTGCAATCCACACCAAAAGCTTGCTGCAAATTATGAACAGGTATGATACCACTGTTTCAGGCTATAACGAGTGAACATATACTTGACAGCTTTTGGCATAAGCTTTCTTCTCACAAATGATGGAACTTATTTTCTTTCCCAATCGAAGAATTAAAATAAACTTCATAAAAAATTCTGTCCCAATACAACTTCTTTCAAAACAACAATCTGGTCTTTGCGTTTCTGACAACGGAACTTTGCCGTTCTGACATACAGAACATTTCATGTTCACACTCCTCAAAATGGGCTACCTGAGAGCTATACACTCTCAACAGCAGTGAATTATCTGTCTGGAAAACAATGCACCGTAACTACCTGAGATTTTAACAGACAACCTAAATATGACATAGCGTTACTATCATTCTCCTACCGAAAAGCATCCCTGAAGTTTCTAGTGCTGAAGCCAAGATGAAACATTGTCACTTTGAACTCTCCCTTATGATTTTCAGCCCAAGGGGCAGACTTTTTTTTTTCATTTTTTTTAATATCTGACAATACAGATGCTATTGCAACTCATCCTACATAAACACTAATGCCACTGATAATCCAACATTGGCAAAGCTGCATCAGCTCTTACCCACCAATATTCACAATTCCAGAAATTCAAATTCTGAAAAATCATTAATTTGATTGTCCACTAAATTCACCACATACCTCTTCTGATTCATTTGTTATTGTCTGGGGTTCTTCCAGCTCCTCATCAGCTGTATATTCTTGTTCTTCCATTGCTTGCTCATTATATGACTGCATGTAATCTTCGTCCTAAAGGAATAATGCAAGAAGATGAAAAGACATAGGCAAACTTTACAGCAACACAAACCTGTCAAGAAAAGGTGTCTGTATGCATTGTTATTGTTACCAGAACTGGAAGAGAGGTATTGTATCTATCAGAATTCTCAATTATAAGTGACAGATTATATACCATTACCACGGCTTTTAACTGGACAATTTCAATATTACCAAAATTATAACCAAAACATTTTTATATCCCAGCAATGGCATCACAAAGATCCTGTCTATTACTGCTTAGCCCATCTACTTCTGTATTTCATTTTGATTACAAATTCAAGAACCAAAAACTGCAGTAATTTCTTTCTAAAAGAAATATGCACCTATAGCACGTATATGTTAATATCAGGTTTCAGCTCATCAAAAATGTAAATATGCTTACAAGATTCTCTAATTATTTGAGTTACATTCTGCACAATCCTGAGCAACTCTCTACAATTCTCAACAATAAAGTAGAGAAAAAGTTTGCTGAGATTTTAAGGAATCTCACTGATCACATACAGTTTTAATTAAAATTGAATCATTTAACTAGCAATTAAAGGCACCATGTGTTCTCTAATATACAGTTTAAATTATTCCAAATTATGCAGGTGACATTTTCTCAACTAACCTCCAATCTCTTTATTCAGGTTTAGACAGTTCTCACTTACAAAAAGGATGAACAAGCAGGACATCAATCACTTTGGGATATTAGCACCTTAAAGATGTCTTTAGCAGGTCAATAATCTTTTCACCTTCGAAGGACTTTATCAGATCTTGTCTAAAGCCTGGATAAAAGCTTTTGCATTAAGTACTTCTAACAATTGGCAGTGTATCTCCACCACACAAAGCTGTTTTCTTCCTTAAGGATACAATCCTCAAGGTCATGATTCTCAACTGCCTTCCAGCATGACAAAGGAGCATTACCTACCGCCAAACAAGCTGTCAACACAAACTTTGTCACAGCCTAGATAAAGAAACTGGCAGACAGTGATAATAGGTCTAATTTCCCCTACTCCCTAGGGAGGTAAACAGATTTCAAATCAGTCTGAAACCCTATGCACATGAAGCAACGTTATCTTTGAAGATACAATAGAAAGAAACTCACTGGAAATTCATCTAGGGGTTCATTGATTTCAAGGTCTAGCACTTCATCATCTTCTCCAGGCTCTTCCCCATATTCTATTTGGTCTTCTGTCAGTTCAGGATCGTTGCCTTCATAATGTCCTTCCTCTGCATACTCTGAAGCATACTCTTCAGGTGCTTCAGATTTGTCGTAACCAATTTCATCTTCCCCTTGGTCATACTCAGACTCATGTTCTATTGATTCATCATTGATGGTCTCAGAGAGTTCGTAGGATGTAAGTAAGCCAGATGTAGCGTCGAGGCTAACTGTGACACCTTGGGAACTACAGCATAGGGGAAAAAGATTCAAAGGTTGAAATATAACAGTCAAGTGTACTCACAAAGACTTAGCAAAACAAAGCCAACAGACACACATTCTCTAAGTTGGTAGACAAAATTATACCTCACACACTATTTGACTCCATGCCATACTTTCATAACGCATACTGTCTTGCAGCTTATCACGAACTGCAGGCTATTTGACCAGGGGAATCAAACCAACCAGATGGTTTAACAGGTCAAACTGGCAAAAGTCCTGCTCAGTAACCAAAGCAGGCTGGATTTAATTTTAATTCCAAGACTAACAAAAAAATCCACAAAATTACTACAATTGCATCTGTTTTCCCAATCTCTCAAAATAAACTGGTGAATTAGTTTTTTATTAAATGCATTAATATCGCTCCTTCTTCATTACCTTGAATCCAAACTTACATTTTATGACAGATTTCATGTTCTACTTTATGTAAAATATATAGTCAAATTTACAAATATATATGTATGCGTAAGACTTTAAATTAGTAACAGCACTGGCAGAGACAATGAAAAAAGCAATCGAAATGAAAAACAAAGATTATTATCTGGAGAAAAAGCAAAACTCAGAATTTACTGTTTACAATAGCTACTGTCATCAACACATAAAAGAGTGACTCACCAACTGCAGACTAGTTATAAAAGCAGGGAGAAAAAGCTCTTATTGATTTGAGAGTTCTGGGTACAAGGAAAACAAAGATTGTTTTTTGTTGTTTTTTAAATTACATTCCTATTATTTACTATTTTCATAAGTCTGGGGGCACAAGTTCCAGGCAGCTTTGAGCAATTTGCATCTATCAGATGGAGAAGATGTAATACAATAACCAAAACATTATGCAGGATTATCATTATCCTCCCAACTACAGAGGAATATACAGATGAGTTTCAATGGAAACAAAGGGAGAGGAGCGGACCAAGGCTTTCATATCCTGGCAATAAAGCTGCTAAAAATGCAGAGATCTGCTTCTACTGGGTAATATTATCACACTCCTGGTACTTCCTCAGCACTAGTGCAGTCATACGGCTATCCCTGCTGCCCATGGCCCACAAAGAGGAAATCCAGAGCAGAAACAGCAAGGACTAACTGGGACTCCCCACGTTGAAGGGAACACTCAAACTCTCACTCCTCCAGGGAAGAGAACAGCAGCCAGTAAAGAGATTGATGGTCTCAATGGTGAGGTATTTCACCCTGCCTTCATCAATCCAATACAGGGAGATGTCCCTCGTCCTAATCCAGGCCAAGGATAGAACAGAGATCTCGGAGCAACATGAATATACCCCTTCAGAACATACACCTGCACAGCACGACATCAAGGAAAAGCAGCCAGGAAAGACAGAGAGCATTAAATGCAGCAGTGATACTACATCACTTCTCCATCACAAGCATCTTGTAATCCCTTTTAGTCCAGCTTGAAAAGTGAAACTATCAGGACTTTTGTTTTGATTTGTAGCACCCATAATTAAGTGCTGGATCCGTATCAACACAGAGTATTCACAGGGCAGGTTCCTCACCAAACTCCCATGGAAGTAAAACCCTGCTCAACTGTACAGACCCCGTACAAATTTCCTGCTGTGTACTGTACACAAATATTTAAGCCACATTTCATGCTTTAGAAACCACGGAGATCCCCTCCTCAAGGTCTCAGGAGGTAAGATACATTTTTAAAAGCAGGATGGCAGCAAAAAAAACAAGAGATGAAAGCCTACAACAATAGAAAAAGCACAGAACAAGAGCTCTGTAAGTACTTGCAAACAGTTCTAAATAGCATAGGAAATGATATGGTTTCTTCTTTAAGCTTTCTGGATATTTTTTATAGTTTTGGGTTATGTTCATTTTATTAGATTCAAATAAATAAGCATTGTTTTACTGACACGTTAACAATGCCACTGAACACATATATACACATAGAAAGTAGTTGATCGAATAAGAAGCAAAACTACTTAACGTATGTAACTAGTAACTACTAAACTGAGTTATTATCAGTAGTAGTCGTCAAAAACTTATAGGTTATACATATAGCGTAATAGTTATTCAAAACACTGGATTTAGAAAAGATACCCAAATTCTTGTTCCTCTTCATTGTCACTTTGCAGAAGATCGTCGTTCAACTCCTCATCTGACAAGTCTGACTGATTCTAGGTTTCAGAAAAAGTCAATCATGAGCATAAAATATGGATACAAACTATAGAAACTACTTAGTGTTCAGAAGTTTGTTTGTTTTTTTAAATGAGGATCTTCAACAAAATTGCCCAGCTCCACAAGAAAAAATATACCACTCAAGATAACAAATCTGTAAATAAATGTTTGATGGTTGAACAGAAACTTCCAAAACTCAAATCTGCCCAGCTATCAAGACTATTCACTGAGGTATTTCCAAATATAGCCAAAAATGACCATTCACTTAAAGAAATACCAGGATGAGAGAAAGGTTAGCATTATTTAACTGCCCTGTGACCCTGATACATTAGGCAAGTCAAAAAAAAACACTGAATTGCTCTTCTTTTTAATGAGCAGATACTTAGGAGCCTGGAAAAATGATATAATGATATTAAGAACATTGACAAAATGTTTATATATGATATGAAAAACAAAGTAGTTTTCAAGTGAATTAAAAACAATATTGTGCCTTTTCTGAACTCCTCCTAATTTGTCGATCATATTTTCAGTTGCTTCATGCATTTATTTTGTTTTATTTTGTTTTAAATAATTACACTGTAAAAGAGATAACTACAGTTTTGCTCAGCAACATTATTTCCATCCCCCTGAAGTAATGGGGGCAGAAAGGTTACACAAGGGTAGACTTATCTAAAAGTACTTGGATGAGATTAAGTAGAAGCAAGTTTAGCCTAAATAGCTCAGGGAAAACTTCCTGAGAAACCTATTATTACTCCACCATATAAGTCCATACCCAGAGATACTGCTGAGAGCTCTGGAAAACTGAAAATAAGACTAAGAAAGCAAAAGAACACGTAATACATTGGAGAAATCTAGTATCAATTTATATTCATACAGACAAATTTTAGTGAGTAGCTTTATCAACTTTATTTCAACTACAAAGATTTAATGTTAAGTGCTTACATTTTTCATAACCAGCAAACTAGTCACAGGGTTTCCTATCTTTAACGGGGATTACTTACAGAACAATTTCACAAAGCTAGCTTCTAACATTTAGAGTGTGAAGCTACATCAATTAAAACTCAACTTTCACCAGATCTGTGCTTCTTAAACCTATTAATCTCCAGCTACAACTTTAAGAACTATTTTCTAATTGAACTCATTTAGCAAATAAAGAGGAGAAAGAAGTGACCAGCCAGTTTTGATTTCCCAAACAGAAGCCCTGCCTCTTCTTGCAGGTATCAGGCAAATCCAAACAGGCAATCCAATCTTTCGTGCAGTTCCATTTTGGAAACACATACCACAGAGTGAAGAGTCTAGAGCAGTCATAAGGAAGCTCATTTATGTTCTCCAACACTAGCTCTTCCCACATCCTTCCTTTACTGTAGAAAGGAAAATCCTCTGCCTACTTGTTATGTAAAGTAGCAGCAAATGAAGTGCAGTGGGTGGATCTTTAATAGACACCACTGACTGCCTTTTTTTTTTTTTTTTTTTTTTTTAAAATCACTCACCATCCAGAATGTACCAGAGCACCTCAAACAGATCTCTGTATAACACTGCTGGGAGTGAGCAGCAAAACACTACTGGTATTTTGACAAATAGCTTTTAATAGCCAGGAAACTGGCAGTTGAAATGAATTCTCAAGAATCCTGACCAGCTGCAGAAAGCATATATACATGCATATATATATATATATATATATTTTAATTCCGTCAATCTGAGCTTCAGATAAATTGATTTTGAGAGACATCTCTTTTTTCTTTTGAACTGTGTGTTACAAGGAGAAATGTTACCTCAGGAAAAAATGTACTCAAATTTTATTAAAATCACCAGACTTGGAAGTATTTCACAAAAGCAGCAGAGCTTTGGGTTGAAAGTGCTCTGGCAAGACAGCAGATCAGATACCTGAGCAATGTGGCTCTCAGGCTTCAGGGAGGTGACCGTATGATACGTAAAAGGCCGTATCAAATAACTGGAGTGGATGAGCTGAACAAGATTCACATTTCAATATCCGTAACAATTCACTTTAATACATCTCTCTTACCTTTTTGCCAGCGAGCAAATCCTCTCCAAGCAAATCATCATCAAGTTCACTGGAAAATATTAACAAATTTTAAAAAGTTGAACCTTAGAAAACAGAAATAAGCACCATATGTGCCTTAAAAAACTAACTTGAGATTTGTCACAGACTCCACACAAAGCTTTCCTTTTAACAAAGCATTTAGCAAGCTGAAAAAGATGTTAAATGCATCAGACAAAACACAAATACTGCTGTTGTGCAAACACTTCATTTTCAGACCATCTCCTTTCCATATCCCTCCAATTATGATACAGTACACAGACCTAGACAAAGTGCAGACATATAAGACACAGCTAGATCCTCCTCGTCAGGGCCATTTGAGCACACTGTCCAAATTATTGTTTCCTACTTCCGTACAGAAGCAGCAGGTAGGACAGTGACATGCTGTAGGCACAACTCAGCCTACAGGCCACCACGTGGTCCCAGCTGCATTTCAGGAAGGAGGCGCACAGAGACCACCTGGCTTGGGAGGTGGTAAGGCCCAGATCTTTCATAAATGCCCCCGAATTCAGGAACAGGAAAAGTCAGGTCAGTCAAACAGACATTTGCTGGGCTACAGAAATCAAATATATGGCTCACTACCTCTTTGAGAGCGACTAACAATTCAGGAAACAAAAATACCCGGCATACTATTACTAAACTTCTTCCATCACATACAGTCTCTTCCGTAAAGAAGATGCAACACAAAGAACTACAGTCTCACTATTTAAGATCTTAATTACTTAATTTCATTCTGCCTTCAGCCCCGTGCCAGGAATAAAGAGATTCCCCCTTCTATAGAAAATATTTATTACTGACAAATGCTCCTATCAGAACGCACACATCCCAATACTAAAATAAGATGGCAGTGATTTGAAATATGAGCTGTAATTCAAGAATGGGAACCTATTTTAACCTGCATGTCTTGGCAGACCTTAAAAAAGAAAAACAACATGGGCCTTGGATATTACATAAAAATAAATACCCCAAAGTGAGAATGGGAACTAAAGTTAAGGTTTCGTCATACCTGAACCTACAAGAAAAGGCATATTTGCTACTCTTTTATAGCAGCTGAGAGGAAATTCATACTGCAGTAATTATGTGTAAGAGGTCTTTAGGATGACACTGGAATACCTGGAATGACAGAGGAATAACTGAGGTAGTCAATCCCAAGACAGAAATTAGTGCTAGACATTGATAGGTACATGTCTTTAAGACCTAGCTAATGTACAGATAATGCATGAAGAAAATCGTCTGAGAGAACTGCTTGTATTCCACATCATCACTGAACAGGATGTTATCAGCAGCACACAGTATTTCTCCATACTGATCTCAAACAGTTCCAGGAATGTCTGAACATTAACAACCAGCAACTGCTCTGTGTTCACTGCAATATTAAACAAAAATTGGGACATAAGACATATCCCAAAGAGTAAAATGGTTAGCATTTAAGGCCTTTATTTCAGAGACAGAAAATTCTATGTAACAGAACTGGTTCTGGAAGAGTTTTTAGCCACACCTGAGGTAGGAAAAAGGCACTAATCTCTTCAGCACGGAATCAGTAATCTGACAAAAGCACAAAGATTTGAGAAGATTTCCCAGCACCATGGTCCACCACTGACAGCTTTTAGTAAAGGTGCACAAAAGAAATTCAAATAGACAGCAACAGCATGTGTTGTAGCAACATTCAAAGACAAAATGCAAGTTCAGCTAGGAAGAAGATCAAGTCAGAAGGAATGATAGAGATAATGAAAAATTAAATTCATTATCTAAATATAATTAGGGCTATTCAGGATATAACTAAAAAAATCCTTGATGCAATTTTTTTCTTTTTTTAAGACATTTGGTCAATAGAAGTAATTGCATACGTATTCTAGGTTTTTTTGTCTGTTTTTAAATCCTTGGCCTATTACATGACAGACCAAAAAATGTGTATGAGCACATAAATGAAGCCCATGACAACAGAAACAAAGGTTTTTCATACAATGGTATTCACCATTTGCACTGGTAATTTAAAAGAAAAATCAATGTTGGTAACTGTTTGAACCAAAGTAACAGTGAAAAGCCTGAACAGTAAAGCAGACATCATCTCAAGCTTCTTCTAACATAGCTTAATCTGAAGTTATATATCAGAAAAGAGGGACCAGAACTACCAGATCTATTTAAAGAAACAAACGGAAAAACACACACAAATATTAGAAGATCTTCAGTTAGCAGAGAAAAACAGATGGTTGGGAGCCAATACCGCACAGAGCCATACAATACAAATTAAACTGGAATAAAAGTACACATCTGTGACAGTTTCAAAGGCAACCAATCCTCACTATCACCAAGACACAAAGGTCTTTCCAACACTGCAGTTCTAGGAAAACAGGGCTAAAATAATCTAGTTCACTGCTCTCAGAAAAGACAGACCCATTGCCTGCCCTTCCTCACCTCCCAATATTCAATGTTCCCCTCACTGAATAAACTCAGCTCATCAAATCAGGATGAGAAAATAACATGAAAAAAGAAACAACAAAAAGGGAAAGGTTTTCTGTCAGTATAGAGAAATGAACTGTCTCAGAGAAGAGTCAGAACAAAGAAATTTCTACAAAAATCAACTATTAAATCACTCCTGTCATCTCACAGAATAGCACCAGAACAGCACGTTTTTCCCAAACCCAAGCTTTGGGCTACTTAGAGAGATAAATATTTAAGTTAACAGCCCGTGATAAACACATCAGACTATATGGCCCTTTCTGGCCCCCGATTTCATGAGCATGCCTCATTAAACATGAGCATTAGCAGGAACAAGTGTTTTGGAAAAGAATTTGTAATAAAAAAGGGCAATGGGAAAAATTCTCCAAGAACAATGTTACATTTGTACTCCAAAATAACAGGGGCCTTCCAACTCTCAGCTATCACCCTCCAGTGTTTGGGAACAGTAAGAGATCTGGAAATCCACAATGGTTTATATGTCTGGGACACAGGACTCAGTTAAAAAGCAACGTATCAGCGATCAACTCTTTTCGAACTGCGTAACTCCCTCACCCTCATCCCCCAAAAAATCAATTTAGGTTGCAAAACAAAGCATGAGGGACCAAAAAGTCGACTGTGTTCGTTCAGCTTCTTTTCCCCTGCCATATTCAATAACCTGTGCCCTATACTGAACTAGGACAGTAGTTAGAAAAACTCAACTACATTACGCAACAACATACCCAGGGGTAAGGCATTTACAGCTGCCCAGGCAACCACAAAACTTAACACATCCAAAAGATAGCTTTGCAATCTAGCAAGAAACATCACTAAAACAATAATTCCAACACATTTGCAAATGAAATAATATTCTATCAGATAAAGTTGTAAAAAAAAATTCTCTCCAATGATCAGCAAGATGAAACTCTGGAATCTCTAGCAGTGCACCTAAAACCACTTCCCTTACAATTGCACTCAAGAACAAACAAAACATGATAATTCATCGTTTCTAATTACACATAGCTAATAATAGCAAGAAAAACAAGCACATAAATGAAAGAACTTTCTTCTAAAACTGCGTGCTTCAAAGTCTCAACTTGGTGAAAATGCCCTACAGCCTTCAAGTCCTATAAAAAGAGCTTTGTCACAGGGCATTCACCTCCAGCAGTAAGTTTAAAACTTCTTCCCTGCAGAACTGTTCCCCAAGAACAGTTGTTTGACTCTTCCACGTTTTCCATGGTAATAAGAGTAGGGCAGCTAAAAATAATGGGACTAACCAACATTTAAAAGCCCACCTATTCACCCCATGAAGTCAGTTGTACAGGCAAAAAGTTCAGAAAATCGTATTTTAATACAAAAGCATTTGCCTGTGACACAGGCTTTAGTATTCTGGGGTGCATTGTGCTACCTCAAGCATGACACCACAGCTCTGGGGCTGGGAGGCAGCACAGTACAGTGACCTAGCTTGAACGAATTATTTTAATTGCATTCTCAAAGCAGATCAGTTCCTTGATGCAGTTTTCACCATCCAACTTAACAAAACAATTGTGCTGGCTTGACAAAGCAGCAGATATCCCTCACAGCAGCAGAACAAACTGTACATTCAAGATATTGTCTGAGTTCCTTATTCATTCTTCCTCACCTCCTACAGCAGTGAAAACTATTTAACCTAGCAGGAAAGCATGGAAGAGGAAACTAATCCCTTTGGAATGACAATAAGCATACAGTAGCTGGTTCACTCCCAGGGCTCAGCTCAGTGGAAAACTACTTACAGTACAATTTGTTTACCGGAGTCACGGGGGCGATTATTAGATAAGACAAGTTCTATTCCAATTTTTTTTCCCTTTTTACAGTGAAACACATTGACCTCTGGCAAAGTTTGAACAAGCTTCTCTGCTACTAAATAGGACTAACAATAAAGCAGTTTAACAAGTGAAAAGTTTCCTGCCAGAAAGGACAAGTTTAGCCAGCAGCTAGACTCATCTTTTGCAGTTAGAGTGCCTTCACATAAAAGGATATGCACTTATTCTCCCCAAAAATAACCAAGTTCGTGCATACTTCTAAATCGTTATAGCAGTCGTGTTTTCAATAACAGCCCGTATGTAAGCTCAATTACTCTTATATTTTGAGAATAAGAATTTAAACATTAAAACCTCTCAAATTCAAGTACCAGAAAAAAAAAATCTATTTAAGCCAACCATTAAGACCCTGCTAAAGACTTAGAGGAAAAACAGGGCTTTTATTGTAAATTTAATTACATACCACAAATGCTTTATATTTATCTAATTTTAAATGGCATCTCTTCATAGAGCACTCTAAATTCCTCAAGATAAACATACATTTGGCACAGTCTAGCAGCTGCTGACACATGCATAACAACCAACATCTTCATTAGTATCTGAAAGTGCACTACTGTAAATATTAGAATACAAAATGCCAGAACAGCAAAACACAGCAATGTCATACAGAAGCTAAACATGAAAATATTCTACCCACCTGTCCCAGTCATCATCTCCAGCTCTTCTTCTCCAAGACCTTTCTGCACCAGGCTTATCAAATTGATCAAAGTCGTCATCTGTAGGGGAAAAAAAATAAAGGCAACTACATGAAATAATCCTTATTGAAATTCAAGGAGGTTTCTGAAGCAACCACTTCAGTATGGTTTTGTTTGATTTTTCATACGATGCAACGATAATTTTTTCACTTTCTATTTTAATGAGAGAACCAGATAAATACCGACTTGTTTCAATAATTAAAAAAAAATGGTGTAAAAAAGCTCATAAAGCTCAAGTACATTTGAAAACGGAGGGAATTAAGTTTGCCAGTCCTCTGCTCACCTTAGGTGCAACAAGCCTATCTGTCCACACTGAGCTCTTGCAAGAGTACTTTGAAAATGGCAGCAGACAGGGAAACGGCACAAGGCAGGGAGGTACCAGAACCCCCCAAAAAGAAGAGGGAAGTCAGGTGTAAAACACCACCAATACCTCAGCTGGGGCTTTAAAAAACCTAGAAGCAGGTCACCCTGTATACCTAAGTTTGTACGTGCCTTCCAAAACAAGACTACTGCTCCATATATTTCTCTCACCAAGTAACCTCAGTTTACTCCGCCAGGTCACAAATTATTCTTACGCAGCTTAGTTTTTAAATGACGATTTCACTATTTAAAAAGATGAAATCTTCCATTTATCTGCAATAGAAATTCAAAGTTCATCTGCTCTGCGCAGACATCCAGATGACACATCATCTGCACGCTGGCAACACAACGTTCGGAACCTCAACCCTCGCTCCCCCATCCTCTGACTACAGCCCAACAGAGAAAGCAGACTAGAAATAGTGTTTTTTCAGCAATTAATGACTTGTTAAAGTCAAATAAATGGACAAATAAAAGTTATGCTCAAGACAAAGAGAAACTGTCTGCAGTTTAATGATCTCCAAATACAGGAAGCCAAACTACCCAGCCCTTCCAGCCATCCAGTCTGAATTGATGAACTCTTAGATGCCATATATCCAGTCAATCTCCTGGCTCAATATGCACTTAAATCTTTGACCAAATACAATGCCAATGATAAACTTCTTTTTTTGTGTTTTTAAGAGCTTTAAAAAAAAAAAAAAGCCTTCAGTTCTTTAAGCTCAGCTGCAACATCCTTTAATGAATATTCCTCACATGCAATGACAAACCTATTCACTTCATATAAGCAAAATACAGGTGTTGTGAGCAACTGAAAATTAAAAGGAGAGAAAGACATTAAAATTAAAATTTCTGTTTTGAAAGCTGTTGGTTTAACGATGTTGCCAGAGCTGATTTTTTTTTAATCATACGTAGATACAAAAATAAGACTGCTCAATATGAATTATAATGCCATACAAGTCGTGTATGGCAACTCGCTTCTTCTGGAACAGTAGATAAAAACAATTCCCCTCCATCAGGTTCCCCTCTTACTCCCTGTAGATAATTCTGTATTTTCACAAAGCTGCTATATGTTCGCTACTTTATATGGACTAATGCCACTGAAACAAACAGTAACCTCACATTTCTCTGCGCAAACATGTACATATCCCAACCTCCCTCAATTCCTATTCCTTTTCCAACCATAGGGAGAAGCCAGACAGACACCCAAGCACTTACTATCTTCGCTTGAACACCAAATTATCCAGCCTTGTGGTCTGTAAAAAATGCCACATTGCTCTCCTTACACTCAAAAACATGCTGCAGGGATTGTATTAGTGTATTGCTGTTTTAAGGGCACAAACATCCTGCAGTGTCGTTGTTCTTACAGCCGAATTGCAGTAACCACTGACTTGATGTAATCACCTCTAAAGGTGGTTTAAGGTAACGTGACTGGGTTTGCAGCAACCCAAAGCAGGAGTGTTTGCACACTAACACACCTCAAGACAACAATCACCACCTGCAAGGCAGTAACTTCTTACACTTTGCCTGCTCCTTGGCAAGAAACTGCAATTTTGCATCCCAGGCACCACTACTAGGAGTGCAGAGCAGTGTATTATAAATCAGTACAACTTGAGGATGGTATCTTAGCTCTGCCGTGACTCAATTCAGCACTAAACTCTTACACAGATGAACCTTCAGCCAGGTTTAAATCTAGACAAAGCTACAAGCCAAAACCTCATTCTCTGCTGACATTTCTCTACAGCGAAAGAAACGCTCTTCAATACAATTCACACAACTTTTCCAGTCCTGATAGTTAAGTTTCACTGCCATAAAAGTGCTTCAACTTATTACGACCAGTTAAAGAACAATACCAAAAGAGGGACCAAATTCCTGGTGTAGATCTGGACTCCTACTCAGCCAGCAACACAAACCTCCACCCTCCCTCCATCTCTTACAACATGTCCCAAATTCTCCCATTCTGCTCTTTATTTAAGAGCAATTCCTAACAAAATCTGAAGCTGCATTACATCCCTTCAAAGCCCTTCTTACAAGCCACCCCAGGCAGGATGCAAACAAAGGCTTCCAAAATGACTGACTGGCCTGTGTGCAGTGAGTGGGGCTCCTAAGAACCACTTCACATACGTCCCCGCCACCTCCTTGCTGCCGTCTGTCTCATCACCCACTTACAACACAAGGATCTTTGGGTCACAGGGAGAAAGCTTTTCTTTTGGGGCTTTGTATTTATTTGTTCTGTGACAGCTGACGCTGACAACAAGCATTATAAATTATGCCATTAAGCCCTTGCGCACTGACAGAGCCCAAAGCAGGCCGTACCTGTCCTTTAGAAAAGCAGGTTACAATAGTCATGCGTCTACAAAGAGCATTCAGTTCCAGCTTTGTGGTGAGAGAGCAAGCACTAAAACAGCACCGCAGGTGTAAGGCCTTGGTGTCTATGTGATACCTACAAAACCTCACGGAGGCACAGGGTTTTTTTCATTTCTGAAGCTACATTTTTCTTCTGTGTAGGAAGTAACATTGGAAAATACCAGCGATCGACAATCAGCATAACATGTATGGATGTTTCTCCTTGAAGAATTCAACGTTTGTGTCACACGTGGTTAAGTGCTCAGAAAACTCATCATCAGTCAGAGCACAAAACCACTGAGAGCAACAGCCAAACACTTTTTTTTTTTTAATTCTCAGTTCTACTGTGTTGGAGGTGAGAAAAGGGAAGGGGGGAAATCCATGCACATAATCCTTTTAAGCAGGAAGATGTCCATCTTTGGATGTGAAATGTTTTGTACTTCTTCCAGTAGTACCACTGCAGCCTAGGAAGGTAGTTGTACATCACAGCTGTTGCTGAGACTTGCAGTACAATGCCTATGGCTCCTTGTTTCAGTTCAACATGGTCACCAAGATGTGCATGGATTAGCTGAGTATCACCAGGAAGATCCGAACAGGCAAGCACTAAATACACTGATCCCACCCCCCCCCCCAACTTCCAGGCAACATTGTAAGGAAAAAACCAAGGCCTATCACATACCAAAAAAGCACTAGATGAACGAGGAAGCAGGAAAAACCAGTTATGCAGGAAAACAAAAGAAATAATCCAACACTTGGTTCTCCCTCACTGCAGTACTAAGAAAAACACTGTTTCAGAAGCTTCAGAAAAGTTGGAACAGAGACTGACCAATGCTGCCTGCTTTGTTAGACCCGCCTGCCTCCCCAGGCTCCGGGCAGCTGCAAACCTAAGTACAAAGAGTGCCAAACACACTCGGTTCCCTACACTAAGAAGGTTTCTGTTTGCTTTGTACTTACCCTGCTGCAGCAACAGCAGTGCTGTAAGCTGTACTACAGCTTATTTTCTGCTTTTATGATGTATGACCAAAACTGCTTTTTGTTGGTTCTGTTTTATTTTTTTCCCCTGCTTACAAAGAACAGCTCATCCACGCTAGAAATCCACAGAATTATTTCTTCTTTGGCTATACTGATGGCAGTTTCCTGCTCTCTGGTCTCCCTTTCAATAAAATTTACGCTAATAATTTTCCATGTAAAATGGAAGCCTTAGCTACACAGTCAAGTCTCACAAGCGTAGGAGGTGAATCAGCAAGAACACTGCAGAGCAGAGCTCTTACACATCTTAAAATGGTACCAGCGTAGCCTAAAAAGGTAGTCCCACATAGCAACTGTTGCTAAGATGGAGTATTTTACTGCAATGAGATGGCCAAAACTTCTCGACTAGGAAAAACAGTTGATGACTGCACTGCTCTTGCTACAAATACACCTGCACGCTTTTTGGAACACTAACTACACCTCGTAAACCTCCTTAGCAGCTCAAGATTTTGTATTTTGGTCCACTTCAATATTTCACTACCATGAATATGGAACTTACCATTACTTTTAGGCATTGAGAAAGCATCAAAAATGTCTCCTTAACCTAAACAAGATGGAGAAAAGCTATTTCTTGCAACAATGATCCAATAGTTCAATGGAAAAAAAAAAAAGCATCACGCGCTGCTTACCCAACAGGTCTTTTAAAGTAACTATGCTGTATTGCTTCTGGGCAGAACAGAAGGGGGCTATTAAAAAGAAGGGGGAAAAAGAAATGAAAAAAGGAAAAGTCATTTACCACATGGCAAAACACTTCTCTATGCCTAGATATAACACTGAATGCAGTAATTTCATCTTGATCTATCCCATTCCCCAACATCTTATTTAAAACACTCGACAGCATTACAAGCACGAGTCCCCATATTAAGAACAGCTTTTCTTTATGCAACAGTTTTTGTACAGAGCATTTTTCTTCATATTGCACTGCAAGATGTTACCCAATACACAGGTATTGTAAAGCCCAGATTTCCAGGAACTGAGTACACCATTTAAATGCAGAGCCTAACAGCCAACGTCAGTATCTCACCATGTCATATAGAGAAATGTCTACAACAAGGGACAGAGATGTAACTGTTCTATTAACACCGGTAGAACAAAAACTTGTGGTAACTAATCACAACAATGTCTAGCAGTAAAAACTCAAGATAACACGAACTCCCGAACTGAAGCCTGTGATGTAAGCCAAACATTTTGAAGCAAGCTATGAATCCAGCTCACTACCGCATCATAAAAAACATATTCACTTGGACCGCTTCGTGCACAAGAAAACACATGCAGAAATACACCAGACAAACACCAACACTTTGGTTTGTGTGTTCTGGGACAGCCATCATATAGTCTTTATATTGGTAAACAATTACTCATTCAAGCCTTAAGTATTCAGTGACTAAGTGTTTGTAACAATATAGTAATTGCACAACACAGCCCTCCACTACTGTATTTCAGGGGTTCTTTCCAAATTATTCATATAGAATATTGTTTTGGTTTCTGAAAGAAATAAAGTAGAAAAATGAATTTCTACAGGAGACAAGTTGTTTTTACCTTCTTAAAAATCTGTTTCAGAGTTTGTAATGATGGAAAACAAGTCACTAACTATAAGCAAGAACAGAACTAACAACGATGTGCCACTAGGAATTGAAGTTGTCTTTGTCTTCAGTGCTTGCAAAAAATATCTTAAAGGGAAAGTAAGAAATAAAAAAGGACTTCATCTAAACACAAAAAACATTTCCAAAGCCCTCTTGGATTTGAAACTATATTTGCTTTGGAAATACGTTTTAAAAGTGTCATGGTTCCCTGCCTCACAAGCACACTGAGCAGCAAATGAAGGCCAAGAGTTTAAATGAAATCCACATGAGCTCGATTCCCAAATGGCTTTGGACACTGATGAGAAACATCTACTCTCCAGCATCTTTCATAGCCACCAAATGTTACAGTTGGAACTGAGGCTGCATAACAGCAGAGCATAATAAATGCAACACAGGACCAAACCCACTACTTATCTGGAGGTTTTTTGGGTTGAGCCTGTGACAATCACCACCTTCAGTATTCTAGACAATAAGTTGCGTAAGACCTAAGATCTGAGGTTTAGTATTTGATGCAATAAAGCATGGTTCAGTTTCGTCTTTCATTAAAACCAAGCGATGCTATGGTTATGTTTAATTTAAATGACCTTTGGTGAGATAATATTCAGAAAAAATGTAGCTCTTCGTGAAAGCTTTTCAAGGAAGCACTAAAATGTTTTAAATTGCTGTGTTTAAAAGCAAATCTGCCTGCCACAAGCTCACTCAAGTAGTATTTTTTTTTTTTTGGCACTAGCCCTCAGCTGATACAGAAGTCCATGTATTTGTACCTCACAAACTGCGAACTGTGTAGGCCTTTGTCACTTTGGAGTCTGTGTGTGTACATTCCAATACAAATTTAAGTTATAGTGGCCAGTTGCATCAGTCCACCTAGTGAGCGCAATATCCAGAAACTCAACCATGGCCAACGCTCTACCCACTTTCATCCAGGCATAAATGTAGAATTTGTTTCCAGTCCCTGAGTGCTGCTGTCAAGTAGCCTGAAGTACAACAAATTCAATTTCATTCAGACTGCAGAATATTTACTGTCTTTAAATTGGATAGTGACTCCACGATGCAGGGGAAGCTGCTTGCTGTGCTAGCAATATTAGCTTTTTAACAATTTTTATTAACAGCAGCACAAGAGGTTTTTAACGCCACTTCATTGCTAAGAATACAACGGCCTTCAGATTAATTAAATGAAATTAAAACAATGCCAGCTTGAGTTCAAACTGGAGAAATAACAGTCCCAGAGGTAGAGAAGCACCTATTCAGCTACTCTTGGTATAGGACTTCTGAGGAAAATGGGATAGACACGTATGGATGGGACCCTCTTCAGCTGTTTCTGTCTCCCACACTCTATACCAGCTCATCAGGATTCACTCCAAAGATATCTGCACTCAAAGTTTTCTAGAGTAAAGTTCATCAGAAGCAAATCAACCAGAAAAGAAGTTACAACAGCTTTCCCTTACCTCAGTAAGGGAGGGTTCATGCTTCCCCTGGTTCATGCTGGATGGGTTCCAGTGCTATCAGACGGCAGACTATCAAGAAGCGTTCCTTGTTTTGAGGGTTTGTTGTTTAGTTCTGCTGTAACCACCTCTCACTGAGTAAGATTACTACCATCAATTTACAGCTACATTTTACACATCAAGAAAGAAATTCAGCAGCTATACAACACAGCTGGTGTATTATACGCAGATGATGTTGGACTCAACACTCAACATGTTTGCTCTGGTCCTGGTTTTACACGCAAGTTTGCATCAAGCTTGGGAATCACTGCCTTAACCGTTATCAACTGATGATTGCAACTATGAGCAACTACCAGCCCTCAGAGTTCCGCATCACCACTAGCAGAGGCATCCTGAACGTACGTGTTTCGATACGGACACTCCAGAATAGGCAGCAAGTTGAATCAGGCCGCATGGCAAAGGAACTTGCGAGTTAATATGAAGTTGTGAATCACTCCCAGAGACCTCACAGGCCACCACGTGAAAACTTTCCAGTTTATGTTTGTGAAATCTATCACTGCAATAGTCTTAATCATCGTTCTTAGTATCTGGTTACAGATACAGAGGTACATATGAGTACTCTGTTATTAAGAATCAAGACAGTACTTCCCAAGAACTTAAAAAAAAAAATTATAAATGACCAGTAAGCCTACACACTGTCCTACAGACAAATCACCTTCCATCCCATCAAATGTACTTAAAGTGTTCAGCAGACAAAGCCATTTTTCAGCCCTGCATCATCTCTTTACAGAAGACTTAAAATTTAATCTGTATCTTCAACGACAAAACTCTCTTACTTTGCCAACTATTACCTTGAAATTATGTCAAATTAACATTCCATTTATTCTGCACTTCTTTACCAATTGTTTGTAAGCCAATTTTTTAAAAGAAAGCTCTGTATTGCTATTATGTCGATAATTTAAAGTCTTTGCCCATTCTAAAACAAACAAACAAAAAAAAACAGAAACAAGAAACCCTGAGAACTAAATTGAAAACATTAGCTCCTAAAGGTAGGACTTCAACTGACCAAAAACATTTAAGCCCAGTAATCACATATTCCTGGATTCCATTTTTTCCCCCCATTTATTACCACTATTGACTTTAGATACCAGCCTCTTTCCAAGTACAGCCGTATATACCATTGTACTGTAACTGCCATTTTTTTTAGTGGGTTTTTGAAGTGTATTTAGCAACTTCCATCAGGAATTTTACTTGACTAGTCAGATTAACATAAAGTGACACCTCTGTTCTCTTCATTTAGAAAAGCATTGCACACTGATCACCCAGATTAAAACCACCACTATTTATATGGGGCAAGGATCATATTTAATTGACTGCTATTTTATTGATGAGCTCAGCATTAACTCTGAACAAACAACTGCTTGCACCCATTTAGTGCAAAAGGATCCTAATTCAGTTAGACATAAGCAGTATTCCATCACAAAAAAATAAACTAGGAACTACAATCGCAGCCCTTGGTTCAAGGCTGTCTGCTGCATACACATTTACAGAATCATCTAGGTTGGAACGGACCTCTGAGATCACCTAGTCCAACCTCTGGCCTAACACAAGTCCTCCGCTATGAAAACATGCTCACTCAACTTGCAGCATTTATAAACACAAGAATTCAAGTGCTTAGAAAGTGACATTTCCTTTAAAATACCCTTTCCTCATAGCACTAGCAAAAAACTTTCAGATATAGCACATATATGCAAAGTTTACTTCCACATCAAAAGTAACTGAACCACAGTTAATAGCACAAATACTTTTGTAAAATAACTTTAACACTACAATGTAATTAACACCATTAAGCCAACGCTCAACATCCTCAGAATATTACCAATTAGCGCTGTCCTTTCTAGCCTTCTTCCCAAAGTTTTCAATTTTGAAATTTGGGAATTTCCTCGCAACGTTTACCTTCAGCAGTTGTATTTACATGCTTTGTTCACCACTGTTTGCTTAACTGGTAGCAGACTGACCACCCTGGCAAGGGATCCTGAGGACCAGCCACGCTCTTCTCTGTAACAGCTGCTGACAAGAAAAACTAACTAAAATCATCAGAAACTTTAGTACAGACAAGGAAAGATACTGTTAACCCTAACAAGCGTTTAACTAACCTGTTAGTCCTGTGAAAGGAGGACCCAGAACACCAGAAATAGATACTTTCTCTGAACTACATCTCTCCTGAAGATAGGTCACACAGGGGATCTAAGTCTTTTTTTCTTTAAAATCACTCGATCGAGTGTTTTAATTTTAAAGTCTACCTATCGCACCAACCAGAACAGCCCTAGCTTTCGCCTGTCACTCAAATACTGCAAGTAGGAGCCAAACGGAAGAGCAGTGGCGCACCCAAGAACCCTAGGACCACGCACTGATTTTGCTTTACGCGTTCCAACCGAGACGCTCTGCTTCAGGATCATCTGCGAAATAAAATTTTAGTTACTCCTTAGGTCAGAAATCAATTATTCGATCAGGACACCCGCACGGGGAGCGTAAAACCACGGTACCACTCACCTCTAAATAAACAGGAGCCTAAAACACATCCCACCCACCCACCCACCCACCCGGCGGTCCCGAGCCGAAAAAGGCGGCTGAAAAGCGTTCATGAGGGGGAAGGAGACGAGGGCCCCGCACCCCTCAGCACCCCTCACCCCTCCGTGAGGCGAGGCGAGGCGAGGCCCGGGCCCGCCGCCACCCACCTGCGCCTCCTCCCAGGGCAGCAGCCATGGCTCCTCGCCTCACCCCGGCGGCTCCCGACACCTCCTCCGAGCCGCCCCCGGGAGCGCTGGGACGGAGAAAGGCCCCGAGGAAGGGCCCGGCCTCAGCGCCCGGCGGCCGCCCCTCGGCGCGGCCCGGCCGCAGGAGAACAACAAACTACCACAACATGGCGACCGCCGCCGCTGTCGCCGCTGCCGCGCTGCACGCCGGGACGGCGGCGGACCGGCCCCGCCCCCGCGGGGAAAGGGGGGAGGGCGGTGGGCGCAGCTGGTTGGTCAGCCCGGGCCTTGTGCGCATGCGCCTCGCTCCCTCCCCTCGGCTCAGCCGGCCGGGTGGAGGAGGTGGGAGTGCGCATGTGCAGATGGGAGGGGGGAGCAGAGGGGAGGGGGCGTATAGAGGAGGGGAGAGGCAGATCGGGGAGGGGAGGGGGCGCGCATGCGCAGTGTGGGGAGGGGCTGGGCGGTTGTCATGGCGGCCGCGGGGCGCGGAGGGCCAACAGAGCATGGGGAGGGCTGAGGGGATGGGGCTGGGCGCTGCCTTGCTCGGCTCGGTGTCCCTGCAGGCCGCCCTGCTGCCCTTGTGGCCACTCCTCTGAGGTGCCTGGGCTCGGCTTCCCCTTCCTTGGCTTCTCAGCCTGCTGCTGGCTGCGGTGCTTGGAGCTGAGAGGGCAAGCAGTGGGGTTAGGGCAGGGAGGAGAGGTGCTGCACCTCGCTCCTCACACGCCTCTGTGGCACAAGGGCCTGTACAGGCTGTGCGGGGCATCGCTGAAGTGCCCTGTTCGTGTTAGGTTACACCAGTGCTTCGGTAGGCTGTAGGTTCTGCATGACACCCCGTCTTCAGCTGCCTCTTTCGCGAGGAAGAAAAATAATTAGCAACAGGATTAAAATAAACCCCAAAAGGAATAATTCCTATTATGAGTGGCCCTCTGTCTTCCAGGGTTTGAGTGTATAGGGAAGCTAGGCTTGGTTAAACAAGTTGATCATTTGTGTAGATCCTGCTTGCATCTACCCTCACACCTCACCTCTGTACATGTTTTTACTTTGCATGTTCAATGTCATAACATGCTACATCCAATTTCATTGCAGGTTAAACATCCTTTTCCACCACCCTTTCTATTAAGTACTTGTTTTTCTCTTAGCTTAACCATGTGCTCCCCTTTTCTGAAGGCCTAGCGCTCCTGTGCTAACAGGGCAGATCAGTTCACCTATCCCAAAGGAAACTAACTCACTAATCCCAAAGGAAACTGACTCACCAAAAGGAGCTGTTCATTTTCTTTCCAATGGGGGAACAGAACTTGCAGCATTACCCACACGCCACGCTAAACACAGTATAACAATGAGCCTTGGTACACAACAAACTTAGTTTATACTACTTGTGAAGAAGCCCAATCTGAACTAAAGCAATTTAATGGAGCCTCATGTAACAAGACTAGTTCAAGTAACCGGCAAAACTTTCCCAGGTGGCTAAGTCCTCATGGAAATAATTAACAATGTTAGTATTTAAATTATCAACATTATCTGATTAAACCCACGCTATGAGAATAGAGAAGTTCTCATGTCACTTTGTTCCAGGCTCCCTGCAGACTCATCTCTGCATTGCATTTGGTCTCATTTTTTAGCTTTGCTTCACAACTGTACGGCTAGAGATTTATTCTTCATATATTACTGCAAACTCACAGCCAAATTCTGACTTTAATTTAGGAAACAGACCATCAGTAGTTGCTGGTAATTTAATACGTAGTCCATCTGTCCAGCTCTGACTGCCTTACATGGAGGTAGTAAGTGAAATGCGAACACTATTATCAGTGGTAAAAACTAGGGTGATTTCAGTGGGACTGGTATTTCAGTCATCACATCTTGGTATTCATTTTTCTTTTGGGTATCTGTTTTGCAAAACAAAAGGATTTCCTGGCATGGGAGGGAGTTTTGTGATCTTTTTAAAGGCTGCATGGCAAGAATCAGCCAGTCTCAGAAGTAGATTTGTTGCAATTCACAACTATCTTGTCATAATTCTCTGTGTTCTTTCTGGCTGAGGATAGGAAATGAAATATTAAATGTCAGCAGTATGCACAGTGAGCATCTGAGTGACATTCAGATATGTAAAAGTATATTTGATAGGTATTCAATGCTCTATATTTATGCTTATTTTAATAGCTGATTTGATTTTTGTGACTATCAATCCAAATGCAAATCAAGTTACCATGTATTTCCTTGCATATGCTTAACACAGCTATTCAGTATTAAAGAGGAATAACAGGATAGTTCACTATAGCTCAGTTTGTTAGTATATAGGTCCTTAAATCATTTTGTACATCTCTGGTACCAAAAAAAAGTGTCCATTCCCAGATGTTTGATCAGCAGATGTGGAACAGGGACCCAACCTACAATGACAAAAAGAAGTATAGTGGCTCTACTCATCTTCACTCAGGGCTTTCATCTCTGTGAATTTTCAAATTCCAGGTGCCATAATTGCTCTGAATTCTGCTTAAAAAACTCCAACTCAATACTATCTAACCTGTGCTATGAAATGCAAGTATGCCAGAGTCCTTTCTGTAATGGGGGGGGTTGGCGTTCTTGCCACCTTCTGGAAGTTTTAAATCCATGAATGAAAGTGGCTTCATGTGAACTGATTGTCAGTTCATTAAATATTTCTGAAAGTTCTGCATAAAAGTTTTTGTTTGTCAGCATGTCTTCCAAAGCAGTTCCAGCTGTGATTGGGAATCCTACAGACTGTCTTGCAACAGGATTAAGTAAACAAGTGAGCCAGAACTCAAGAAACCTGTAACCCCAGCTCTGCACTGGCATGCTGCATTACTGGGGCATGTTACCTTTCATCTGCTGCATCTCATCAGAGATTTCCCTCTGAAAAATGGGGAGAACAATGCCAAATTATTTTTTTTTCTGATTGAGATCTTCCCAATTATTTTTTGTGTTCTAACTTCTCTGTATTAAGCTGCTGTTTCCACTGCAGTAGATGCTATTGGCTTTATTTACATTAGTTTGGGATTTTATTTTTTTTTTCCAAAACTCAGTAACTTATTTTTGGAATGGACGCTTTATTTTTGATCTGTTTATTTGGTTTTCACTTAAATTATTATTTTTAAATAAATAAATTATTTTATTTTTTTTTTTTCCATGCACGCTTGTGGTTAAAAAGCCATCAGTCAGAAATGTAGTAAAGCACAATTCCAAGTTTAATTCCATTAAATGCTTAATATAAAGAAAGTAAGAACAATGTTATCATCAGCAAATGGCTCCTAATTCCTTAGAGAAAATATCTTTCTGGCTTATCTTTTGCCACAGTGATCTCTTCATGAGCTGTCATTCTAGTCCCACTCGGTCTGGCAAAACCAGGCTGCACATCTTGGTTTCCGTAGCGTGGCAGGATGGGTTTGTAGGGTTGGGTAGTAGTGTTCTTGTGCTGAGCCTCTCCTGCCTCTCAAAGGGGTGTCTAACTCTGAGGCACCTCTCTCTGTGTGAAGTTAAGCCTGTCTTCAGGCTCATTTTTCCAAATCAGACATTACACCGATGTTTGGTTATTTCAGCAATGTCCTTGAACGAAGCAAATATTTTGTTGCACCTGACAGGAAATTCTGCATTTAAAGTTTTCAGACAAGGGATGTGAAAGCATATTTGCTCTCTTATAGGAGCCTTCCTCGTGTAAGACCTATTGACAAAGGCAGCAGTCCTCAGAGCCTGCAGTACCTCCTCAAAGATATACACAGATGAAATAAGTCTTTTCTTTGAACATACTCTGCAGAAGGGCAAAAGCAGAGATGTAAATAGGAAGGACTTTGAAAACACATAGATGTCTTCATGAAGGAGAATAGTATGAGGATTAAAACAATGAAAATATAAGAAAAAAAAGTTGTGATAAATTTTGAACAGAAATCATTTTAAGCGTATCATATCCTGCAAACTAACCCTAGTTTCGGAACTGCAGTCGGTGTTCATGTAGATCAGCTTTTGTTATCACTGCAATTTTCACTGTTTTCTTTCCCCCTTGTTGTTACTTATTCACCCACTTGTTGCAGCTTGTCTACCTTGTTGACTGCGATCTACTTGACGCATCTTATTTTGGTTACGATTTCTTCAGAGCAACATGACCCAAGGACTGCTGAAACAGCTGCTAGGGAGGAGAATAGGAGGCCTTCTGTGCTGAGAAATGGTCTAAACAAGCGATGTGTCTGTCAAGTGTATTATTAATGTGTATTGTGTGGAGTCCCTGGAAAGCTGGTCAGCCACCGAAGATCCAAATCTCAACAGAATGAATGCACTGTTGAAGTAGGCTGTAAAATATATAAATTATTACCAGCACCAACCCAGGCTGAAGGACATAAATTACAGTCTGGGCTTGATAGCAGCAGCCAGCGAGCAAGGCGAAGGGGAGTGAAGTAATACTGGCCTCTAGATATCCAAGAAGCACAGTCACAAATTTAACTCAGCGTGACATTTGTGTCACATGCATCCCTTGGCTGATTCCCTGTGAACCAAAGGGGAAGGTGCAGCAGGACATCTGCAGCCACAGGGAGGTTTAGGCTCTGGGTTGTGGGTATTGCTTTGGACATCAGTTTTTGCAATATTTAGTGATCTAGACAAAAGAAATCAAGAAACTACAGAGGAACCTAGGTGTGAAATGTATTATAGAATGTTATTTGTATTTTTTTTTTCAGTTTGGACCCCGAAAGTCTTACTGACTAAGCCTTTGCCTTGTTTCATCAGAAGCCATCTGGTGTCAGGGGCAGCAGGTGAATCAGAGTGTAGCCGACACATGTAAGGCAGTCCTTCCTCACAAGAATGACTCAGAATAAAGTGTAAAATGTCTAAAATGTCCCATTCTTAGGCAAGAGAGCTGTACCCCATGATAAACTCATCAGGATAAGTGAAGGTTATAAGTGTTTCTTGAGGTTTCCTGACAAGGTGCCAATGTAAGGCATCATTGGCCCTGCCCAAATGCTGAGTTTTGGGAAGGACTTTCTTTTTCCAGACACAAGCTGGCCTGCATCACTCCTGGGTAAGGAGTGAAAAGACAAATGATGACTCCATGCAAACCTCAAAGCATCACAAAAGTGTTAGTGGCCCAGGATCTTGTGGCCCATACCTGTGATCAAAGCCCTGTGCTGTCTGGAGCCCCTTTGAACTTAGAGACATTCTGCATAGGTACCAAATGTTAGCTCTAATACGTGAACTTCCAGATCACAGCTTATGTTCCTAAAAACTCCTCATACCAGAAGGCTATAATCCTGTTAAGGGCCTCCGGGAGCTACTGCAATGCAAATAATAGTAGCAATAATTAGCTCTGCTTTAATTGATACTGTGTATTCCTCAAATGTCAATGAAAATTTACTTTGCTAAGCCAACAATTTCTCCCCTGGAACTCTACTGGCTTTTCTAGAATTACACAGGGGGTGAATTTGGATCATTGTTGGTTCCTGGCATAAATTATCAGCTGTTGATTCTTTGCCCTTTAAAACTTGGCAAGCATACAGGAAGAGTTTGCCAGACATGCAAGAACTGGGTCTATGCATTTATGGGGAAATCCTTAGGGACTACACATAGAAAGGAGTACAATTTGCTAGAAGTACCCAGCTGTGAAATCCAAGCACTCCTGAATACGACTCTAGCAACTCACAGTGTATTTAGACCGCCCTTGATACCAGTGGTTCCTGGAAGCGGTTTTGTTGCCCTCAGATTTATAAAAGGCTACTCCAAGTTTACAGAGTAGCCCTAACAGGTTTGACTGGCATAATCTAGAGACGTTTCATGGTTACTCCTTTTTATCCCAGTAGCAAGTTACTCCCATGGCCAGGAGTTGTCTCTGCTTAACATCGACAGTGTGGTTCTGAGCATATCATTGGCAGAAATAAGTAAAGATAACACACTTCAAAGCTATTGTCATCTTCGGTATGAACAAGATCCATGTCTTGATCTTTGTCTTGCTGAGCACCCAAGAATTTCATGTCCCATCCTTCGTGGACAGACATCAGTGTCATAGCACTGCTTCAGCTGCATGCTCAGGCACTCCTCAGGGATTCTTCCCAAGGGAAAGATAAATGTTCTCCAGCTCTACCTGTCTAAACATTAGATGCCTCATTTTACTTTAAATGGGCTAAGTGGTGAATCTTAGCTATGGGAGATTTGTCTTGATGAAAGAGAAGGGAAAAAAATCCCAGTCACATAGTCTATATTTTGATTGGGATGAGTAAAACTAAAGGCAGTAGCAGATCTCAGGTCTGAAATTTGCCATATTTACCAGGAAAATACTCCTGGCTTGCAGATCTTCAATCCTTATTGCAGGGCCAAAACATTTTTGTGTTGCTGGGCCTAATGGGTAATGGTTTTAGGCTATAATAGAGTCCTTCAGAGGCTCATAGGTACAATATACCTCATTTTATGGATTATCCATATGTACAAAGTTGTTGTTGCCAATGAAGCTCATGAACAGATCATCCTAGCAAGTTACCAATAAGCCAATTACTGAAATGAAGCATTGCATGTATTAGACTTCTTTATGCAAATGTTTGTCTGTGTGGAAATTTGGACTGGGTTTAGTATTCAGCAAGACCTTGCCAGTGTGAACTCTGGTGATAGCTGCTATAGCTGTTATTGACCACTTTCCTTTTTTCACGGCCATATGCGTGGATGTAAATGCATCAAGTGACCTGAACCTTAACGAGTAAAAGGATGGTCAGGATTTAGACCTTATCATGTGTTTTTCTGCTAGAGTTTGTTCCACAGGTTTCAGAAGATCTTCTGACGTTAAATTTGGTTATACCTTATTTCTGTTTCAGTGATCTATGGTATCAGTATTTTATTTGGGCTAAAATCCACAAGTCTTTCACATTCAACTCATTTCCTTACAAGGAAATTACACAGACAGAATTAGGCCTTACATATCAAATCAGTTTCGTCCTGGGACCTCAGTTTATCTAGCTGATCCAACAGATTTATTTATCACAGCCTGTCCAAACTAAGCTGGGCACCTTTTCTGTAATGAGTTCCTTGCTGCCAGGAGCAGGTTATGGAACATGACCCATTTCAGCATGCTGTGGTACAGGGAACCGATAGAGATGCATTAGCCAATGTAGGCACAGTTGGAAGTGCTATCTTGTATAACAAATTATTGACTTCATTGTACATAGTACCAGGATTTAATTAAGCGATAAGGCCCATCGTAGCGGTCCTTTATCTAGCAGATAAGGATTTACCAAGCTTACCCAAGAGGTCTTTATCTGAAAGATAAGAAAAAGGTACATAAGGTTCCTTCCCCTGCTTCTAAATCGTTAATTGAAAAGACCTTCTTTTCAAGTTCTAGGTTGTTGTCTTTTCTTCATAGCTTAGTATTAAAGATTCAAATGTACTTGTACAAGGGAGGCTGGAGCAGGAAAGAATATTACCTGTGGCCTTCACAGGGTGAAATTAATAGGATTTATATAGTGTTTTTTTATTCACGGTGTACCAGCTCAAAGCTCAATTGGAAATTTAGCCTCTGATCTGCAGGAGATTTTCCAGTGACTTTGTGATGTCATGGACACAAAAGAAATTAATTCATTGCTGATTTCAGAGCACTACAATTATGATTATGTTGTAAAGTTTAGAAAAAATGAGGGTTGCACGAGAGAAGAAAATGGGGAAGAGAGTCTTTTAATTTCAAGACAGTTCTTTCAATGGTCATGTTGTCAGCTCAGCTGAATGATGCCAAGATCTGTGGTCTTTCACTTTTGTTACTTGAAGACATAATAAGCAGGAAACAAAGAAATTAATGCTAATAAAAACACCGGACACTTTTAAATAAGAAAAATTCAGTGGAAAACACATAGTCATACTAGTGCTGACGCTCGGTGGGTAAGAACACAGAGGAAATGCCAGACAAAAAAAAGAGAAGGTTTATACGACAAAGACACCTAAGGACTACTGCATGGTTGAAAACAGAACAGGATCTTTGGACTTATCAGATTTAACGCCTAATGTCACAGACACTTTTTTATAATCCTTTCATAAACTTTTTTTTTTTTTTTTTAGAAGTATCAAGGCTGTTACCTCCCCCTCCCTTCCAGGAATGCTATGGTGCAACATCCTTATACTCAGTTACGTGAGATCTTCCAGTTTGCAGTGTGACTGTATCCCAGGCCAATCCGTCCTTGTTAGCTGTTACGTGCTGACATTATCTCTTAGCATAAGTGGCATTTCTTCCTTCCCATCCCAAGAAGAGCATGGAGAGCAGTCAGCCTTTACTCTGTGTCGGAATCCAAGCTGCCCTCGTATGGGTCTGTGGGTCCATAAAGTGACAAACACGAATTGTCTCTGTACCACTTCAGGGACCTGGGAGGTACCAGGCTCACTGTTTATTCCATGTCAAGTTGCTTTGTGAGTGCTCTGTGAAATTCTCCTGAATTTCCAAGTGTCCAAAAACCAGAGCTGCCAGATACTGGAAATCCAGTAGGTTACTGCCCAAAGCAGTTGTCTACCACATAAATTGATAGTGTTGGCAGCTCTGCTTGTGAAAGACTCCCTGTTCCCAGATTGTATTAATCATCCTGCCCTGCACCTGTTCCAGCTTGAATTCTTCATGCTTGAACAAGGGCAGTAAAGCAGGGTCTGAAGGGATCAGATTGTATTAGAAGTGCTCGGAGCAATTCAAGCCAGGACCAAGTACCAGTTATAATGAGACCCTCCAGGTTACACGAGAGGCAAATTGCCTAGGCGGTGAGTGGGAGTTTGTGGGGCTGCTCTGAGTCTGTTTGTTCAGTAAGCAGGGGATTTCATTTCCATTGTTGACAATCTGACACCGTTTATGGGCAATTGATTCACTTTTTTAAAAGTATCTAGCACAGAAGCAATAAGTGAGTGGGAAGGTGTGAATTAAAATGTGTACACAGCTAAAGACGATTACTCAGATATTTGCTTAGACTCGAAATCCCAGCTGCGAAGCCGGGATTATTCTCTCTTGCTCCAACTACTCTTCGGTAATTGCTTTGTGAGCAATTTTTCTACCGTGTCTTTTTATTTATTTAGTTGCAACTTTGAAAACTGACTGAGCTTTCTGCCTTGGAGAAAGCGATAAGCACGGTCCCTCACCTTTCTGTACCCCATACAGAGTTGCCTCGCTTTCGTGTAGCCTCTCATGCCTGCTAGCCTCTGAACCGGGTCTCCGATGGCTCGTAGTGCAGAGCAGCCAACAGAACTGCATCAACTAGCTTCAGCAGAATAACTTTCCCACCACATACTTCATGCTTATTTCACTCAGAAAAGATTTTATCTGAGCGCTGCTCGCGGGCTCTCTGCTGTCCTGTTCCTTTCCAACACCAGGCGAACAGAACCAACCCCCTTTATTTATATGTATTTCGACACAGAAATATTTTCCTTCATGCATTTGAATGGTATATTCAGATAAACAGGGATTTTTATTCCTCCAAATCGCACTCCAGTGGGAGCTGCCCCAGTCAGAAATGTTTGCGCTCTCTCTCTCTCTGTGTAGTTGTTCCATTAGAGTAGTGTGAAAGCTACAACTGTGTGTCCACTGTCATTCTGTATTAGAATTCAGGGGTAAGGTAATGATATGCAAGCTTGATCCTTCTGTAATACTTTCCTTGGAAGTACAGTTCTGCCTTTTCTGCTGTCAGCCTGCATTTAGAGTGCAGAGAGTGCTGCATGACTTGAAAGCAGCAGTAGGCAATTCCCAGTCTAAGCCTTAGACATTTCCATATTTATGCTCACTTCAGTGGAGTAAATATGCTATGAATAAATCCTATTATGTTTGAAACTGTACTTACAGTATAATAAAAACACACAGTACGGTTGTGCAATCTCAAGTTTTCTTTCAGTGTCAATTTGGGAATATATTTACTAAATTATGTATTGTTAACACGGTATTCAACTTCCAGCAGCTGTTAGAATGTCTTGTATAATATAAGGAAATAATGAGGGAAAAAATCCTTTACTCTTTAAACAAGAGTTGAAGGAAAAACACTGGCTGCAATTACTTCTAAAAACAGTTCTGCAGAAAATGGCCAGTCCGTAAGGGCTGACTCCATAGCTGTTAATTTTGTTATTACTGCTTCCAAAGCTGGGTGCATATGAAAGTGCCATCTAATGCAAGGGAATTTTTCAAAAGACATTGACAGGCATTGCAGATACAATGCCATGAGGTTCAAAGTGACACAACTGTACGTTGGTGCTGTGTTCCAGGGAGAAAAATCATTTGACTCCATACCTGCCAAATTTTCTAGGAGTTTCTTTCCTGGAAAAGATATCTATCTGATGCTTCGGTATACACTGTCCCCTCAGTGGTTACTTCAACGTTATGCTAAGATGAGTGAGTGAACTGTATTAGAAGAGAGGTCATGATTTTTGCCCAGAGGAGCTGTGGCTGCCCCATCCCTGGCAGTGCCCAAGGCCAGGCTGGATGGGGCTGGGGGCAGCCTGGGCTGCTGGGAGGGGTCCCTGCCCATGGCAGGGAGCTGGGATTAGATGATCTTTAAGGTCCCTTCCAACCCAAACCACTCTGTGATTCCATGATTCCATGATTCCACAATTCCATGACTCCATGATTCTATGATTCTATGATTCTTGCTCCTAAAGCCCCAACCAACACGCCTGGTTTCTGTTCTTAGTCTTGCTGCTGACCTCCTGGGTGACATCCCTCAAGACACAACACCTCCCTGTTCTTCCAGTTCCTTCCCATCTTTGGGTGTGTTGTTAACTCTTTGTGGAATTATTATTCATAGGAATTTTAAACACTTTCATCATTTCAAAGCAACATTTTTTTGTTTGGTTTTGGTTTGCTTTGTTTTGTTTCATTTTTGGTTTGTGCAAATCTTTATCACCAGTCATACACCATACCACCAAGAGGAGTCCAAAAGAAACCAACAGGCTGTTCTCTCTAGAAGGTTCTGTATTAGTCCTGCATTGCTTTGGATATCTCTCTGCTTTTAAGGCTTAACCTTAAATCTGCTGAAGCAGGAAAAAACAAAATACATTATCTCAGCACAGACCTGCGAAGAACCTTTCAATAAAGATGAAGAGAAAGTCTTATTCCTTCTGCTAGACAGTGTATGAAGGCTACCCATCTTAATTGGAAGAGTTATAATATTTTCCACAGAGTGTTTTACACCATCCATCTAGGCTCAAGCTTTCACTTTTCAAAGATCACCAGTATTGCAGAGGGAACTTCCACGCTGATCAGAGCCTCAGTTTAGCTGAAAGCGCAGCAGTTCTGTGCATGTCCTTGCACTACAGGTTATGAGGAGTCTCTTATGGAGAATCTAAAGAAAGAAAAAGATGCTCAAAAGAATTATGAGTAAAGAAGGTAAAATAATAATAATAATAATAATAATAATAATAGTAATAATAATAGTAATAAAGAAGTATAAAAACTGCAGTGAGATGTTAGTTCCAGCTAAGCACAATGGAACTCAAACCATAGATAGCCCTGTCAGGTTGCTGATGGTAACTGAGGTTTTTGCTGGACACAGAGTTTTGAGTTGTATATTCTGTAACTTCTACCTAGCAGAGAAAAGATAAGAATATCAATTAAATGCATGGATATTTGTCATTGAGAGAAGTACGTTATTCCTAACATTGAGGGAAGAATATATATATATATATATATATAAAGTGCCAAGGACTGAGCATTGAGAGAATGTGTGTGCATAAGTGACAGAATAGTTCTTGCTGTCAGATACATCAGTTTATCACCAGAACTTCAGTCCAACTGAAATGACACCACAGTAAACAGCTCCAGCAAAAGCGAGGACACAAAGTCTGATGGAACAACACCAGCAAGATCTATCTCCAAGCAGCACAAGGAAAAACCAAGTCAAAAAAGTAGACACATGATAAAGTGAAGATGTAAATGTGAAAGAAGCAGAAATCTATCAGAAGACCAAGGCCTAATCAGAGAGTGCAAGTGCAACATGCTTTAGCTCTCGCCCCCAAAGCTAAAACAGAACCTTCTCATCTCTAGCTGAAAAAAGAAGAGGCGCATCACTGCACAAGGGGCCAGGTCACAACATGCAAAGGCTTAGTTGTGCCCTGGTGTGAAAGTAAATGAGAAATAATACGAGTCTTTCTCCTCAGAAAACAGTGTGTGTTGGGCAGTGCAGGCCCCAGCTTTTTGCTGGTGCTTTGATGGAGGCAACTCCTGAGAATGGACTGGAGGAGCTCCGTGAGATGGTGGGCTCGGGTCCCTAACCCTCTGGGAATTGGAGGTGCTGGTGTCACCTCCAGTACGTGCACAGAAAACCTCACAAGATGAGGGGACCCCTCTTTCTCAGGGATTCTTTCCTTCTCCCTGCCTCCAGAATGGTTCATGTTGAGAAGATGTAGTCCGACCAAGTGGCTAGGCAAGGGCTGAGGGGAAGGCAGGTGGTCAGCTGTAGAGGCTCATCTCCTTATTCTCTCCAAAATGAGAGAGATGGCCATTATTTACTGTTTCACCCTGCTACGGCTTGTGCTTATCTCAGAAGAGTACCTCTCAGGAATGCTGAAATGGCTGTGCTTACTTTAGGTCATAAAGCACAAAACTCACTTTACTATGTAGAGTCAACATGCTGAGACACTGAATATTTCAACTTTCTTAATTACCCCTCTGTTGCTTTGTAATCCTCAGGACAGTTTTTTTAAGTATGTTGGTTGTCTTGCATTGTACATTGACATTGTGAGGTGTTTGAGGTAGGGACAGTCTCAAAGGCTAAGAAAATACAGATCCACTTCTTGATAAGAGTCTCCAGGCGCACTGAAATACAAGATGCCTCATTAGAGCATCACTCTGGTCAAAGCTTGAAGGTTAAGAATCAGGATGCACTTTTAATCTGAGCAGCTACTAGAAAAAGTAGCTCAAGAAACAGAAGAAATATCTTGTTTACTGTCTATCATTAAAGTCTGGGTCAAATCTGTTTAAGTTATAAATAGTTGTCTTCCAATTCATTGTAGCTTTGGTGTAGGGAAAATAGAAATTTCCATCTATTAGGCATCAATACTTTCTGGAAGTACCGAAATTTTGAAACAGTCACAGACCATTTATTCAGTAAGCAAAATCTCATACTGGTTACATACGATCATTATTTTAAAATAAACAAACAAACAAACAAAAGCAACAAAAACAAAACAAAAACAAAACAAAACAAAACAAAACAAAACAAAACAAAACGAAACAAAACAAAATGAAACAAAACAAAATAAAATAAAATAAAATAAAATAAATAAAAACAAGAGAACAGTCCTGCATCACAGCCTTATACAATACCATGGAATCATTCCTCCTCTCTTTAGGACGTTAGGTTTCCTTTCTATGGCAAATCAAACATAAGTCTCCTGAAGGCCCTTGCTCCACAGTTCACAGACTAATGGCAATTTTTCCCAGACTTGAAGGACCCTAAAACAGTTGTTGTGGTTATCTACTGGGGGGATAGCAAGATACTTTCAAGCCTGTAACAAATATACTTATGGATTGGCTCTGTTCAGATTACAGTCAGTAGGAATTTTGCTGTTGTTTTCAGTGAACATAGCCCTGAGATCTTTAAAAGTGTGAAGACCTCAGGTGAGTTTTCTTTTTAGAAAAATGAGAATTAGTGTGCACAGAAAACTTTTGTACAAACTACAATAACTTGACAGATCTTCTGCTGAGGATAGAGTGCACCAGAGCAAACCAATATGTCTTAATTAATAATCCTGTCTACTCAGTACAACTGCAGTAATACTAATCATTTCCTGAGAAGCTCTGGAAGAGTCTTGGCTGAATACAAAGGCTTTTTTTTTTTTTTTCGCCTACTAGTTGATTTGCTCTTTCAGAATCAAATTACTGTAGTGTTTTGAAGATAAATAAAAACTACTAATGAATATGTATGTGTTTCCTGATGTAGAGTATGTCAGTGAATATTCTAGGACAGTTTTATAGTCTGCAATGAACGTGCTCCTTTGAAGTTTTACTGATGTAAGAATGCAGTCATTATGTTTGGGTCACACATCAGTTTACTGATTTAGTTAGACAAAGAAACTAAGCTTAGACAAAATATTTCGAGACAGGAACGCTTTCAACCTCAAACAGCAAAATACCTTGAAAATTCTTTTAAATAGCTGCAAGACAGTTAAAAAATATTTTAAGAGTATGGAACAAGCTTCATTTTTACCTGTTAGGTAAGCAAACACACACATTTCTCATCTGCTTAAAGAAGAAAAAGGAATGAGTTAAGAGCCACTGGAGGATTAGAGGTGTCCATATGGAGACTGTATGACTATACTATGCAGCGCCTGCTGTCCAGCATGCTGACTTCATGCCATGCCATAAGGGGAGAGCAGTGGTGGCTGGGACCTGGGGGGACAAATACCCATACCTTGCACCCCTGGGCAGTCCTAGGACAGGAGCAGAGCTGGCTGTGTGCTGTTTGGTCAGTGGCTGTTCGTGTGGTCTGCTATCAGATTCGCAGCTGCGGTAACATCCTTTGACTCGACTTTGGTGGGAAGCCAAGGTGGGGGAAATGAAGTCTTCAACTTTCCTTCAAAAGTAGGGGAAAAAATGAAGTGTTCAACACTTAACATTAGATTTCCATTTTCTCTGTGTTATTCTTAACATTCCAGTGTTAATCAAAAGGCTTACCTATAGCATCATCCCATTTCATGAGGTGCTGCACAAGCTCGGGGTAAGGCAGTTCCTGTCCTAACAAAATGACAATCTGACGGGTAAAACAAAGATGGGAAAGGAAATAATGGCTTAAAGTGGCAATGTTGCTTGCTTCAGATTATAAGAAGTGTGATGTCACCTCCAATATAACTCAAACACTGGCAATAGATTTGTGGGCGTCAATCTCCTAGATATTAAAGATGAAATATTCAGGGAACAAGCTGGCAGCATTTAGGGCTATCTAGCAGTAGCGTCTATCACTAACGAGGGGCGAGCCAGATTGATCCAGTGACTTCCTTTCATTTCTGGTGTGATTTCTGCTGACAGCCCATTTTTGAGATAGTTTATTCACTCTCAGAGTTTGGTACCAAACTGACACCTAAAGCTGGATGATAGGGAAGTCATTTTAAGTCCTGAAATCAGCACCCCTCTACTTTCAAAAGGAAAAGAATGTCTTACAAGTGTGTACTTGAGATTTTTGCCCTGTCCTGTCGATCTATGATCTTGCAGTCCTGAAGAGCAACTTGCTAGCACAGGTTGTAGTGCTGAGAACCCAACCCAGTTGCATAAACTCAGTATTTTCCAGAAACCAAAATGCATATTTTTCCCAACAGAATCCACCTCTGCTACAACCAAATAGTTTCATGTCAACAATGCAGAGACATTCATTTGAACTGTTGATAAACTTGTACAGAGGCGAACTACTTAGAACATTTAGGTGGCGGTTTGGTCATCATTTTAGCTTCCTTAATGGTTGCATGCTTGGCCTTCTCTCCAAACCTGGGCAATCCTGTAAAAACAAGACACAGGTCATCTTCTGTAGGTGAGCCCTCACTTAACCTTCCCATAGCCGCATATGTTTTACTTCTTCAGTAAGAACATCTTTGACTTCTTTGCATATCTCATGGATCTTGTTGTTTCTGGTACCAGGAACTAGGTTACTAAGTAATCTAGAGTACTGAATTAGGTCTAGTAAATCAGATAGATGAAACCTTTACTCACTCCTCTGTAGCTCTCCAAATTGTTCTGGGCAACATAGCTCATTTGATTTTTTTGTTGTTAGTTGGCTTTATTTTATTTTATTTTATTTTATTTTATTTTTGCATGTTATGAAGCAATTCTGCACCTACCTCTCAAGAATAAGGGACTGCGTTTGTCTTGGGAGCACTGCTGGTAGCTAAGTCCCAAACAGACCATTCAGATCAACCTGTGGTCATTAACATAAATGGGAGCCCACTCCCTCACTCCAGGACACCAGTTATTTCATGAGCAAGATCTGAAGTGGGCTTTTGATCCATATTCCATCCATTTATTTCAGTTAACTCCAGAAGCTTCTCTTACAATTCCTTCGTGGACTGGATGTTCTTAGGTCATTCCTATATGAAAATCTGTAAATTCTGTAATCTCAAAAAGAAATGTGTCCACACATAATGTATGTATTTGCTTTAACCTAACAAGGTGGTGGCTTCGTCACCAGTAGAAGTCATTAAATCAGAAACAGGTTGCTTACTTAATGATATTTTCTAGCTTAGCCAGAAATAATAGACTCGGCAGAGGACTTGACGAAATTCTGTTGCCTGTTTAATGGAGGAAATGAAATCAAATAATTGTCACAGTCCCTTCCTATCTTGGAGACCTATGGAAAGAAAAGCTGGGAAATAACCAATGTAAGAGATTTAGGCAAGAAAATATAAAGCAAATGAATGATAGTGAGTGTGAAATAAGTCTTTTATGTGACCTTGGGCTCAGGGTGTATTTAAACACACAGACTGGAGGAAGTCAAATCACGAACAGGATTGATGCAGGGTAAGGTTGTGAAAAGGACACCACTCATCACCAAACGTCTTGGTAGTGCACCTGTAAGACTTTATTTTTGCTGGTGACCCAAAGGAGGATTCCCAGTCCTTGAGGGGCAGGACACTAGCCCTGCCACCAGCAGGCCTCAGCAGCTGCCACAGGCCTCACGCCACAGTCTTGTCACAAAATTAGCGTCAAAATAAGCTTCACCCTGCATTCCCCAGAAATCCCATAGGGAGGAAGTCTCCTGTGAGGTCTTCTCCGTGTAGTTCACCATGGTGACTCCAGCCCCAGCCTCGCCCTTGTGCTACCTGCCTGGGGCCCCGCGGGCAGGGCACCGGCCTTCCCGGCCCTTCCCATCAGCAGGAGCAGGCCAGCGAGTGCTGCTTCGTGCCAGTTGCAGGTATCCCTGGGAGGAAGGATGCTGAGCCTCTCACCAACCAGCACTTTGAGTCCAGCCCCAGCAATTTGGGTTTGCCAGAGATATCCCGAGGCTCTGGGTGAAGTGGCAATTCCAGCTGGTGGAGCTGGGGATGGCTGGGGGCTGAGCTACAAAACACAGCTGCCTGCACAGGGCCCTCCTCTGCACTGCCTTGCATTGGATGTCCTGGAGCCTGCTCATTTATATATTTGCATTGTCAGTATGAATTGACTCAAGAACAAGCATCTGAGGCACTGATAGCACAAGTTCCAGCCAGTTTCCAAGCCTGTGCTTTCCCAAACCCGTAAAGTTACATTAGCAGGTGTGGAAGTTGTGTTAAAGAGGTGCTTTCAGAGTATGCAAACAAAGCGCGTTGGCAGCGCTGCTTAGTGCCTGAATTTAGCAAAAGGGGTCTTCTGCTGCAAGCTAGGAACACTTCTGGTTGAAAGCCAGGCCCTGCTGGACTCAGCATCCTGCGTAACAACTTGATCTTGGTCCAGCGGCTGTTATGAAGTGCTGATGTACAAGCAGCATTTGCTGTAATTCTGACTGTAAGAAAAGAGCAGTCTCTGAAAAATGTGGGTCCGTTTCTGTGAATGCAAAACACGTACGTGGGGCAGGTGTCTCTGAGTTCTGGATGTGGAAGTTTCGGCTGATAGAGACCAAGGAGCAAGTCGGTGCCAGGTCTTGTCTGGTGCCTCCCAGGAGCTCAATGCGAGACGCGGGGGCAAAAGCAGCTTCGTGATGTCTTTGCATTTCTGGGCAAAATGGCTGGTGTGCCTGCCAGCAGTCACCCCACGCATTGCTATAGCTCATAGCTGCTGCCCACGGTTGTCCACAGGCTGCTATGCAACCCAAAATAGCCTCGGCACAAAGCACTCCAGGAACCCCCCCTCTTCCTTTCCTTCCATGTCCCCTTCATCCGGCACTGTGATGCGGAGGGGTTAGACTGGAATGAAAAGGTTACCTCATGAAGTCACTGAACTGATTTAATTTGTGTTTAATGAATTAAGAAAAGAAAAAAAAAAACAGTTCTCCTCTTGTGAATTTGAAATAGGGCAGCATTTTGTTTTCTAATCATTCTTGCCGTTTATTTCTTTTCATTCCTTAAGAAAATGTTCATACTCACTTCACCTCTTTTTGTCTTGTAGGAGCTAACATGAGATATTAGGGCTATCTTTTCCCCTTTCCATCTGCTTTTCCTCTTGCCGCTCTGTAGTTACTTAATATTTTTCTGTTATTAAAAATGGCACAAGGAAAAAAGGAGAAAGTTTAAAAACATTTCTAGATTGATAGCATTTATTTTTCTTTTCTATTTTTCCCTTTGCAGTGCTCCCAAACCTCTGAAGTTTTGAAAAGCTGGGTCTTGGTCCTACAGCCATTCAAGAAGTTGTGTCAGAACAAGAGTCCATCTAACACAGGATTTACCTCCAAGACTGACAGTAAGATACACAGAACCAAGACCAACAAAGGGAAAAAGAGCAGTTACATTACTGAAAGTATTTTCCAAAGGTTTGTGGCTGGGGGACCAGAAGTGATACCTATGCAAGTAATGCTGTCTTGCTTTGGCTGGTATGGGACCCAGGTTCAAAGACAAGTTTAGATCCTTTGCTCCTGCTGCAAAATCTAAGTCATGAGTGACCACAGGTGACCACTTTGGCGGGGTTTCCCTTAAATTCAGGTTATGCACAGTGAAACTTTTATAGGCATTCTCAGTGTCTAAATGTGTTATAATCATTCAGCACAGACTGGCTGTGAAAGACCCAAGTACAGCTTTGGTGTGTGATGGAAATATTTGCTAGATGGACAGGAGTAGTCAAGGAAGTTGCCAGAATGCTTGGATGTGAAATGAATCTTCAAAGAACCAGGAGAAAATGGAAAGGGTTCATATCAAGAAAAACTGTAAATTAGTTGCAAAAAAAAAAAAAAAGTTTTAAATTTTTCATTTCAACCACTTAAAGATGGTAGAAAAAAATAAGAGCCTCTTGTTCACTTCTTCTCTTTGTATCCCTCTTGCCCCAGGTGTTGTATTTTTGTTTGAATAAATGCTTTTTTTTTTTCTTTTTTTTTCTAAAGTGTTTTACACAGTTTTGCCCCTTATTGCAGTCCTGATGCATTGCTGTGTATTACAGCATAGTTTACCCACCCCATCCCAACATCGCCTGCATTTTGCTGGGGGAGACAGCCCTTAATCACACCCCACACACCTTACCAGCTCACCTAATGGATGCTGGTCAGGTGCTTTGCTGTGCTCTGCACAAATTTGCTGAAACATGAAACTACCATCACCACTCGCGTGATCCATGTGGAAGGTTTTACCAGCACACTGATGGCTGCGTATGGGGGCAGCGAGGTCCCGTGGCCTCGGAGCCTTGCTCACATTGTGTTAAGATCAACGTTACCTGCTCCAGAGAGCGCTTTTCAGTCCCATTTGCCTTTTCAGCTTCTGCCAGTTTGTCTGAACACGACAGCCTGTGTTGTGCAAAGGGGAGGATTTCAGCAGCAGCTTTCAGGTGTACAAACCGCAAGCAGGGTTTTTTGTGTTGACCTAGGGAAGAAGTACATTTCCTTCCCTGCCGCAAAGATGTGCACAGGGTGGCTCCTGTACTTTCCCTGCCACGACTGCCATTAACACAAATTTGCACGCTGCCATGGCTTTCACTTACCCCAGAGATAGGAGATAAGCTGTCACAGAGCCTTAATTTTTTTCCTTCTCCTCTTCCACAGGTGCATTGCTTTAGTTTTGTTGTCTCCTATAGCTTTGCTATGAACCAAACGTTCCTCTGGCGACCCTGAGGTTTTCACCCCTCGCTTCTGGGTGGAGAGCAAGGAAATGCAACATCATGGTTTTGCTCTTGGAGTGGAAGAGACTGCCAAGGATGAGAAGACGCAGAGGAGGAAGCATCATCCGAGGGAACGCTCCAAGTGTATGCGGCCAGCTTCAAGGGAAAACAAAGCTGCATTAACACTTTGGTTTGTTGCTGACTTTTAGGCTTGGAAAATTGCCCATTTGGCTGCTGAGACAGCAGCCTGGGTTGTTTTGAAACTTGGCTGTGAATAGAATGCAAAGGGAATTTTCCCCCTCCAGGTTCATGCATCACTAACCATGCCAGGCGTGCTGCTTCGCGCCGTGCGCCCTGAATGAATAAACCGCCTCTCAGAAAGAACCGACGTGGCTAATATCTCCGCGTAATTTGAACTGAGCCTTTTTGAATTTAGCTCATTTGGGGAAGGGAAAAAAACACCGATGTTGCAAACGCTTATGCATCTGATTAACTTCACCGCTTAGTTTAATTTGCAGGATCAGGGCCTTAGCTATCAGGAGGCTTCGTGGCATTACAACCCTTCTATACATCTTCATTAGAGCATCTTTCTTACAAATTTGCTTTCATCCGTGTTTTTCCAGCCTCAGTCATAAACTGGCCTGTATCTGCCAGCAGCAGGGCCTGCCTATGTCAGCTCCTCAGCGCCTGAGCTAATCCCCTGTCCCCTTTGACAGGAATGGGGGCAGTGCTGTGTCCTAAGGATCGATACACAGAAGTTGCTGTGTTGCTGCTCATTTGCCTAAAAAAATGAGGAGGCGATGACTTTTAGTTGGCCTAGTATTTTTCCCCATTTGGTTGTGTGCTGTTTTATTTTATTTTATTTATTTATTTATTTTGTAAAAGCAAAATTATTATTTCTCTCCAAAATCACTCATTTTCAGGATGGAAAGCTGATGTTTCTTTCCCACTACTTCTATTCCCCCCTCCTCCATCCTGGCCTCCCCACTGCTTTTACTCTCTCTCTTCCATGTTACCTCCTTTTTTTCAGTGACATGTTGGAAGAGATGTCCCTCACAGCCTCCTCCAGCTGCTGCACGGTGCTTTTGCAGCCACAAAACCCAGAAGCCTGGGTCTGTCTGGGGAGCTGTATGGATTCGGGGTGGAGGGCCCATGCCTCACCTCAGCCTCCACCAGAGGCTGTCCCCATGGTGAGGCGACCCGTGGCTGTCCCCCCCTCCCCGAGTACTGTCTGCAAAGCTGGGCAGCTCCCCAGAGATATGAGCGAGGATATTAAAACAAAAAGACTTTTTTTTTGGGGGGGGGGGGCTGTGCCTAATCCTTTCTCTCCCAAGGCCCTGATTTTTATTTTTTTTTTGGAGTCCAAATACTTGTTAGGGGACCCTTGCTGGTAGAGGCAGATGTAGGGCTGGCAGCCTCCCAGCTGCAAGGGACGCGGGGGAAAATTTCAGCTGTGCGGGGCTTCACGTAAGAACTGCTGAATTTGGTGTCCGGACCCACAGCTGAACCTCCCCATGCTGGGGGATCCTCCAGCTGCCTCCTTGCAGTGCCAGCAGAGGGGCAGGTGCCGTGTGTGGGCTCTCACCAGAAATGTGTATGGGAAATCCCTGCTCAGAGCTCACGGCAGGCAGAGCACGGGAGGCTGCTCTAGGTACAGGGCTTTATGTGCCTCCAAGACATGCGTGTATGCTGGAAGGTAACTTTTTTCCTGGTTTTGTGAAAATTGTCTTGAAAGATGTTGTGGTTTTGTGTATTATTTTTTGATATGGGCCTGTGTGAATTTAAATTATGGCAGAAAAAAAAAAAAAAGAAGATATCTGTAAATTAAGATGTCCTTTCCATTAGTCACAGTATTATATTAAAGTGTTTTAACTCCTTGATTTGTTTATGTTATTTGGTAAATTAAGCCCCAGCCTTGCAGTGTGACAAGGGAGGATGGATCCTGACATCCTCTTTGAGCTCCAGTGGGAACTTTGCCTAAAGCACATGCCTTTCCACTGCGGGAGCCATCAGTCAAAAGTTGCATTTGTCTGTAAAAATCCAGGACGGACAAGTATATGTCCAGGTAGACCTTACTGCAGCCTCTCAGCAGTTAAAGTGGACTTAGAAGAATGATGGAGAGAGAATGTTTGTGAGGGTATGTAGTCATAGGACAAGAGGTAATGGCTTTAAATTGAAAGAGGGTAGATTTAGATTAGATGTTGGGAAGAAATTCTTTACCATGAGGGCGGTGAGGCCCTGGCCCAGGCTGCCCAGAGGAGCTGTGGCTGCCCCATCCCTGGCAGTGCCCAAGGCCAGGCTGGATGGGGCTGGGGGCAGCCTGGGCTGGTGGAAGGGGTCCCTGCCCATGGCAGGGAGCTGGGATTAGATGATCTTTAAGGTCCCTTCCAACCCAAACCATTCCGTGATTCTGTGATTCTATGGTTCCATGATTTGGTATTTCCAGGACCCCCCTATCCCTGATCATCATCCCAGGCCACAGCTTGTACACCAGATTTCTGAAGTACTGAGCCACATCTGGGAACTGAGCTGGGGATGGAGAGGGAAGATGTGTCTAATGCCGTTGGAAAAAAAAATTACCTTTTTGCTCAGCTTTCAGACATGACCACAGTTTTCTGGTATGGCCACCAGCCTCAGAGTGCTTCCTTGTCCCCAGGGAGAGGAGCTCAGGCACTTTGCTGCTCCTGATGCTGCCTTGTGCCTTCCCCAAGGACATGAAAGAGATCAGCAAATCGAGGGTGATCCCAACTGGATGCCTTTGCAGTCCCCTTTCTGTAAAACGTTCATTCCTAATGAAAGTCCCCTTTCTGTAAAACTTCCAGTTTTCAATAAAACTTTTAGTTACAGTCCCCCTTCTGTAAAGCTCCCCTTTAAAAATTGCAGCCCACAGACTCAGGAATAGATCCAGTCACGCTGGAAAAGTGTCAGCTCAATATTAAAAGGTGTGATAATCAACCCTGGAAAAGGAGTGGTATTGATGCTTAAATCAATAGCTGCTTATGGCCATTGGGGGACTTTCTGTGCCCGTTGTGTTTGCTTATTCCCCTGCAGGACTCGCTGGGTCAGGCAGCAGCGTACTGCAGTCTGGAGGCCTGGAAACGTGATGTTTAGTTAAGCGCACACCAAGAGCTTATTGAGAGCTGCACCATCTCCACAGAGGCAGCAGCTACAGTTTTGTGTTTTCTGTGAATCTGAGATTGCCACTGCTGGTCTGTTAGATGGTTATTTGGGGCAAGCACTGTCCGGTCACAGGAGAGTCACAACCCAAACCTAACAGCGAGGTTGCACGCCATGTTGCACGTTCCCCACTGGAGATGCATGACCTTCTCCTAAAGCTCCATTTCTGGAGCCGTGCAAGCAGGAAGGATTTCGGGGGTGGGCTGAAGGGTTCGCAGACACATCTGACCCAGCCGTGGTAGGCTGGCTTTGTTCACGAAGCTCGCCTGTGTGCTGTGAGCCCTGGTATCCAGGAGCACCCCGGCAGCACCCTTCTTCCAAGGCGCTCTCGTCTTGGTGGTGATTCCACCTGGCTCCAGATAACAAGGCTTTGGCATATATTGACAGTAATGCACACAGGGGGAAAAACTCCCCATCTGTGGTCGTGCAGCAGAGAGACAAGTGGCTGCATTTCTTAACAGATGGCATAACAAACTACAAGAAACACGTGTCCCCCTGAGACACATAACCTGACATCAAATAGCTTCAACAACATATTGAAATAAGTCCTCCCTGATGAACGCCGTGGCTTCAGACGCAGCCATACCTCCCTCCCCGAATCCCCTGACAAAGCCTTGGGTGATGTAAGCCCAACAGTTTTGAGAGGTCCCACCCTGCCTCCTCCGCCAGCAGCAGGATTCGGGGCGGCAGGCTGAGCAGCCACCGAGACGGCCCGCAGATGCCAGCGACTGGAGAAGTGGGGAGCTGAGCCATTAGCACTTCTCCGTAGGTATTAAGTCTTTTCAAGCTGAATAACCTCTTTGTTCCAAGAACTGCTTACTTTAAACATCTGTGGTGCGAGTTTTAGTGTTTTACTTTGGGGATAATAGACTTGGGCTTGTCTAAATGGAAACAGAGCTGGCAGAAGCACCTCGAGGAGTAGGCGCATCCAAAGGTTGCTTGTGCTGCTAAGAGCTCTACCTTTTGGAGCAAAGCTTGGCAGCGGGGAGGTCATCTTGGCCTTCACGATACTCTGAGCCTGTGAAAAAATGCTCAACTATGACCGCATTTGAAAATTTGGGAGCTGGAAATGGCTGTGCTCAGCACCTAGACTGCCCCACCTGCTGCTGGTGCCTGGCGTGGGTGTGGGGCCAGGGCAGGGCTCCCCATCCCAGCCTGTCCGGGGCTGGTGATGCTCCGCACCAGTACAGCAACTATCAACACCTCCACCATGTCCTCAGTGACTGCAGCAAACGAGGAAGCAATGGAAACAGCCTGCCTGACATGCAAATAGCATCAGCATCAGATGGAGTGGGAGCTGGTGGGGAAACAAACATTAAATTAATTTAGTTCACAACTCTCCTGTAGGGTATGGGATCTCCCTGTTTTCCCAGGAAGAAGTCTAGAGAGATTAATGTCAAAAAGATCCACTAATTTTGATGACCCAATTTGCATGCCTAATGACCTGATTTTGCAGAACACTTCACGTTCTCTAGCACTTTATGCGCCGGAAGGACAGTGCCCTTGTTTTCTTTCGCAGCACCGAGTGCTCAGCAGTTTTGTGAATCAGAACTTGGGGCGTTAATTTATGCATTCAGAAAATAAAACCCACACAATTACTGAGACAAAGCTTTCGATGTATGGCTTGGATGACTTGGCAGTATTTCAGAGAAACTCTTCAGCAGGGACAGAGATAGCAGCCAGTTCCCCAGGACACCATTCAGCTGCCTTCATCATGTCTTCTTTCTCCTCCTCAAATTTCCTGCCTCATTCACTGTGTTGCTTCCAGATTCAGCAAGGAATGAGAGGGGAATTCAGTAGACACCAGGCTCTTTCCCAGCCGACATCAATGCCTGTGTTTTCTGGTTTATGAGGTCCTGATTTGCAACCTTGATATATTTGTGTAATTGCTTCTGTATAGCTCAGCACTGTTTATTTAGCTCTTTTATGGCTTGGCACATCAGCCCAAGTCTCTGAAGAGCTTATGCTCCTTTTTAACATATGGAGTAATTCTACAAGTTCCTTCTTGGACTCTGCAGTTATGCATGCTTGTTTTGAAGGATGTCCCCAAAGGGCACCATGAGAAGCTATGCCACTGTAGCCCTGCACGTTGCCATCACAAGGACAAGCTCTGCTCTTCCACCTCCTCCAGTGCCACCAGCGTGGGGATGTGCTGCAGCGGTGGGGAGCCGGACCACAGAAGTGACCCAGGCCTTCACCCATAAACCAGAAAATACATCACAATATACACTAGCTGCAGAAAAGGAGGGATATTTCCTCCCCTCAGCCACCAGTCTTGTCTATACACCCACAGTCATGGATCAGTGCATAGGGACAAGTAGATCTACGTTCCCTGCTTGTACACATCCATGAGTGCATGCATGCTCTGAGTGCATGATGCTATTTGCATGTCAGGCAGAAAACCAGCTCTTCCGAGGGAAATGGTTGAGTAGCTGACCTGCACACAGGCTTGTGGCTGAACTGGATGGGAGTAGCCCACAGAGAAGCTAAAATACAGGAGCTTTGTAGCCTTTTGGTTGTGACAAGTTGCATACGAACACATGAGAGACAGTGACAGAGAGAAACACTGGCTCTTCTCTCGAAATCAAATGTCAAATAAAATCAACACGATTTAATTACAATGAAAAAAAAATCTTTTAAAATAATCTTTGTGTTAGATTGAAGACTCTATCTCTTAAGAACATACCGCAAGCTTAATTTTTGATGTTACAGTTAAATAAAGACATACTTATCTGATTAGCTGTAATCCTCTCATGTTTATTCCCTGAGTCAGGGGCCTTATAAAAATGTATCTGAGGTTTAGAAGTGGGACCCAAGGACAGCCTGCACCTGGTCTCAGTGCCTGATTGTGGTGAGATATCTCCGTGGCATTACCGACAGAAAATTACTCAGCTGTTTTGATAATCTCTGTCGTGCTCGGAACTGAAATGTAAGACAAACACATTTGTCCATCTGCTCCTGCAGTTACTGGTTCTCACCTGAGGTTTTTGGACTTTCCCCTCTTGCAACAGAACTGGAACATAGACACAAACAAATCCCCCAGCGTCACGTGAAGAGGATGAAGCTCTCCTCAAAGGCAAACAAGAACCTCCCGGTCCCCAATTCATGACCCACAAGAACCTCCCAGTCCCTGATCCACACTCCCTAAAGGGGATCCCTACAAACACCCTGCTTTCATTCCCCACCCTCCTCTCTGGTGGAGCAGGAGGGCTTTGCCTCCTGCATGGTCCCGCTGGGGCAACCTCCCCCAGGCACGGGAAGTGGCCGCCCCAGCTCCACGGACAGGACAGGCAGGAGCCGGCGGTGAAATCCAGAGCCTGACTCATCCCGTGCCCGAAATAGGTGGGACTGTAACAGGAGTCACCCCCGAATCTCCCCCAGGCTGCAGTGGGGTGGCTCGGCTCCAGAAGTCTAAGTTGCACATGTCTGAGGGCGAGATAAAACCCACCCAAAGAGACCGGCGTTCAGATTGTTTTCTCTTTAGCTCTTACGTTCTCAACACCGAAACGATTCAGGACCATCTGGTTGGCAACTCTATTTTTAGATATTTAAGAAATAAAAACTAAAAATGGGGTGAAGAATATTTTGTAAAGCCTTTTTTTTTTTTTCTTTTTTTTTTCTTTTTTTTCTCTCTCTACTGCTTGGACGGAATGAGCTTTCCCTTGCTGCCATTAGTGGGAGCCATAGCATAGAGCAGGGCAGGACCCTCCTCTGCTTGGGTACTTCCCCCACTTCTGCACTGGCTGGGATTTCCTGCTGCAGGAATTGCAGAAGCCAAAGTCTCACAGAATGTCCCAGGTGATTTTTTTTTTTTTCCCTATCAATTAGTTTATTTGTTATGAAGAAAAAAAAAAAAAAAGCGATTTCTGAGGACAAAAATTTCCTAAAATTGTTTGAAGTTTCACTAATCCTCTGCCCACCCCTCAGTAAATATTTAGCATCTTTCAAATAAAATAGTTTAATTTTTCATTTTAAAGTGGCCTTTTAATCCAGAAAGTTGTCAATGACCATTGTTTCCTGGTATATTTGTGAGTATACATTTGTGTACTCACAGCAACTTTGCCAGTGAGCAAATGCCATATACCACTACTGGAAAATTATTGGCTTTATAAATTGTAAGAAAAGTCATGCTGAAAGGCTCTTATCTGAACTGCAGCATTCCCATCAAATAGTTAATTTTTCAAGTGTTCTGTTTCTTTCATGGTAGCAGTCCCAATATATATTAAGTACATCAGATGTCAAACTCTTGCAGCACTGAGTCGATAGCAAGACTGTTTTGGAGGCACCCATGTTAGGAGTACGTAGTGTGTTTGCAGGCCACTGGAAAAATGTTTAAAGGCCCAGAAATCTTTCAGTAGTCTTTCCCATTTGCAATATAATGGTACATACAAAAAAAAACCCTACTATTCTGTATGGGGAAATGGGTCTGGTTTTGTTTCATTCCCCTGCAAGCCGCTACAGGGGTATGCAAAGATACCTCCTCTTCGTGAAGACCTTTCCTTTCCCAGGCACTCAAGGAACGGTCCCACTGCCACTGAAACCAGTGACAGCGCCGTTGCTTTTGGAGGGGGTAGGGTTGGGTCTTCCATGCTTGGCAGAATTTCATTAGAAAATGCTTTGTGAGCCATACAGATAAACAATCAAAAAGGCTTTGTAACTGATTTGGGAGCGCAGCTGTGATAGAGGTGTGATAAAAGAACTGGCTCCAAAACCTGTGTGATCATGGTGGTCCTCGGGTGAGTTACAGTAACATTTCACATATCTGTTTATTTTAGTTAAAGAAGAAAAGTTTCAGTTACTGTAGACTTAACAGATTTTTATCTTGTAGGAAATATGCTTAGCAGAGGACACACTTCAGTATGGTCTCGTTGTTAGCAGACCTTCAGCAGTTCGTGTCAAATATCAGTGTAATGGACTTACCCACGCTATTGATTTAATGACAACTATCACTGCTAGGAATTGATCTAATGTTTTCATTAGACTTAAAAAATGTTTTAACAACAAGTTCATTCAGAACTGGATAATTGCAAAGCCCTACATGGCCAAAGATCACATTCCCCATAGAAGTGTAGTTTAGATGATCTTTATAGAAGATAAGTAGATTAATAATAATAGAGGCGCAGATGAGGAAAGTTAAAGCTAGTCTTCATGCCTTAAAAACATAAATACATTGAATTATCACCCATTATATTACTGGAGGGAATTTTCTGAACTTTAGAAAAAATATTGTAATGAATATACAATGGCATTTTGCTGGCTCTGATGGGCACACTGGAGATGTTTTTGTTATCCCTCTGTCTTTCTGTCTGTCTGTGCTCCTCTCCCAGTGGATGTTAGCAGGGATGGAACCCTTCTGATTGGGCTGGATGTAAAATTTTGTTATTTTTTAACAGCTATAACATCTTTTACTCTTCTATGCCATCTGGCCAGCAAGGGGTACTTTGTGGGAGATTCCAGAAGATGTTCTCCTCATGGGTACATCAGTGATACCCTTGGTGATGCGGGTTGCTTGCTGCTTTTTGGGACTCCAGCTTTCAAGATGTTTTTTGGGAGACTGTCCTGAGCCCAGATGAGTGGGCATTTTTAGTGTCCCTGTGCTCTGATTGCCTTTAGGGCCTGTGGTGCTCAGATCTTTGAGTCAGGTCTCAGATATCTTATGGTGGTTGTTTGAACTTCAGAGTAAACAATCATAGGGTCACTTCTGAATGTGGCAGCCTCAGCCTTAACTGGAACAAAGTCTACACCTTCTCTGTTCCCTCCCACCCATTGGATGATGTGTCCATAAATTACAGAAGTCTTCTACCAGCTTTACTTTAGCAAACAGTTGATGGGTGTGTGTGCACACGTGTGTGTATGTAATAATGTGGGAAAATCTAGAATAAAGAGTATGCCAGGTTATCTAGACAGGCTAACAAATGGAGCTGTTCTGAACCGCCATGTCTGACATATACCACCTCAGAAAAGTTTGAAACTCCTCTTTCAAGAAAAATTCTGTCCTTCCATGTATGTTGTGTAGTTTTACTGGAATCGGGGCTCTGGCTGGCTGAATACATTTCCAATATACTCATATTAATATCTGGGTGGGGCAAACATGGGACCTACATGGAGTCCCAGCATAGGATAAAATTGAGAATTAATGTAGATACACACAACAAAAAGTCCAACCCCACCCAAACCACCAAATTATTAGCATTATTATTAGGTGTACTTTTGTATTGTTATATTTCTTAAGAAATAGATGCTCAAAGTAAGTAAGAAAAACATAGTGAATCCACCCAATCTCTTGCAGCTAAAGTACAACCTGCAGCTACTGCTCTATTTCTGCCATCAGCAAGCTGCTTGCAGGCAAATGAAAAGAAAAAAAAGAAAAAAAAAAGAAAAAAAAAGAAAAAAAGAGTGGGTAAGCTGCTGAGAAGCCCAGGCATCCCAGCACAGCCACATCGCTAAAACCTTTTGGCCACAGAGCTGCAGTCTGTGCAGGTAAGTCCCTTCACGAAAGTGCAGTGTTGCAGATGAACCTCACGTGCTGTGTGGAGCTGTGAGACCATCCTGGGTGTCCATGGGACATCCCTGCAAGAAGGCTTCTGAGCAACATGACTTTTGCTGTAAATAACTTTCCTGGAAGTTCAACCACTGTGGGAACCAAATGTCGCCACTTGTACTTCGGGCAGGGGTTTTGTGTGCTTCGAGGTGTAAAAAAGATTAAAGGCAGTATTCTTAAATGAACAGGGAGATGCTTATGCCAAAATATGAGTGAGTAATCTAGAGCATGATACAAAAATGCAAATGCAAGAATAGAAGGAAATCAGGACACTGTAATGCATTTTGCTTTAATTTGAGGAGCAAAGGGATTTGAGTGGATTTCTAGGGTATAAGGCAATACAGAATGATACAGTGTTTATGTCAGATATAGCTGATGAAGGCTCCCAACAGATCAATGCAAGAAAAGGGTATAAATCAGTAGTATTGGAAGATGTCACTTGAGAGCAAATCTATTCTCAAGCTTAGGTAATATTTTCTGATACTCCCTGTAGTTGAATGCACTTAATATGATACAACGTAGGAGAGAGAAAAAATAAATCCAAATGGCACTTGAAGGGAAAATGAAAGTTTAAAATATCATCCCCAGGATTCAACTTCCGCGCAGAGGGATTTTGGGGAGACAGAGCACCCATCCCATCAGCAGCTGGGAAGAGAGGGATGGCGTGTCCTGTCCCACTCTGCGGAAACAGAGGAGAAGCCCCGTTTGGCCAGGCATGGGGGCAGCACCCATCTCTTCAGGCTACCTCGAGGTGCTGCACAGATCCTGGACAGAGCTCTGCTCCAGCAGGCAGACAGACACAGCCTGGCTGAAACGGTGGGGCTGCCTGCAGGCTCCCTTCACGTTGCGTTATCTCATCCATTTGGCTGCTTTAAATCCCTTTAAGTCAGTGTGCCAGCTATTAGTACAGGGTGATGTAAAGCACCGCTTACAAAGGTATCTGAAACAATCAGTATGCAATTAAGCATTGACTTCATTGGGCAAAAGGAAAATTAGTAAACATAAATTTAAAAACTGCCATTCCGGTCTCCAGAAATTTCCTCCTCATTCATCATCTGTTGCGTTTTAATAAGTAAGTGAATGCAGAGAGCCTTCTGGCTTTGCAGTCTCCATGAGCACAGATTCTTGATGCTATATATAATTTGGGGAAAAAAAAAAAAAAAAGGAATTCACTGTGCACTTATTTCTAATCATCACTAGCACAATATTGGACCAAGAGGACTGCAGAAGTGGGACCAGATCCTGATCTGGTTTGAATGAGCCCCGACCACATTGGAGGGCTCCACCAGCACCCGAGCTCTGCTCTTTGGGCTGGGTTCCTCCTATCTATTTCACACACCTCCCAGTCTGTTTTTCGCTCTGCTGTTGTAATATTCTTCCCGTGGGGAAAGAGAAGAGAAAGATGGTGGTGGTAGAGCAAGAAGGGGCTGAAGCAGAGCCCTGTGCCATCCCTGTCCCTCGGGGCAGGTTTTGTCTGTCTCAGCTGGGTGCATCACTCAGCTCCTTGTGCGTGTGAGGGCAGGAGGTACAGGCTATGTAATTGCCCTTTTTCTCTCCAAAACTCAGTCTGGCAGTACTGCTAGGGACATCCTGTTCTTTTCTGCCTGCAGAAATCATTTTGCATTCTTCTGCCCACTTTACCTTCCGCTTGATTTCTCTATCTACCCTGAGCTTAGAGCTGAGCAGATAGGCAGATAGGCTCGAAGTTATCCTCTTGTGCGTGAATGCCTGGTGCTTTCAGATAAAACTCTCTGACATCTCAAACTTCTATCTTGAACATAAATTAGACAAGTTGCTTTGTATACAGGTATTTGTAGTGCTCACAAAGTGATAGCTCAGCTGCGTTTTCTGTTAGAGACCACTTTTTTTTTTTTTTTTTTGTGCAGGATGGAGGGGAGGCGACAGGTTTACAAACCAGCCACACAAGCTGGCTCTGACCTAGATGTTGGGTCACACTGGGATGAGTCCTCAAATGCAGGGACAGAGCAGAAGCTCTTGGTATTAGGTGTCCTTGGGTGGGTGGAGGTAGGAGGCTGCTTTTTCCCAAAGAGAGGGACGGAGGAGGAAAGAGGGCAAAAGGCAGCTTGAGTACCAGCTGGGGGTAGTTTCACCCATCCCCGGTGGGAGGTGACAGAACCCTTCTTCTCCCCTCTGCCTTTTCCAGATTTTTCCTTTTTTTTTTTTTAATTATTATTATTCCTTTCTGAGCTCTTGCTCCCAGCTGGTTTCAGTGAAGCCTGTGTGGAGCCTCTCCTACATCCCTCCTTTGCCCAGGAATTGCTTGGTGCCTGATCACACAGATGGCCACCCCAACTCCCCAGTGACACAGATCCCTCCACATCAATGGATCGTCTTTTTACAATGAATCACATGTCCAATGGCTGTGCCTTCTTTGAAATCTGCTGATGGTAATCATATTTTTTACCTCAAATGATGTATAATATGAAAGATGGAGGACTGAAAACTGGGACTTTTCAAGAACCATATTAATCTAATATATATATATATATATATATATATATATATAAAGACTTGTTATTTAACATTTTCCTTTCACTTAAGATGGGCCAAGTGAATTTTCCTTTCAGTCCAGTACCTGAGCTATCACAGAGTCCTGTCTAAATTAACTTATGGAAGTCTCTTACCTGTTAAAGTTAACAAAGTTACCTCCGTGAGTTCACACTGCATTAAATTTAGCATATTACTTTCCATGTCCATTATTAATTGATCTGTGAATCATTGTGCCATTCTCCCCTGACACAGACCAGCATGGAGTTTAGCCAGGTCATTCTTTAACTTTTTAAAACCAATGACATTAGCAGTCCTGCCATGCCCTGCACCTCCAGGACTGATGGAAAATCCCTACGAATATCTCAGTGTCAGGGTGTTAAGGGCCCCCAGTCACTGCCCAGCCCTCAGGCAGGCAACCTTATGCCCATCTCTCCTGGGGGCTGCATCGAACATGCACCAGCCCAGGGAATTTGGGGATTAAATGCTCTCAGGAATGCAGTCACTTCACTTCTTTTTTTTTTTTTTTTTTTAACTTCATTTTCAGCCTTTTGCTGGTGATTAAAGTTCAAGGTCGAGGTGCATCTCTTCTCGTGGACGTTTGCTTTGATTCCTGATGTGCTTTACTGAAAAATCTCCAGTGTACAGAGACGGGGTGACAGCATGTCAGAGAGCTACATATTTGGTTCTAGCAGCGAGTCAATCAGACATCCAGGCAATTACCCCTGCTCGGGATGACAACTGAGAGATGTGTTTATTCTGTCTCCAGGAATCTCTGTTATTTTAGGATCCTTTCCAGAGTGCAACCAGTGCTAACTCGTCAGTATGTGGAGACTCTTGTTTATGCTTTGGTTTCCTATCTGGGTGGGATTATTCAGTTATTGACTTGCTGGCCCCCACTCAACCTTTTAAATTAATTTCTACCTTCCACGCAATTTCTTGGCAGGAGCTACAGGCTGTCTAATCCTAAGCCCTCATATCTTCATCTGTGCTGATGAATCTTTTAGCCGCTTTTCAAAGGGCATTAGCTCTTCTACATGCCGTGACGTGGCACCTCGCTATCACTGCTTAGACATGGGCGTTCGGCTCCCGAATCCTGACCCAGGGCTTTTCTGGTCCTTCCCAGAGCTGCTCAACACAGAGGCCCTTGCAGTGCTGGGACACATTCTGCCATATGAAGTAGGGTCCCTGTGCACAACTCTGTCCTCCTGTGCATCCTTGTGAAGCCACAGACCTCAGGGGCATTGCCGTGGGTCAGTACCAAGCCACCAGCAAGCCAACAACCTCCAGCTTTCTCTGGGTACAGCACGAGCACCGTGCAGACAACAGCACTTACGTCTCCTACCCGAATCTGACTAGTGAGCAAAATATTTTCTGCTCCATGGGAGCACCCAGTGCCATATAAGCTGGAGGCTTCCCTCAGGCAATAAGCAGATGAGGTTAGCTCTAACAGACTTTGTTATCTTTTGACACTTTGTGGGGAAATCAGCTACTTCTGAGAGACAAAAGGTGGTTGTAATGGCATTCACCCTTCTGAATGACGCAAGGCCTCTGACAGGCTGTGGAAGAGAGCTCTGCTGGCTCAAGGATCACCTCTGAAAGCCCTGAAACACCCGCGGCTGGCTCCTGCTTTATGTCTGAAGAGGATTCGTTGGCCCTACTAGCCTGTGCTGTCCTGATCCAGGCAAGCCCTGGGGTCCTACTGCTGCTGGGACCCCCAGCAGCATCACCCAAGCACCCATCTCCACGTGGGGCTATGTTTTCAGCACAGGGTCCTGTGGGTGACCTTCTCCTTGCACCTAGCTTGGGCCACAGGAACCACACACAGGGCCAGTCCTCTCCCTGCTAAAACTATCCCCCCACACACCTCTTCCCACAGGAGGCTGGAGGACTAGGAGGCCTTCTGCAGGTCAGGGAGGCCTTCTTCTATCTCTCTTCCTAAAGCCGTGTTATTACAGAAGTAGCCTCCAGCTACATCAGTGAGGAGGAGCACCTCCACCAGGCATCTCGTGCAATAATGACTTCTTTTCTCTTTGAACTAGTGAGGCGCTGCTGTATGACATTAAGAAGGTGAATCCAAAGAGGGCCATGGATGTAGGGTCATTCCAAGTAAACCCTGACGGGACACAAGAGAGGAGTAAGGTAGCAGAAAAATGATATGACAGCACATAATTGCTGATATGTGCAATTACCAACCACTTATCCAAACAGCAGTTGGTCTTAATCTTACAACCTTTTTTCTTGCTAAGGGTATCAGCCACTAAATTGCTTCTGCTTCCTCTGGGACCCAAAGTAATCTTTAGGCTTGAAATTGAGGTATTTTCCTTCCTTTTTAGTACCTACATTTCTTTGCCTTTTTAATATTTGAAGCAGTATTGTTCCATTGTTAATCTTGATAAAAAATAAATCAGAGCTACACACATTATTGAGACAGAGGAAGAAAAAGGGAGAATAGGAGGGTGAAAATACATATACTACCTGAACAGAGGCTTTTATGTAATGAGGCATTGCAATGGAAGTCTGAGTAGTGCCTGTCGACAGCCATGGGCTTCTTATGGGTGCCAGATACCTTCAACTTTCATTGCCCATGGTGGGAAGTGAGAGTGGTCAACATTTTGCTGGAGCAAGGCCTCATGCTGCCAGCTTCCAGAAGCAGAGCTTGTCTTACTCTATGTGATTTGCAGCATGGAAAATACAGATCATACTAGAGACGTATAAATAGAAAAGCCTCTGGAAGTGTTTGGTGAGCTAGGTCATTCAGCAAATATTTCAGTGGATTGTTGTTGACTCAGATAAAGGACTTTTCCATCATCTCTGTCTGTAAATTAACAGGCTTAAGAGAGTATTTAATGCATAATAAAGATGAAAGCTGCTTCTTTGTAAATGGCAGCAGCCTTCTCAAGATGACACTTCTCAGGCCTGGCTCTGCACGTCTATTCCCAAACTATCACCGAGAAGGACTGAGGACCAAGCTGTCCGACGATATGTCTGGAAAGAGCCCACAGCTTTACAAAGTAGCTGGAGAGAAGATGAGCTGGAAGCTGTCCAAGATGTCTGAGTCTTCTCAAGTGTAACTCCAAGAAGTTTATCTTTACTGTCAGTGAGATCTTCAGGCTCAGGGTACCATTGCAGTCAGCAACGTGGCCAACAGCAAGAGACCAGCTTATGGTCAGATAAGAGGAAGGAGGGCACAGTGACTTGCCCGGTACCACACGGGTAGTCTGTAGCAGAACAAGTGAGAGCTGCTGGGTGCTCCCAGGTCAGCACCCTTGGGTCCAGCTGCCTCCAACAGCCTGGGCTGGTGTCAGACTCCTGTACTGGGCTAATATGTGTGTGTGTCTCCCCTCACCTTGGGCAAGAAAGTCGTCCTAGTGCACAAATGATGTCCTGAACATGAGCAAGAGAACAAATGGGTGTCCACAACCACCTATGAACAGAAGGGAGATGACTGCAGTTGGGATTGGTGCAAGAAGTAAAGCAGTACAGATAATTAAGCACGTTAATGAAGTCTGTCTGTAGTGCATACTGCCATTCGTGTTTATTCATATGTTGACCCCAGTATTAGCAGTACACATTTCTTAAACAAAATCCATGTCCTACACTGGTGATTGGTAACATAACAGAGGGTTCGCGAACCCATCTTTCACCACATCACTTAAACATTATTTAAACAGTATTTTATTACATTTATTTCTTCAGAGGCAAAAACATTTCCTTGCTATGCCTGTCAACTGATTTGAAAACTAAATATCTAAATCGCTGTAGTTTATTTTTCACGTTGATTTCTATATTGTTTCAATATTAGCGTTTGAGAATAAAACAAGAAATGTAGCCCTCTGTTGTCTTAATTTTGGGATATCAAAAGAATGCTTTCCCAGGAAAGAAATCTTGGCGGGCTTGTTAACAGAATGAGTTTTATATCCCGGTTTGGATCTTCAAAAGTGAATAAGGCAGTTAGATGCCCAAATCCAGTGACTTTCAATGAGAACAAGTTACTTAAAATTCAGAGGCCTTCTTCAAAAGCTCATCCCTAATCTCTTCAGAACAATTTCTACTTCATTGTAATTAACTGTGGATTTAGACTTCAGTATAAATTCACCTTGACTACAATTTACAAAAGCATCTGGAAGTCCTATTTTCAGAACGGCTCAGTTCTCAAAGAGCCCAAGCTCTACTGAAAGTCTCCAAAGCTACGAATGCTATATCTAAAGTGTTGTATCAGAGACCTTTCCCATGCTCCTGAGTTCAGAGGTATGTCTCTGCCATACCCCTTTCCCATCCTACAGCAAGGTCTGGGCACCCATCACCTTCCTTCCCATCAAGATCTGCGGGTGTGCAGGCTGGAAAAGGGCTGCAGTTGTTCGCATTTGCTCTGGACCTGGTGAAGGTGACCAGGACAGGGAAGGGTGCAGCAAAGCATACCTGCCCTCACTGTATGCAACCCATGTGTCCCATGGTTGTGAGGTTTAGGAAGCTCAACCTACTGCAGTGCTTTCAAAATATTAGTCTTTCTAGGGTTTTGGGCCATGGCCCCTATTTTGGTCCTACAGGTTATACAATTAGAGGAAAGCATTTTTATCAGAATATTGCTCTTCAAAAATACGGGAAAGGTTTGGCTTGGTAAAGAATTATAAAATTATTTAGGTTGAAAAAGACCCTTAAGATAATCAAGTCCAAACATCAACCTAACACTATCAAACCCACCACTAATGTCCTTAAGCACCACATCTACATATCTCCTAAATACCTCCAAGGATGGCAACACCACTACTTCCCTGGGCAACTTGAGTGAGTAGGAGTCCATAATGTGTTTAAAGTGAATGTAGAGAGTGGATGGATGGATATAAGATATCTTCTCTCAGCTGAGCTGCTAAGTATGTAAAATGTAGAATAGGTTTTTAAAGAGTGGTATAATTGTCTCTTATCTATTGATTTCTCTTCCACTGTGGCAACGAAACACAAAGGGAGCAGTAAAACCTTATATTGAAAACAGTACCAGGAAAGCAGAGAAAAAACCTTCACTGGAAGATTTAATTTTAAGATTCCCACTTCTCCTGGTGTGATTGCAGGAATTTCAATTCTAGGTGCTGTTTCTGCAGAGCAATGCATGCTTTTAGGGGCATGAGCTGTCCCATAGACAGCAGTGTTATCATGATCCCTGTTTGCCCCTATGTGTTCTCCAAATCAGAGCTGCTAAGCCTGGACAGGTGGCTGCTCATGGGGCTGCCTCTCCGTCCTTCACTGCAAATTGCACCTGGGTGGGAAGTGGCTTCCTGTCCCTGGAAAGAAACACTTTTATTTAGCTCCAGGAGGACATTTATGTCCAGCACTGGATTGCCACCTAGACAGAGCAGTTATTTAGAAAGATATTTAGAAAGTTATTTCTTATTAGAAATAAGAATTTAGAAAGTAGTTATTAGTTATTTAGAAATATATTTATTTCTAAATAAGTTAGAGTTATTTATAAGTTATTAGTTATTTAGAAAGAAGCAGTTAGGTGGTGTTCAGCTGGGGATGTTCAAGGAAAGGTTGGACGTGGTTCTTAGGGACATGGTTTAGTGGGTGATAGTGGTGGTAAGGGGACGGTTGGACCAGATGATCTTGGAGGTCTTTTCTAGCCCTAATGATCCTACGATAACTGGCAGCTGGAGCCTTTCCTGACTCTGGCTCTCCTTTCAGGTACCACAGGCAGCAGCAGCAGCAGCACCTCCGTGGCTGGGGGTATCTGACCTGACAGTTTTTGGCACCCTGATCCCTGATCTTCCCCAGCGGAGTATCGATCATTCTGGGATTTGCCTTTCTTCTTGGTTTTGAGCAGAAATCACATCTTAAAACTAAGAAACTTGTTTTGATTAAGCTTTTGTGAGGCTCATTACACTCTGTAATCAGTTCTGGTTGCAGCAAATCAGGCTGGATGCGAGCGTGTGGACAGGATAAAGCACAATGCACAGCAGCATTCCCACAAATAGCCTCCCAGCCCCGTCCTACATTTCTGCCTCTGATTTTGTGTTGCTTGTCTAATTATGTTGGCTGCTGAGTAATTATTTTCATGGAACAATAGTTTTAACAGCGTGCAGTTTATTGAAGGTGCAAATTATACATAATAACATACAACAATTTTCACTTAAAACTTTCATAACGTTCAGAAGTCCTCGCATTTTTCCACAAATATTAGTGGGGAAAAAATGTTTGCTTCTTTTGTTTCCTCCATTTCTGTTTTTCTGAGGGAGAACAATCTCCAGATTTTCTTGGAGCCATTTAAACCCATTTGAAATAAAGCACTTTTATTTTGGAACAAGCGTGTCCACATGGGGAGTTAATCAAGAATAATTATTCTTCTCTAAATTCACATCCTCGAATAATTTGAATTAAATCCCCAGCATAGACAAACCCTAAATGTCAGAGGAGGTTAGAAAAAAAAAAAAAAAAAAGAATCAGCTAAAGGAGACCTATTGTAACAGAAAACAATGAGAATAAGACCCTCATCCACGCACCCAGCCCAAGCCAGAGGGGAAAGCCAGCCAGGAGTGCTCAGGGCTCACTCACCACAGCTGATCACACTTGCACTGGCTTGGCCCTTTGAAGTCAACCCGGTATACATTTCAGTGGCACTCTGAACATACTCACTCTGGCGGTAATAGCAGTGACGAGGCGGGCGATGCTGCAGGAGGGAACAGGTTCGGACTCATCTCGGGAAGGAATGTTGCTCAGGGATGCTTTTTCCAGCTGTTTTTCTGGCAGGCTGAAGGTAACACAATGCACACACCTTGCAGAGAGGGGAACTAGGTGGGATTTAGGCAGATTTGCACTTTTGTGGCAGAGTTGCTGAGCACTGGTTTTATTAAAACTGAACCTTTGCTCTCGGAATGAGCAGCAGGCTGGTAGCCGTTATTTATCTAAAGCAGGACTAAGGGCACGATGCCTCTCCTGTGCCAAGAGACACTGCCTACAGTGGCCTCCGGGGAGGCTGGAGGCAGGAGCAAACCCCCACCCCTCCCAGCTCCTCTGGTTTGGCTGCATTTGCCAAAATTTTGCATGACAGCACAGCCATCAATCAAACCATGGGCTACCGGCAAGCAAAGTCTGGAGGCCAGTCCGATGGCCATCATCCAAACCACCATGGTGGAGACTGGGTCAGGGTTTCAATCTGTAAAACTGTTTCTGAGGAAAGAATTCAACTTCTAACATCTGAGCTCAAGCTTTTATCAAATACAAGGCAGAGCATTGCTTATATTTTGAGGTAAAGTTCTGTCTACCTTGGCTTTTCCCACCAAAGTATACATCATGACCAGGTCCCCTGCAGGGCTCACAAAGAAAATTGGGCTGTTGGGCAGAGGGAGAAGGAAACATTTTTATGCTTGATGCTCTCCTTATGGGAGGCAGGCCAAGCTAGCCCTCTGGTTTGGTCCCATGGCAGTGTGGGATGGGTTGCTTGGGCTTGATTTTTGTGGGTGGAAGAGACAGCAGACAAGTCAGCTCCCAGGGCAGTCCCAGTCCCTTGGCTGCCACTTCAGTGGGAGAAACCTTGTCCAAGATGGCACCAAATCCACACGGCCGAGTTTCGGCTTCGTTTCTCCCCAAAGGGTAGAGAGCAAGTGGCATTGATCCCATCCCAGTGATCCCATCCCAGTGATCCCATTCCAGCTTCTTTGTCCTCTCCTGTCCCTTCCCTGCATGCCCAAACCGTGGGGGGGAACCCCGGGTCCTTTTTTGAACCCCAGAGGGTCCATGTGTGTTAGGGAAGGAGAACAAGCTCAGTGTCCTGGAAATGAGGGAAACGAATAGTCACTTGAATCATTTTGGAGAGAATTGCACTTTCTCCCTCCTGAGGTGGGCTGATGGGGACAAATCCCAGGGATGGCATTTGTCACCATTGTGGTGTGCAGGGTGGCAACACGATGAAGAAGACAGGAGGTTGCCAATGCCTCTGACCGGGCATTGGTGCCAGTACACAGGGGGAATTCCTTGGGAGGCAGAAAGTCATAGAGCAAAAGCTGAGATTAATCAGACATCAGACGAAAATCAACTTACTGTACTTGGCAGGAATACAAACCATATGGAAATGGACAGTCTTTGAGCTGCGAGGGGATAAAGCGGTAACTAGGTCAAATGCAAAGCCTGAGGGTGCAGAACTTGGCCCCAGGCACCTCTGCCCTGCCCTACATCACACCCAGGGGCTGGAGCAGGATTATTTTCCCATTTGGGGAAAAACGGCTACATTTAAGCTTATTCAGACCAGCACCACTGGATGTTGTCCAGAAAGCTATCCTCCGGAGTTATGCAACAAAACTTCGCCATTCCTGTGCTCAAGCGATCCATGGAAATGCCGGGGTGTGAATGAAATCCTGCTTCAGCTGCTTCAGGTCGAGGCAGCACAATCCTTCTTCTGTCCGGCCCCCAGCTGTGTGGATCGGGAACGAGCAGCAGGGCTCCGCATCCCACACTGCTCCCACAGGAGGCTTGTGTTCGCATTCCCGCGGCACCTCCCCTCTGCATCTGGAGGGCAGCTTTCCCCGATCCCCCTCCCTCTGATCTGACAAACGCCTCTCTTTTTTTTTGGTCCGTGGCAGCATTTGAGTAGGTTTTAAGGGAGAGAAAGTCATCGGGCAGTTATTGTGGATTTTAATCAGGGTTTTCAACTCAAAGGGCTGCTGGAGCAAGCGCCAAGACACCAGTTTCTGGAGGAACCTGAATTCTCTCTAAATACGGGAAGATGGAGCCGAGGAAGTGGATCTGAGATGAACACTAATGGATGCAAAGTGTCACTTCAGAAGGAAGTTAACAGATATTGTGGTGACCTGTACAGGAAAACAAGTCTCCTCACAGAAACAGAAACCCAGTTTTCATTGAAACTTGCAGAGTATGTTTGATCCCACATTCATGTGAGGGTTTTACATCCGTTCCTGTTGTCCCTTCCTCATCTTGCCCTCTGCCAACAGATGGGGTTGGGAGAAGTTTCCTCGTCTGTTCCCCCCACCGCAGTCTGGGTGGAGCATCCCACTTGTTGAAGAGACACATTCTTGTGGCACTGGTGCCAGCTGTGGTTGAAGTCCTAGTTCCAGCCATGAATTTCTCTCCGGAATAATGAGAAGGCTCTCAGCAGCTGGATCAAGGATTCATGGAGATCCCGAGGCAAGTCTGGGTGTGACAGGCTTTTTTGGGCCGTTGGTGTCAGCATGTCTGGCGGGCAGTGTACAGCCACACTAAGAAGGTCAGCTCGGCCCCAGGCAGGTACACCAACTTCTCAGTTTTAGGGAAGAAGTTCCCTTTTCTCAGGTGCTCTCCTGGTACGCACTGCTGCCAAGGGCAGATGTCACTGATGCTTCCATTAAAATCAATTAAATGCAGCAGCTATCCCAGCTCACGTAATTCACTTTGGTGGGTTGCTGGCAGATTTTCTCTCCATGCATCGAGACCCAAGGTGAATGAGAATAAATGAGCTCTCGTAAGCTTGGGTCATTTCTCAGATAAATGCCTTGCAGATGAAAACCTCTGCTACTGTTCTTCCCTTTCTGTTATATACGTTTTCTGATGATTTCTTTCTGGCTGGCTGTCTTTGCTCTGGATTTTTGGCTGCTTGTTTGTAGGTTTTTGTTTTGTTTTTGTTTATTTGTTTGCTTGTTTTTGATTGATTGTTTTTCTCAATAAAGATTTCTGTTGCAAAAACTCACTGAGGCAAGAGTTCATCAGATCAACGTACAGAGATGGATTTACTTCTTCATACTGTCTTGGGCACTCAGTAAACTCAATTCTCAGGATTTATTCTAGAGCATGACATGAAAGCTTATTGGCGAACTAATATTCTAGGCGGGATAAATGCAACCATAGGGTCAGATCTGGTATAAAGAGCAAAATATATGAGCAAAAGTGCCAATACTCTGTGCTACAATGCTACTGGATTGCTTCAAAAAATTAAAAATGTTGTTATGTAAAAAGAGCCTTTATTCTATCCCTACAAAGTTGCAGACCATGCCTTTGGGCACTATCCTGTATCCGACATTACTGTGTGGGTTGACCTCTACTTTCTGTCCCTCGGATATCAGTAGAGACTTCAGACTGGTGCTTAAAATCAGGGACTTTCTCTGAGTTGACTTTGTTGAGTCCTGTTATTGTACTTTAAGACAGATAGAGAGTCCTCGTGACTCTCAAAATATAAAATTATAGAAATTCTTTAAAATCAAGAAATATCTTAAGATCCTTCAACGAATGACCAAATTCCAACCCTTAGTAATAAGGCAGGAGAGCTTCCTACCTCAAGCAGAGCACACTCGTGAAGAGTGTATGGATCTGTAAGCTGCTTTACTCAAAAAAATGTTACAGGAAAGCACAAACGCATTTTCCTGATGATCTAAAATGCCAGGCTTGAATGTTATTTCATCCTTGAGCACTGAGGTCTTGAAGCATTTTGTGGGTACAAGCAATCAATTTCTGTGGATATTTTTCTGTGAATACTGCCCTGGCTTCTGCTACAGCTACAAGGTAAGACAAGTTGCATCCATTTCCTGAACATTGTTCCTTGCTACCCACGTTGAGTAGAAAACTGCAGAAAATCCACTGTCTGACTCACTTAAGCAGATCCGAACATCTTTATTGGATACCTTTTCAATCAGGGCCTTTTCTACAGAGTGGATTAAACTTCCTCTATCCACAACAATATTTCTGACTTTGAGTATGCACATGGATTTACTTTCTTCCCCACAGCTGTCTTCCATCCTCGTTAGCAATAGCACATGGGGAACACGTGGGAACAGAGCTAGTAGCCGTCAAGCAGAATCAGGCCCCTGTGCCAACCAAGAGCAGCGTCCACATGTCCTAGCACCCATCCCTTTGGCCACGCACCCTTCTGGGGGGCCCTCACCATGGGTGCAAGGGGAACAATGCATCTGAGACCCATTTGTCTCCTTTGTGCTGAGATTACCCCCCACGACACCGACTGCTGTTGCCTTTGTGATTTATGTCCTTGTTCTTAATGACACGAAGCAGTTTTCAGGCCGCGAGAGATAAGTATACTCAGTGTGTATGGGTACTGCTCAGTGAAGCAGCCACCAAATTGTGTTTTGAATAACAGCCCTGAATTTACTAATCTCTGCTTATAGAGGCAAAATATTTACTCTACTGAGTCAAAGGCTGGGATCTTCCGTTTGCTCAGTGCTGTCTCAAGTCTGTTCCTCTTGGATACAATGGCGGATTTACCATCAGCCTCTCTGGGAGTCAAAGTCAGGCCAAAAACAAGGGCTTATGGAAATACCATCCACAGCTCCTAATCCTCTGCTGGAAGAGTTTCCAGAAGGGCTCTGCTGTCAAACCCTCCTTCCCCTTACTCAAAAGTTATATTTGCATTTCGTGCTGTGCCCCAATATATGAGATTCTTTAGTGAAAAGTCTGAAGCCAGCAGAGATATTTCACTTCTGTACAGCTTTCCCTCTTCAAGAAAGAGAAGATTTTGTTTTTAATCTAGATGGATCCATCTGGTCAGGGCAAGGAACCAGGAGATAGTGAACGTTTATATTCCTCTTTCCAGTGGAGACATTAGCAGCATTCCCATGGGTGAAATGCCAGTTGTCAAGATGACAGGGTCCTGATTCAGCCCTTGCTGGGTTCGGTGGAATTACTGCATTTATTTCAAAGGAAATTGGGCCTTGTTCATAGAGAAAAATACCTTATAAGAGGTGAAACTGGAGGTGACTAGTAAAACCCTAGTAGGCTTCCTGCTTCCACTTGCAAGCTGGAACTTTATTTGTTCAAATGGCAAAGCAAACTGGTCAGGCAGCATGAAATTTCTTCCATGACCCCTAGGCATCACACAGATGTGCTTTGCAATTTTCCCTTCCTTGCTCCAGTCTGTAGCTTGCAGTTCCTGCGCAATGCATAGCTCCCCATCCAGACAGCTGCCTATGGATCAGCTCGATGCCATTACCCCACCGCTCAGCAAAGGCTTTACAGCCCCAGTTCTGCACGGACCAGACACTGTCACCCTGCAAGCGGGATCAAAGCATATAGGGATAAACCTGTTGCTTTAATAAAAATAAAGTCTTCGTTCCAAGTAGTTGTGGCAGTGTGATGAGCCCTGTAACATAACAGGTTTGGATCTCTTTATCAGGTCCTTTGTGCATGTGGCTTCCTTATCTCTAGCACTGACTATCGAGATGTTCAAGATTAATCTACAGACTTCAAACAGAAGATGGTGTATATTGCCTGGATCTCAGTGCTCATGGAGAGGAATTTGCTGCTTCATGCAGCCTTACCGTGAGTTCCGTCCTGCCTTCTCTGGCATGAACACTGCCCGTTTCTCCTGGCTACCTCTCCATCCCCAGCTTTCCATATTTCCTAGCCTGAGTTCCCCTGAAGGGCTGGATCAAACTTTGATGCTTAAGGAACTAGACAGACATCACCTCCTGTGCCATCAGGTGTGGTGATGTTTGCTCACTGGAGCTGTAAAATGCTCTTACAGCCTCGGCGTGTGAAACCTGGCTCTGCAGCACTGGAGCTTGCGCTTTCATGGCAGAAATGTGTCTTCCGTGGCAGAAATCTGCAGGCTGACTTCTGAGCTGGGCTTTTTTAACCCTACAGTGGGACTTACGTTTTTGAGAGGTTTCAGTTTGCATTCAACAAATGAACCGATTCTGCTTTCGTCTGTCAGCAGTCCCAGGCACTTTCGAGCCTTTAAAGTCCAATGATCCAGGAGGCTTGGCAGGCATTAAAGCCCTCTCATTTACTTGCTGATCAGTGGTGTTGCTTACAGCCCTCCACAAACAGGCCTTAACTGGGCTGTGGCAGCACAAGGAGAAAAACTTTGCTCTCACCATTTCCCTGAACACATCTCAGCAGTGCCGCAATCGGTCCGTGAGCACAGCCCTGTCTCCGGTTTTTCTTTAATTCATAACACTTGCAGTTACTTTTCCCCCTAATGCTGAACCTTTGCCTTTTGTGAGAGACAGATACTATTCAGCTTCTTGTATGGGCACGTTTTCGAGGCGTATTGGGATGCTTTATCACATAGTCCATATACTGATTGCTTTTCTTTGTTACTTCTCCCCCAAGCCCTCTGTCAGGGATGCTCAGGTTTTCTGCTTCGTGTTTCTTTGAGCTTTTTTGTCTAACCTCAGGGCATTGAAACTTAGAGCCTTTGATATTCTGTGAGGGCTTCACAATGAGATACTCTTCAAATAACTGCTCTGACTTAAATGTTCATCTAATCAGGAGTTAAGTCCAACAAACTCAGCAGCTGACCCATCTCAGTTCTTCCTCAGCCTGGAAGAGCCACAGTACCCCAGGGGTTTGGGAGCCCCAAATCTGAAATCTGAAAAGCTCTAAGCACTTGCTAGCCCTAGCCTTTGTTTGATTTCATTCGCCATGGCTGCCAACGTGCCCCTGGTCAGGATGCTCACATGCAGCCACTTCTCCTCCCTCCACCCATCCTAGGTGAGAGGAGACTGACCTGGACTTCAGCGCCCAAATGACAAGCGCTGGTACGGCAAGAACCTGCTGGAAGCAGTGGTTCTGTTTCAGCTGATGTCTCCACAAGTGTTTGGAGTCATTTGGGGAAATATTAATGCTATGAACTTTGAAAGAAACTTCTGTTCCCATGTGGATCTTTTCCTTCTCCCAGTGGTGTGGGGAGAGCAGGGTGGACCTCTGCTCCATCATCTCCTGGCCCCCAAGATCTCACTCTGCTCGTCGCTCCCAGATCATGCTCATTTCTTTCCCACTTTAAATGTCCCATGGGGGTCTGAAGGGCCGTTTGTCTGTCCTGCTGCTGACAAATTGGCTGCTTGGTTCTACCTCTGGTTAGGAGCTGTGGTTGCTCTCAGTGGGAGGAGGTAAGGAAAGTCACCCTGCTGGGCTGCTCGGGTTGGTGGGAGAGAAACACCTTCACTGACAGGTCACACGGGCAAAAATATCCCTGGTGCCTCCATACATCGCTCCTATCTCCATAGAGCCTACCAAAATTCATAAACTGTACATTCGTGATTTCTCTGCACACTCGTGTTCTCAGTGCCTGCTGAGGCAGGGAGGGGATTTGGGAAGAAGGGGTGTATTTTAGGTCACAAGCTTTGGATTGTGGCTAATTGGCAAGTCAGACAGTTCAGTAAATTGCTGAAGGTGTTGCAGAGGGCACAGAAAATTGCAGCTTTTGTGTGGTGTTATCCTATGGCACGGACTCGTTGCCTGCCTTGGGTAGCCCAAGGCCACCCATCACCCATCTCCCAGAGAAATAAATCACCCACAGCCATCCCTGCTGCTGCCAGGGTTGGCTTCCCAGCTTCTCATCTCCCTCTGCTTGTGGTACTGCTGATGGACACTGGTGTTGGCTTTCACCTGGAGATTTTAATACAGAAATATTGAAATATTAAACCGATGTCTATTTCTTCTGGCGTCCTTTGGGATTTCCATTTCCTATGTCTAAAGTGACCCGTGATCCGAGGTGCCACCTCTCCGGCGTGGACTCCTTATTGTGGTGGGATCAGTGAAAGCCTTTCAGCATCCCCACAAGGGAGTGTCAGCTCAGGGGCTTGCCTAGGCTCCCAGACCTGTCCAGGAGGCAGTGGGTTTGCCACTCCTGGGTGGCGAAGGAAGCAGGGATGTGGTCTGTGGAGCAGCAGAGCAGCTCTGGGCTTTCTCGGCAGGAGGGTGTGCACCTGCCAGAAGTGGTCACCAAGAGCAAAGAGGGAAGGGGAAGGAGTAAAGAGGGAAAGAGGTTTGCTTCCAATCTACATGGAGCAACGAGTTCAGAGGCAGAATAAAACAGTAGTTAAACATTTCATACATAGGAGCTTAAAGTCTTAAGTGTACATTTCCATCCTTTCACAGTTTATAAAGATAACTGAGCAGAGCTATCAGGCTTCTCCTAGGACACCTGCCTGCTGCCAACAACAAAACCCGCTCTATTTACCCGATGCTGACTGCTGTCTCTCAGTACACCGAGGATCAGCCTGTGCTTGGGTCAGGACACCCAAAGAAAAGCCAGCACATCAGGGCTGGGGCTGGACTGTGAGCTGCCCTCACCCCCTCAGGGCTGCAGGGCAGGCACTGCCCTGGGGAAATGCCTCCCAACCAGGATGGCCCTAAAAAAGTCCCGACCTGCGCTAAGAGGTGGGCAGAGGCTGGGGGTTTTGGCCTGGCAGGAGCCATCTCCTAAAAACAGTTCTTTTATCTCATTTTTTTTCCCTTGAATAATCTCATTTTTTTTCCCACTTGAATAATGTGCTGGGGTTAGGTGGATTGCAAGAGGGTTTGTGGAGTCAAGGCACTGAAAATTTTAACTTTGTTTAAAGAGAAACTGTTCTGCCATATATATACTTAATTTTTATAATTAGGTTTTCTGAGAATTACTTGCCCATTTTTCTGACCTTGAAAAAAATTTTAAAGGGGATAATGCTCTTACAAGCATCATCAAAATGACACAATCCTGCAAAGTATGGTTTTTCATTCAAAAATGGGCTTAAAATGGAGTGGCTGTTTCTCTCTTGTGCTGTACAGGAATTTCCTGGAATTCAGATTTTATATCATCAAAACTGACCCATTTTGAGTATTTTTGGAGCAGATAGGTATGATGATAGTTTTCAGAGTAGTTATGAGACTTTTTATGGCACCAATCGCAGAATTTCTGTGAATCCCTGGTTATGCCATAAGGCAGAGAGGTAACGGAAGGTTCCCAGTCTCTGAGATTCCAGTGACCAGGGTCTATATGATTTATTGGCAACCAGGATCAGATGGATTTTGGTTACATTAATCCAGGCTGTAATACACATGGCTCCACATAACACTGTGGATATATATTACAAACAGTAGCTGGTGCTTACTAGGACCACTGTACTAGAAGCTTTGTAGAAGAATGTCAGGAAAATAATTATTGCTTTATTTCTCTCCTTTTGGAAGGAGGCAATATGTTTCTTTTTCCTTTTCTTTCTTTTAACCTGCTTGATCAAGATCTTGCAAAATCTTGTATGAAAAGGTTTTTACAAAACTTTGCCTGGAAAGAATAAAATATTGGGTCAAAAAGCAAAATATTGGATAATATTAGATAATGCCATACATGTCACCCAGGAGATCCAGATGTGCTTAACCCCCTCTTCACTGCTGAGACTGTGACCCTGATGCCTTTTGGTAGGGAGAATATAGCCTGCTCCATGCTGCTGTGGGCAAACAATAATGAGACCAGGGCAGCCCCATCCTCCTGGTCCAATCTGGGAAGCGGGGGTCATCAGGTGAGGATAGGTTGCATGTCCCACGTTCAATGGGGTGAGTTGCAGATGGAAGGTTTGCAGTCATTTCCTTGTCTTGGTGCCCCTCAGACCCCATCCAGTGCATTATTTTAAACAGCATCCCTAACATTAACCTATATGCCGATGTCTGATCTATATCTATATGTTTAATGCTTCGCAGTGTAATGGAAGTGGAGGCTGTGCATGCTTTTAGTGGTCTTCTACAACAGCCCTGAGGACAGCCTCAAAGGTACTGCTGTGGCCCCAAGAGACACCATTGAGCTGCTGGAGCATGTTGGAAGCAAGGCAACATGGACATGAGAGGAGAAAATTAACCGAGGGACAAAAACGATGTTGGCTCTAAGTTAGAGGAAAGCTGAGCCTGGTTTTCTGGAAAGCAGACCGAGAAGAAAGGAATCTGACCCAAACCCAACATCTGCTACTGAAGGTACAGGTCACTTGCGAAACCCCACTTCTACCTACGTGTCAGTCTGTGTGACTTGTTGTTCGACAGAGGCAGGGGTATCCTTTGGAGATGTGCCTTGCAGTGCAGTCCCAGATGAAGAATTCCTTGTGTATGTACACACACAGATACATACACACACATATATATTTAATGTACAGCCTCTATTTGAAATCTCACCTACGTCCACACCAAGCCAATTTATGGGTAGATGATGGAAGGTCATAATTAGAATTAATTAATCCAGTGGGAAATCCATTCCCAGGCAGCTCTCAGTGAAAGGCAGATTGGCAATATAAGGAGGATAAGCCGCACTTCTAAAGCTCATCTTAGATATTCTTGTCACTTCCAATATCCCCCGGGGTGGGAACAGGTCTAATCCCTCGCCCCCGGAGCCACCCATTTTACTGGTGTGTGCTTTCTTGCAGGGAGGAGAAGATGAAATCATGGACCAGCACCTTAGTTACGCTGCTGGTGTACCAAAATGTAGGTAAAAAGCATCCTTGTAGCCTGCTTCCCCAAACCCCTTCAAACAATCCAAATGGGACTAAAAATCTCTGTCTGAGCCCAGCTCAGCCCCTGGCACGCGTATAGAAGCAGGGGCTAGGACTGCTGTTTCTGAACGTTCTGGTGGGCAAACAGAGGCAAAACCTTGTATAAAAAAATGTGTGACTTGCCTGGTCAGCAACAGAGACAGAACCTAGAGGAGAGAGAATGCAAATACTGAGGGATGGAACTAATGAGGAAAAATCACCTGGTACCATCTCTCTTGCAGCAAGATGCATGAAGGATGTGCTGAGAAGTGGCGAGTGTTTAGGGCCGACACCTCAGGTGTGCTGGTTGTCTTATTCATGGTGCAATCACCTCTGCACCATCTGGTGTAGCAGCATTGCAGAAAACCAGCTTTTGTCCCCAAATATTACTATTCCAAATAATTTGGTCAGGTGATAAATGGAATGGATGTTTCTGAATTAGGTGAAATCGGAGTTTGCCCTGGAAATTTGGAAAGCAGAAGATAAAAGGAAAAACCGTTCCATCAGAGAAGATAAAATTAGCTGTGGTCTAAATTTCACCGCAGCATCTCATGAGCCTTTGGTGCTCTTCAAATGTCCCACACGTATATTAGTTTTATACCCACTTGAGAATGAAGTCATTTTCACATAGGATTTTCAATGATTAATTATTCTTCTTTTGTTCTTGTTTCCGTCCCTACCCGATTTTTTTGTTTAGTTGCTCGGTGGCTCCAGGTTTTTACTTTCCAAGAGAGGGCACTGGGGGAAGGGACACCCAGCCGTGGTGGTGATGGGCCAGGGACACGCCAGGCTCAGTCACTTTGAGCTATGTGTGTTCCCATAGGCATGGGCACGGTGGCACCAGCCTGTGCACGTGGTCTCTAGCAGCCTATTTTTAAAAGCTTCCATCTGAAATACAGCGTTGGCAATGATAAACTCGAGGCTGGCTGTAACTGCTCTAGAAACTACATGTGCTTTAATTTTATTCACCTCAAGCTTGTAAAAAGGTCTACAATGCCTAAAATCCATGGGGAAAGTCCATGAAGCTGTGAAGATTTCAGTAGTACCTACCCCAAACCTTTGTATTTCTTACTCCGTCTCCCTTACATGAGTATTGTTAAATATATATATTTTTTAAAATGAGAAAAAAATCCCAGACAAAACATTTGTATAAAGACAAGATCAGAGCCGGGAATGTATTTGTAGAACTTAAGGGCATTTTCCTAATGACTTGCAATCAGCCTTGGAAAGAACATAAAAACCCCAGGAAGCTTGAGGATAAATACACACTACTGAAGAATTAAAAGCATATTAAAGTAATAAATACAGAAGTATCCAATGACCTGGCTCCCATCAGATAAAACTTAGAGCACTATTGATGTCAATGGGACACATCCTAAATTAGCCCTAGGGTGTCAGGGTCAGAGATGAAGTCGTTCTGATCGTTGATCATGGAAAGTTGATAGCAGCTGCCTGAAGATGTAAAAAATTGGGATCGGCTTTGTTCATGTGTTCAGCACTGTTTTAATGGCCATTTTTTAGTACCTGCTTGTTTTACACAGCTTTATAGTTGCACACGTGTGGCTGGGCAGCCTCTTCCTCTCTAATGGGCACTGAAGAGTGGCAGGAGCGGGGCTGGCTCCCAGCCTGGAGGTGCCAAAATCCTTCAGGAACCAGCTGTCCATCAAACGGGATGGAGGAAGGATGTTGTTCAATAGGTCTCAAAAGAATTGGGACAGGAAAGATGATTTACAAGTAAAAGTTTGCAGAAACATCTGAAATACCTTGAGTTGAAGTCTTGAGCCGTTATCAGATTTCTTCTGATTAATAAATTGAGCATGTTAGCAGTCAACTTCAAGCCTGAGAATTGCAATTTTTTGCCTTTTCATTTTTTTATTATTTTTTTAATTTTTTATATTGCACATTAAAAACAAAACAAAATAAAACAAAACAAAATAACTACCCAGCATTCATATACTCTTAAATGTGTCTGGGCTTGGGTGAGTATCTGCCAGTCCTACCATGATGGCATTCATAAAAATAGGTGATTTGGGAAGGAACCACACCAGAGAAATGAAGCCCTTTCACACAGGTAATCAAGTGAAGTGAGTGAAAGGGCTTTCCCTCCCGAGAGCTCCTCACCCTAGCGGAAGCGATTCTGGAGATGCTATTTTGAAAGCATGTCATACCCATTGTGTTTTAAAACATTTAATTATTTGTGACTCCCTTCAGCGTGGGAGCCTTTCTTCAGCAGTGATGTTGGCGTAAATGCTCTCGCAATCATCTCTTCGGCATCGCATGGGGGCTGCTGCTGCTGGCTGGGATTTGTTGTTGGATGGATATTTTCGGGGAGGGTGTCTGGGGTTCAACACAGGTTTGTACTTACAGTATGTAGCTCATGGTGTGCAGATATGCCTAGCTTTATGCTGCATTTTTACATATTCAGTCATCCCCATTAATCTGCATTTGCTTTGAAAACAGATGACTTTGGTATTTGTAGATTTGCATGCACTTTTACTGTAGAAAACACCCATGAACGCTTACAGGAACCTGGATCAGTGACACAGCTGTAGCTAAGGCATCATCAAATACAGCCTTAAACTAGATGGCTCGTCGAACTGTGTGCTTGGAATATTTGGCACAACGGTCCCTAGAGATGATCTAGAAACCAAACTAGAAATTAAAAAGGCTTCATTCTTGACAATTACGCTTAATTCTAGAAATGCACTCGACTTTCAACTCAAATAAAATCTGGTTGTGCTGAAAGCTTCCTGCACCGAGCAGGGGAGCAGCCTTGCATTTTGCCCTTTCTGCACAAGGGATGCTTTAACAGCAACCACCCCATTAAGATAAAACTAGAAAGCACTTTTTACTGATGATTCCCTATGTGCACAAACATTTCCCAGCGTTTCACTGCAACCAGCTCTTAGCTCTCCACAGAATGTGCTCTAACTGCCCGGGAGATGTGCGTGGTCCCAGGGGGCTGCTGGAAGGAGCTGACCTTTGGTACTGGTGAGTGCAGCGGGCGGGCTGCCTTTCCTGGCAGCTGGGGTGCTAATCCGCCTTGTCTCTGCTAAGCGATAGCTGATAAGTCTGGGCAGAAGGAGTTTGCCGTGTTTATTTATCATCTGGGTCTCTTTGCACCTCCGCTAAGTTGCTCGGAGTCAACTTTTTGGGATGGGGAAGCTTGGTTTTGGTTGCTCCTATGTAACGCTATTAATTTCAAGCCCTCGGCAGGCACATGGGTAGATGTGTTGCAAGGGAGCTCGAAAAAGTTACCGTAGATTTTTTGAGAAAGAAAAAGCAAAAAATACCAAAAGTTAAACATTCCTGGAATACCTTCGTAAATGTGAAACTGTAGCTGATGTTTTACTTCGTCCTGGAGAGGCTGTACCTGGCTTTCTCACGGGTGTTGAGCTGTGCTGCCGCTCACTGGGGCACAGTCCCACAGCTTTTGCTCTTCCTTTCCCTGTCCCGAGCATCCCAGATTTGTGAGTTAAATTGTCCCAAGCTCGCTGAGGGAAACCTGAGGCTGGGGCTGAGATGTCAGAGCCCTGTGCCATGCTGAGCATTGCGGGGTCAGAAAACAGCCTGCTTTCCAAGGGCTGCTCCGAGCTCCTGCACCAACCTGCACCCCTTCTGCTCTGGGTGAGGCTCTTCTGCGCCTTCTGGAGCAAGCACACTTTGTGCAGAGAACTCACAGGGCAGCCCAGCCAGGGGTTGGTAAGCCTTTTAGTTTGCTAGTTTATGGTCCTCTCCCCAAAAGACTTCGTGCCACTGTGCTGGGGTGGCTTAACAGAGGTGAGAAGGCGGCGGTGGCTCTGGCTTGGGGACATCCCCTTCTCCAGCACGAGTAATGCAGGCTGTGGGACCAGGGAGGGCATGGTACATGGGACATGCAGGGGAAAATCCTGGGAAGCACGTGGGAGGTGGTCCTGTGCTGGGGGTCAGCAGGATGTAAGGGGCTTCAGACGTGTGGAAGTGGTGAAGGAGCAGAGGCAGAAAATCCAGCTGCTAAGGAGAAACAGAGAGCTGTCACAGCTCCAGCTTTGGCAGCATCCGTGCTACTAATTTGTCATGATACAGGCTGTTTAAAGAGAAAATTAAACTTTACCTGCTTCTCCAAGCAATGAAAAGAAGTATGCAGGAACCACCATTTATGTGCACATCTGCTTCTCCAACCTGTTGTATTTTTGGAGGCAGGAGCTAAGCAGTGTGTAGTACCCTCACCATAAATGTGGCACGGTTGGTGGCTTCAGCTGGAGCAGACTGGGATGGGACATGCTGATCTCCATCCCTCCTTGTGCTATGGGACATACCCCAACTTACAGCCTGCCCCAGCCTCAGCACTGCTGTTACAGCATGGAGAAAAACAAACAAAACAAAACAAAACAAAAGGAAAAAGAAAAAAAAAAGAAAAAAAAAGAAAAAAAATAAAAAAAAGAAAAAAAAAAGAAAGAAAAAGAAAAGGAGGGGGGTGGATTTCAGCTAAAACTTAGCCAGGAGCCTAGGTTAACTGCAACACAAAGTTGTGGCCAGATGGTTACCATCCAGCGGAGGTATAATGGTGGTATTAACGTTAATTTAACAGGCTTAAGTCTATAGGTGGTCTCAGAAGGCTGCAGTCAAGTAGCTGAAATCTCCACCCTTGATTTGCCCTGGGAGCGTGCAAGCAGCAGCCGTGGTTTGAAGTTTTCAGCCAGCGCAGGGGCACTCGGTAGCAAGACACGGAGTGATGTGCTGCGTGGCCTGGACTCACTGGGAGCCGAGGCAGTGTCTTAGCAGGACCAGGTGCTGTTTTTTTTTTGTTTGTTTGTTTTGTTTTGTTTTGTTTTGTTTTCTGTGGATGTGGACATAATTATCATGTACCTTGCCTTTCACATGCCCATCACTGCCCAGCATCTCAGGGCAATGGGATGTGTGACGCTTTTCCAAACTGGAGGAGCCGAGGTGGGGACATGTGGCCCCGGACACCAGTGCTGTCCCCTGGAGATGTGGGGGACATCTCTCCCCCCAGGTGTCCTCTGCTCCCAGCCCCAAGGCACGGAGCTCAGCTTCAGAGCCCTCTGATAATTAAAAACCCCAAACCTAAAACTAAACCTGAGCAAGTCTCAGCTTTGACAGAGCTACTCCAGGTCTGCCCGGGGACGTGCGAGGAGGCTGCAGGCCTCTGCTTCTGCGGGGAGGCTGCTGGGGTAGGAGGGCAGAGGACTTTGAGAAATTCTGGGATTTTGGGAAGGAGACCTTTGAAGTACAGACATTTTGATGGATTAGAAAACTTTACTTACTGCCATGTATAAGACTAGTTAAATTTTTTCCAGTGGGATTTCCTTTTACCAATGTTATTTCCTGGGCTGTAGTCCCAGCCTGTCCCCTGACAGATGTGTTGCTGCTTTAAAATTACAGCTTTCCTAGAGAAATGAGGAGAACTTGCTGTTTCATTCTAAACACAGGGAAATAACAACCCTTTCCACTCACCTGCTCCTGGGGTCGGGATGGAAGTCCTGGAGGGCTGTCACAGGGGCGCAGGTGTCCTCCCAGGGAGGTGGCAGTGGGTCTGGTGGTGCCTCCTTGCTTGGCGAGGTTCACCTCCAGCCCTGGGCTGCACCAAATTCATCCCAAATCTGGGTCCTTTGGGAACGCTTGGGCTGACTGCCATGGTCCATGGCTCTTGTTTTAGCTCACTTCCCCTCCCACAGAGCCGGTAAATGAAACACCCTGCACCTCCTCCCAGCACTGAGACCTCCAGGCAAGGAACGACGTCCATCCACCACCCCAAAACTGTGTGTTTGCTCACCCCCAGCCTGACCTCTCAGCCCTTCACCCCACAGATCTTCCCAGCTGTCCCCAGCAAATAGTTGGCCCGAGCCCAGGCCATGCCAAAAAATTAACTGTGTGGACAGCCGGTTCAATCTGCTAGTCCAGATGTGGCCATCAGGACCCATGGTTAAGCCATCTCCAGCATAGCAGACAAACTTAGTACTTTTTTTTCTTATTTTCTCTCATTTTCTTGAGACTTAGTGATGTAAACGAGTTGTTCCCAATTTCTCTGTCTTGTCAGCTTCTCCCAGCACTGTCCACCGCCTTAGGAGGGCTTGTTTGGCTTCAGGAAGAGGTGAGAAAGGATGATCAAGGCACTTGGGTTCCTCCTCGGCCTCTTGCATCCAGAGTTTATGTGGTCAGAGTTTGAGTCCAGAGGCTGAATATGGCCCTTTGTTTGCTTGTTGATAAAACACCTTACTTGTAATTAACAGAGTGAATTAATTAACATTAAGCAGAATTCATGCAGTTTTGTTTCCTTCAGGGATAAGTGGAGAGTAACAGGAAAGGCAGGCAGGTAACATCCTCTCCTGACATGAATTCTCCAGAGCAGGGTCCCAGTTTCCAAAGGCTGCTCTGGGCTATCTTCTTGAGACACTTTGAGCCTAAGGAAGAAATAAAAACTGGGGTGTGAAGGAAGTTCACATTTTGGGAGGATGGTCAGCTTTGACTGCTTTATTGTTTCCCCAAGTTGGGGGATAGTTTTTGAGAGGTCACAAGCAACTTCTGTTTTTGAGAGAAGGATTGGGGAAAATAAGCCAAGTGATTTTTCAGCTGAAGACTGATGTGTGCCATATCATCCTTTTCTGCCGTGATGAGACTCATATTATTCAGAGGAACAAGCACTTGTGGCTGCAGACATTAAGTGAATGGACCGGAGAAGTTTTAATGAACTGTAGATTTTTCACTTTATCAGTGAGGTCTCTGCTGAGACCTAGACATGGTAGTAGTATACTAAACCACGTTGGGCTCGGTATGTTTGCCTTACATTTGCAGTGTTGTCTTTTTTACTTTGGGGTTTGCTGAGGCAGGATTTTTGGTTCTGTGAACAGCTTTCCTGCAGGCACAAAACAAAGGAGAGAGCCGAGGTTGGGGTGGCTGCAGCTCGGGCGGTGGCCGGGTCTTCTGCTTCTCCTCTGGTTGAGGTGGTGGGGCCCTGCTGTTGTGGTGGTGCTTATTGACAGCTTAAATTCACTGCTTCCCTCTTCTCGTGTTTATTATATATATATATATTTATTTATTAATATGTTGCTACTGATTATTGCGGATGGAGGGAAAAGCATGCACTGCTTTGCCACACTCGTGCAAAGTACACCGCCCTTACTACTTTCAATTAGTATTAAGAGTTGCCTAGTAGAGTTTTGGCACAGCCTAAAGTGTGAACAAGCCGAATTAGGCAAGAGATTACACATTTTTGGCATTCTGGCATTAGCTGAAATAGTTTCAGCTTTGTCTTTGGTGGTGGTCTTAAAGCAAGAGGAATGTGAGTGTGGAATTTGGGACCGGCTCCGGAATACCCTGGTGTGAATTTCTTCCTTTATAAGAGAGTGCTTAATTCCACATATTAACTTGTTGGGCTATCTTGCTAAAAGTGAAGTTACGCTGATTAGTTACACTGCAGAAGCTAAAGTATGTACATCTGCTTGAATCGGGCATTTAATAGCAGGAATAATGGCTAACATTGCTCGTGTAACATTTCACTTCAAGTGTCTCTACACACACATAACTGACACTACAGCTGGGAGGGTTTTTTATTTATTTCTGTTTTGTTTTAAATAAACAGAATTCAAATGGTTTATTTTTGAAGTTATTTCCTCCCCTCAGATTACAAGAATTTCACCTCCTTCCTCACTAAAATGAACTCTCGTTCCCCCAAAATAAAAATATTGATGAATGGAGGCACAAAGGTAAATTCTCAAACTTTCTTTAAAACATGCTGTAACACAATAAAGTTTCCGTTATTGATTAAGCCCAGGTGGTCTGCTCACACAGCAAACAGATATTTTACAAAGCTTTATTATGCCTCATTAGAATTCACTCCTTTAGAAGATTTCTAATTATATTGTCTAATAAAACTAAACCTTCAAAGCTATTTGCATATTATATGAAGAAATCTCATACAACAAACTCACAGTGGATTCAATTAACATAATAGCTAATTATATATCCCATCAGCCTTTAGAGTAGCTCAGCATTCATGTTGCTCCTGTTTTAGCCTAGAGCAAAGGAGGTTTGAATTTTCACTTCTAAATATTGACTTTTAACTAATATCAAAAATGATTTGAACACTTTTGTGGATGAAAAGATAATGATTAAACTACATGAAACATTTAAAAAGATTTATTTAAAAGTCTTTTAAACAATTTCTATTTCAACATAAAGCTTCACATATTATACACTCTGAGTCTGCCTATATTTTTTTTTAAATGACCAGATATGTCTAATTATTTTGACAAATGGTTGATTGACAGCTTGGTTATTTTGAAACTGCCTACTTCCTGCAGTTACATTTTGTATATTTTTCATTGCGCTTTGTAATGCAATTGTATTCTTGGCTGGTTGTGGTATCTATCAAGCAAGAAATTTAGGACTAGATTAACAGAGACATAGTAATGAGCAGGCATTTGAGCACCCTATAATTGACTCTTATTAAGGTGTCGTCACAGTAGTCTGTAATGAATTCTCTTGTTTTGTTTTGAAATTGGATGAGATGTTCTAGGAAAACAAAAATAGATGCTAAAGTTTCCTTCAACCTTAAAAAAATCCCCAAAGAAACAAAGCCCTCTTTTTTTTTTTTTCTCTTTAAAGATTTCAAATGCTCTGAAGGTTCTTCCAATTTTGAAATGCCCAGTTGAAAAAGCAGCATCAGGTTTTGTGACTTAGTGGAAAACTTAAAAAAAATCACACATCCATCAACCTCCTCATCGAAAGTAATGAAAATTCTGCTGGATATCATATTTATATTTTTACAAAAGGTAGCAGATAAAGTTTGTTGCAGAGTAAATGGTTTTCTCCCATTACAATGATGGCTGCCTTTTCATTCATATTTTAATGAGGTTAGTATCTCTGAGACAGCTTTTTCGGGGTGGAGGCCCATGTCTCCGGTACAATTACAATAGGAGTTGCTTTATTGACAAGTACTATTCAAAATCTTCACAGTATAGAAAGAAAGGCTTTAGTTTTCCACCACTTGTCCAAATACTTATTCCTCTCTTACTATTAAAACACTTTCAGAAAGAGCACTCTCAACTGTGTAGAGCCCTGTACGATCAGGCAGAGCACAGCTCAGCCGAAATGCTTCCTTTAAATGCAAGTTGCATTTATTTCTGCAGAAAACTCACTAGGCAAAACCCAACAAATAGATGGCAGAAATTAATTGATTGTATTGGCAGCTTCTGTGTGAGCAGGTTTACAAGAAGCATGTTAATATAATAACAGTTGCTACCGAAAGCGTGAGTCTGACTCCAAACAAATAAGGGAAAACAAAGTTATTCAGAGATTACACAGCCAACATATACTTCATCAAACAGACATGAAAAATGAGTAAATGCAACTGCTGGCAAGTTATGCTCTTCAGTTTTTATTAATCTTCATGTATATGGTATCTCTAGAATACTTTCCATTACTACAGCAAGGGAAAACATCCCAAAACCATATCTGATGGTAAATGCAAGACAAGCTTTCCCTGAGCCATATCACACAGAAATAGGTGCCACTATGTGCACAAAAACGTTCTCATGTATCTATCTGAAAGAAAACATATGCAGCATCATCGCTGCTGTAAATTTGCAGATTTTGCATTGTGAGGGTCCATTGATTTTTGGTTTTGTGTTGGTTTTTTTTTTTTGGATGTGTGAAGCATTTTCTCAGGGCTTGGTGCTTGACTTGGCTGCACATGGTAAGGGCTTGTGAGTGCCCTGTGCTTGGGCATGTGTGTGTCTTGGCTAAGCAATGCTCAAAGCAGAAGGGAAGGGCTAGGGAGGTAATGCACACCTGAATATCACTTGGAATATCAACACGAAAAAATCTTTTTTCTTCCAGGATTTAAAGGGTAAAACCCTTCTTCATATGATACGGGGTATCTCTATGTGTAAAGAAATACAGACACTAAAAGTGGCTTTCCCCCTCAGCTGACTTAAGTTACTGTCATGGAAGTAGCTTAGAGGAGGGATGAAATTTAGTGTAATTTATTGCTATAGCAATCAGATTGAAAAAAAAAAAAATCCCTCCCGGAGCAACACTGACCTCAATAGAAGTGATGCCAGGGCCGAAATTAGATTGTGAGGTTGAGTCTCACCTTCTGTCGTAAGGGCTGCAAAACCTTCCTTCCGTGTTTGCTGGGTATCTGGTTTTGAAAGTTGAGAAACCTATTTCTTTGGGGTGGAAAGCGCTTGCCCCGAGCGCTGCCTTCTCCTTCCACTCCCCACCCCAGGGGGAGGAAGGCACAGTGCAGTTTGCAGCACAAGTTGCCAACGCAACTTCTGCCGCTGCCTTCCGCTGCGCGGAGCTGTCTTTGGCTTGGGGGAAGTTGTGTTTTCCTGTAAAAAATATTTGCATCCCAGTGGATGAAACAGACTTTTAATAGCAAAACGCGGTTTGTGTGAGACTATCTTTACTGTAAAATAGGTTACGCTGCCCTACAAATGGGTTTGGGAGTGAAAGACTGCACTATTCTTTTTTTGTTTCCTTTTTTTTTCCCTTTCTTTCTTTCTTTCTTTCTTTCTTTCTTTCTTTCTTTCTTTCTTTCTTTCTTTCTTTCTTTCTTTCTTTCTTTCTTTCTTTCTTTCTCTCCTTCCCTCTTTCTCTCCTTCTTTCTCCTTCTTTTTCTTCCTATTTCATCTTCTTTATTTATTTATTTTTTTCTTATTTTTTTCTTTCTTATTTATCTTCTTTCTTATTTTATTCTGACTTTTTTTTTACTATTCTTTTTCTTTATTTACTTATTTCTTTTCTTTCTTTCCTTTTCCTTAGGCACTTTTCTTCACAGCCTTTTGGAGGGGGTGGGGGGGCTTTTCCCAGGTTTCATAAAAAAAGTAGCTTCCACATCCAGAATGGGACGGGGGGAGGGAAGGGTTTCATAATGGTTGAAGAAGACGACGGAGGGGAAAAAAAAAACTCTAAGCTTTAATTTTAATTCTTCTGCCTTTATTTATCTGATTTGTGGCCAGATGGTGGTGGAGCAAGGAAACCCTTTGTGCAAACGAAGCACACATGTGAAAGTGCTTCTGTAATGTAATCATTGAGACCGGAAGGGTTCATACTGTGTCTGAAAAGAGACAATAGAGCCGGGATATATCAACATCGCAGAAATCGAGTTCATTTGCGATGCAGGCCCTTTGACTCCGGTTGTCATGAAAACTTCCTACTTTGATCAGCAGAGGGTGGCGGGGCCGGGCGCGGCGCGGCGGGGCCGTGCACTTGGCTGCCGCTGCCGCCCCCCCAGTGGGCGCCTTGACCCGGCGGGACGGGGTCCGGCCCCGGTACCGAGGGCGGGGGCTGCTCCTTGACCCCCACCATCATCACCACCACCACCACCACCACCACCTCCTTGGGTCCGTAGGTAGAAGTCGGACCCCTCGCCGCCATCGCGCTGCGGACAAAGACGCGGAGCAGCTGTCGGAGGCATAAAGCTGAAATAGTAGAACCTGGGAGAAGCGAGGTTGTGGGAGCTATTATTTTCGGCGCAAAACCCTTGGGAGGTATTAAAACAGCTGCATCGGAGCTGGGCGGGCCGGCGGCGGCCAACGGGCCGAACGAGCGAAAGCACAGGACGTCGCCGCGTCGCCGTCGACCCGGCGAGCGAGAGGCCAGGGCGCGTGGCGAGGCGGGAGGCCGCAGGTGGAGGAGGCTTCGCGCAGGCCACAGGGCCCCGGCTGCCCCCGCCGCTCCGGCTGACATTTTTAATTACGTGTGTCATGTAACGTGTCAACAGCCGTACATGCCGGGAGAGGTGCGGTCGCTCCTTCTCTCCTTCCGTGACGTCTGTCTAACTAGATATTATCTGTAGGAAGCGGTTTTGGCAGCATAATGAGGGGAGGTGGGGTGGGGTGTGTGTGGGGGGGGAGAAATCAATTTTTGCCTCCGATAGGTTCCTCTTGCAAAGTCAGAGGGCGACTTAGCGGAATTGTTGGAAAATCCCTGTGCTGGACCAGAGGATGGCCAGCTGCGAGCAGAGCCTCCCACCCAGACAAGGAGAGTCGAGAGATTTGCTGCTAGGCAAGAAGAGAAAATCTGGGCAGACTTTAAAAAATTCTGGGTTTAAGCTGGTGCTTACAAACCTTTGAAATCTGCGGTAAGCCAATGTAACAAATTAGTAACCTTTTCTTTTAAAGTGAAAACTGTGTTAGCGGGCCCAGGCTTTATTGTATGATAAGTACCATCCTTACGAAGCCCATGCAGCTCGTGCATTGTTTGAAATTCTTGCCATATTTTAACATGCTCCGTGCTGGCTCCTCGCAGGAACAAGCTGAGTATTTTGAGATAACACTGCGTTTTGTCAGATGCTTTATAATGTTGTTTAGAAACGTATTCGGATCTATTTAGTGCTTCATAAATATGAATAAACCGTTTACAAAAGGCACGTCACTTGCAGAAGTAACCCACGGATTATACCAGCTGCTCTCAGTTTACATGTTACAAATTTCCTAAACTGTTCAAAACTACATTTTACTCAGGGCATTTTTATCAGTGATTAAATATAAATCACTGTTGCCCAGCAAATTTCTCTGTTGATTTATGTGTAGGAAATAAGGGAATTGGAGCATTGGCCAAAACCCCAAATTACTGCTAAAGGAGTTTCAAATATTTATGGATGAGTTAGGGGAGGAGGGAGGAATGTCATCCTTTTTTCCCTAGGCCTTGCTGCGTGCAGACAAATTTCTCTCAGCCACTTCTGCGATGCTGCCGGAGGTGCCGGAGCCGGGGCGCTCTGCCTGGTGGAGGGCCAGCCCCTCCGAACACAGGCGGATTTTTTAAGGCATTTGGCGTATTTTTAGCTGCGGGACGGGGAGAGCAGCGCAGCGAGGGAGGCTGCGCTGGATGCGGCCCCTCGGTCAGCTTGGGGCTCGCTCGGCCATGGAAGCACGGCCGGTGCGGGGCTGCAGCCGGAGTGCTGGGGGGCTGCGAGCCCCCTGGCTCCCTTCAGCCCCGAGCACTGTGGCAGCTCGCTTTTATTGTTTGACCTGGCAAATACATCTTGGTTTTTCAGAGAGGCTCGGCACGGGGCCTTGCGTTTGTGCTGGGCATGACTTCTGCAAGGCACATCTTATTTTAGCCTGTTGTTTTTTTGCTTTTTGGTTGTGTTGTTTTGTTTTTTTTTTCCCACGGACTTCCTCTTCCCGTGGCTTGCGGGGTGGGCTGGATTTGGGGGCATTAATTCCCTCTTAACGCATGCCCAGGCTTCCTCAGAGGTGCCCCAAAAATGAGCTCAAATCCCCTCGGCAGCGCCGCGCTGAGCCCTTTGCCGAGCTCCCTGTAGCCCTGGCGTGGCATCCCGTTGGATGCAGGCACCAGCAGACACATCGCCGGCGCTGATAGCAGCCTGCAGAACGGGCTGATTTCATTTAAATTTTGTCTGGGTCTCCCCGGTTGATGTGGAATGGAGGGGTGCCCAGCCAGGTGGAAGGATTCCCTCCCATGTTTGTGAGACACCGATGAGGCTGGCCATAAAGTTTGAGATAAGTGATGCTGGGCTGCGCTCGCTGCCGGCAGCCCCCAGCCCCACACTGTGCAGGGCGAGCAGGGGCTCCAAGCTGCCGGCAGGCTCCTTTCTCCCAAGAAAAAAAAAAAAGGAAAAAAAAAAAAGGAAAAAAAAAAAAGCCCAGTGTGAGCATCCTCCTTTTCTCCTTCTTGCAGGGCGAAAGTCTCGTAGAGGAGCCTGAAGATGAAATATTCTCACTTATCGCCCAAGAGGCAGACTATCTAGCTGACAAGCTGTGCAGTGAAAAATCAGGTACTGTGTCTGATGTAACATGTGCTCTCTCTACAGCGTGGTGTTTTTTTTTTTTCAAACCCAGTGTACTGCTTTGGTGCAGCAAACCACTCTGGAGGAGACGGGTTCTGTTGTTGAATAAGCAATGACACTACATGACTTTTAAGAAACGGCCCTTTTTAAAGGTTTTAGTAGCTGTTTTTAATTCTTTTGTGCATATTAATGCAGCATAATTTTAGCATTCCACCTAACGCGGTGTGTTTTCCTCCTGGTGCTACGTGATTTTTGCTCCTTGTGTGTCTGTGCTGTCATTTCAAAGCCAGAAATGAAAATAAACCCCTTGCAGCAAAACGCGGGGATTTGCTTCTCCAGTTTAATTGCTGAGCTACGAGCAGGGAGAGCGTGGGCTTATGAATGTGCGGTTCATTTTTAGGAGAACTCTTCCTTGGCATGAGAGCAGAGCTGTCCTCGGAGGGGCTGGCTGCCCACTGCCATCAGCTGCTAGGAAGAATGGATTTTAAAATGTCTGTAAAATACACCCTTTCAAATAAGCAAGGCCTCTTTTAAATCCCAGCAAACTGGGAAAATGCTGTCAGAAATTCATTTCAGCTTCCTAAATATCTTCGCCTACTCCACTGTTTGTTGCCCTTCTTTTTAATGCTTTTGGTCTTGCTTTTTTAACTTTTATATTCAGTTCTGAAAGCGCGTCACTTAAGATACTAAGTGCTACAAGATTATAAATGAAGTTGCATTATCCTTTCTCATCATGCTGCCTTTAGTGATAGAATATGCATGGAAATATCGATCCCAGAATCAATGGTTGTAAATATTAGTGTGTGTTTTCTGAGATTTAAAGTCTGCAATAATAGTTTGTGATATGATAAATGCAGCCCACAAAAGTGCTCAAAGCTGGTGAAAGCTGACTCACCAGAAGTTCATAGAAATAAGTTTGAGTACTTTGAAGCATCAGGGCATTTTTAATACATATTGAGAAAAGCACAGTCTTGAGCACTGGGGAATTCTGCAATGACACAGTTATCTTTAAAATCTGTGCAGACAAATGATTTGTAGAAAATAAACTTTGCAGAACAGTTTTTGATTTTTTAAGAAATATTTTTCATTTGTCCTATGTGTCGAGCAACTTCCTGACCTGCCAAAACAGCACCTACAGAGAGTAACACGTTATCTATATCAAAAACAGCACACTTGGTCCAAAATGGATGGCACGATTTCTGGTAGTCAGACTCGAACAGAAAAACTTTGTAGGCAATTCGGATACAAAGCGTAGATGTGTCTGTGGGATAATGCAGGAAAATTATCACCATCTGCATGTATTTTCTGAGAGCACTGAAGAGTGAGGGAAACTCCCTCTTCTTCTTGGCCGCACCGTTACCGTTTTGGAGAACAATTTGCAGTTTTGTGTGCCTTTGGTAATGCTACAAAAATGTTTGCCAAAGATGAACACAAAATATTGATATCAAAGCCCACACTGTTAAAATCTCTCCTCTTTATTTAATTTTTTTTTTCTTTTCATGTACCTGCTTCTAAACGAATGCTTTTTTTTCGCCCTTTGAAGTCACATTTTGGGTTTAAAACCTGCACTGTGCACCCCTTCAGCCCTGTCCCATCAGCAGGACAATTTCCCCCTTGCAGCAGAGGAGCTGGCTGTGCCTGCACGTTGGTCTCATTCCCACAAACACTCCCACGGCCAATACGTGGAGCAGCCCTTCCTTTTGCAGGAAATACAAATAGTGCTCTGCAGAGGGGAAAGAAGTGCAGTTTCCTTCCTTCTCCCTGGCAATTAGCACAAATAAACAAGCTGCCATTTAATAAGCAGAATTGCAAGCCCACACCGGCGCAAGATGCTTGCAAAAGGGGCAGCAGCAGCACAGAGGAACGCTGAGCTGCCCGGGCACACAAACAAGGGCAAGAAATTAACCTGCCCTTCCCCGCATCATCCCATTGCCCATTTAAAAAACGTCCATGTATTAAACGATAAACAGAAGACTAAAAAAAGTCTCAGAGCCATTTTGTTTTAAAGCTAAATGCTATCAGTGGATGAAAATAGGAGTATTAAATTGCATTAAAAATACTGAAAGCCTGCTCGCATGCGTGCTGTGGTGCTCGAGAGCTGGCAGGGCAGTGCAGGGATACCTGGCAGAGCTGCAAAGCCTGCCCAGGGTTTTCCAGGAGAGCAGATTCAAGCTCCCGTGGCATTGGAAAGCGCGGGTCTTCAAAATCATGTCAGGCTGCGCGCCAGCCACGGAGCGCTCCGGCTAACTTACAAAAGCACCCAGCTCACAGAGCACAATGAGAGTTGTGTTATTAAGTCTTATCTGCCTTACAACGGCAATTTTCATTAATACCTTATATTAAAGCAATATTGCGCTCTTATCGCCTTACTGTAAATTATTGGCTCTTTTTATTCAGAGCTCCGCGTGCTCAGCCAGAATGCGATTTTAAACTTTTTTTTGGCAAATTATCATACTGAGCGATAGAAATAGTGTATAAAACCTCTCCACGGGCCAGTTGCAGATTTTGATGCTGTGGATTTCGCCATAAAGCAGGGGAAAAAAAAAAAAAGAAAAAAAAAGTCAATGATGTATTCATTTCATTATTATGCTTTTAATTTGTTTTAAAAGGCAGCATAGGTGAGCATTGCATACTTCTTGTGGCCCACTGCAGACTTATTAATATTGTCGTAATCAAATCCTTTTTATGCTGTGCGATAGCAAAATAATGAGGAATGCAGTTTCCTCTCAGTCTTGACATTAATGGAAGTCGTATGCTTATATGAAGAAAAAGCCTTTTGCGTAAGTCATGTTTAGCACTTGTTTTATTCTAATATCATTCTCCACCTTTTCCTATGGCAACTGTAGATGGGTTCTTCTTGTTTGATTAAAAAGCATCAAACTTCAATAAAGTCTTTTAGAACGATCAAATCGTTTGATATTTACAAGCAGGGATCCGTTTTCTGTCATATATTCTTTGATCACACCAAAAGTCCCTGTGCCAGACAGGCAGGCAGTACCTGCTGAGAAACACCTTCAGATCCTCCGCTGTTTTTTCACAAGCTTAAAAATCTCCGAGTTCATTTTCGAGGCCATTGCCTTTATTTTTCCCCCGGACAGGAAGTGCGGATGCCGGTTGGACCGATGAAATAATTGAGCTTTGTTTTAATCCTGGACCCCTTGAATTTCCATTGCCTGTTAAAATAGTGTTCCTGGTGCTCTTCCTGGGCCTGGGGATGTTTCTGGCTGCAGTGGCCGTGGTTCGTGCCCTGCCATGGGGCTTCCTGAAGCACCAAGAGCTGGGAGAGGGAACGCTTCGGCCCGTATGAAACCAGGCACCAGCTAAGGCTTGTGCTGATGTACGGACCAGGGCCAGCTGATTTATAAGGGAAAATAATTTAACTTCACATCTTTCAAGACTATTTAAGTAATACCAGGACTTCTGCTACTACATTTTTTTTTTTTTTTAAATGTGTTCACATCTATAAAAATGTGCTGTTTGGCTAAAATCTTCCAGTCCATGTTTTATCCTAAAAGTGACTTAGCCCATGTATTTCTTTATTTAGCTGCTTTGAAAGTTTGAATATAATTTGGGCACCCAATGCTGGGTTACACAAAAGTAAAACAAAACACTCTCATTCAGCTGCAAAGAAATATCGAAGTCTCTTTCTGCACAATTATTGCTCAAACTATTGTGTTTTTGCAAACTGATACTTTCTAGGAGGCTCGTTCCCAGCGAGAACTACTCTCCTGGAGAGCCTAACAAAGCTAGCAGCTACATCAATTAAAAGCAGCTAAAATGTCTGTTATGTGTATGTGCAGAATATTAAACTTCCATTAAACCATTCACCATTTACCTTAATAGTATCTGCAACGATTATGGAAAAGAAAGGCAATATATGGGGGGGCAAAGCTGTGGCTTAATGCTGCCACAGGACTCTGGAATTACATATTTTCTCACATTTTTCTCACCATGCCGCTTGGAAAGAGAACAGTATATACAGAGATTAGCCTCGAGTCCCCTGCCCTGCAACAGGATCTGTTGGTGCAGATTTCGGGAAGCGTGGAGTGAAGGCTCCACGTTGGCAGCTCCTTGTTTGAAAATACCAAGTCTGATTAAAAAGAAAAAAAGAAAAAAAAAAAAAAGATTTTAACTGCAGCAGTAAGGCAATACGGAGAGGACTGGGAAACGTGCATATAAGCACTACCACGAGCCCCTTGGAGAGATGTGGGATGTTTTGTGTGTTTATGAGGGCAGTTGCATTTTTCTGTGGGCGTAATGTGCTTGGGTCTGCTCTCCAAGGCTGACCCATGGCCAAGGAGCCAGAGCAGGTGCCCAGAGCGAGATGTGGCACCCCCTGCATGGGGTGCATGAGGCTCGGGCTCCTCGGTGAGCCCTCTGGCTGAGTTCTGGAGATGGGACAACTGTCAGGGACCCTGGCACTGTACATGGGATTGTTTTTGGTTGCAGTGAGCACTTGTGTTACTTGGTAGGGTTTTAAGTGTTTTGCAAAAAAACCACCGCCTCGCATGGGCTTGTACAGGCCGCGGTCATTGCCTCTGAGGGAAGAGTTGGACCCTGAATTATTTCACACATTTGAGTAAGGGGATTGAAAATAGAGTGTTTAGCTCTATTTTTAAAAAATTCTTCTTGCTGTATTGCAAAAGTTATGTCTAGAAAATCCTGACTGTGTCAGTGTGCCGTGGTTACGCCTCACTCTCATTTCTGATTTACTGGGCAAAAGTATTTTAAAGTGCTTCAGTTTTCATCTAAACACTTTCAGTGATGGAATTGCTTACAGAAGAAAATGGGTATTTTTCTAGCTAGAGAACAGGTATATTTTTAGTAAAGAAACTGTTGCTCCTAGCAGGATGTTGCTGCTCAGGACCCCAGTAAGTGACATGCAACTTTTCCTTCCTTAGGTGCCTGTGCAGCCCGCTGCTCACCCAGGGCACGGAGGAGATCAGCTGCTCACTTTGCAGAGTGAAGTAAGATGACAGCACTATTTTTTTTCTTATGTAATCAAGAATTGACCGTTTTTCCTTCTTTCCACTGTAATACCTTCTGTATTTTCTACTTTCATCTTTAAATGTGCACACATTCCCTAGTCTTATTTTTGTCTTTTTGAGCTGCTTTCCATTAAAGTATTTTGAATGAAATCTGCAGAGCTTTGTTGAGAATGTGAGGTTTAACAGGGAATTGTCTATTGACCTTATTTCTGTGGGTCTTTTACCCCAAGGTATTCGCCTCAGTTGTGCCGATTTTCACAAAATCTACATCTGATTGTGACAGAACTAGAGCACCTAAAAAACGAGGGTCCTGCTCAAGCGGGAAAAGAGAACAAATGCGATCACAATAAACCTCTTTTTTCCTCATGTTCGTTCATTTGTTTTAGCAGATGATCAATGTGTGTGTACTTCTGTACTAGAAAAGAGTTTTTAGCTAAGAGCTGCTGCTAAATTTATGTTGTTGCACTGAAGACAGTGATGGGAAGCTTTCCAAATATTTATCCTTTTAAAGGTGAGGTAACTTAAAGTCATGTGTGTAGTTTCATTTAAACAAGCCATCCCTTTACAATTTCCATATCAATGTAGTACTGAACCCGATATAAATGTTCACTGAACCTGAGCAGGACTGGTGTAATAACTTTTATAAATTACTGCTTTCTTGCTGAAGAAATGTCAAAAAACATGAAAATGTTTCCAATAGGCTTCTTCCTTTCATCATTGGGGTGTTTGTTTTTTTTTTTGATTGGTTGGTTGCTTTGTTTTGTTTTGTTTTGTTTTGGGGGGCGGTCCAAAATATTTATTAATCAGTATAAAATATAAGTTCTTATATCCTCCCCAGAGCTGTGGCTTGTTTCAGGTTGTGGCTGGGTCCCCAGAAGTTGAAATGCGAGAATAAGTGCTGCAGACTCTGCGAAAACACTTTGAAAAGACTTAAAACTACTGAACTGGGGTTTGAAGGTAATGAGGACAGTTCATGTAAAATAGTATAATGGTCTGGTAAAATGTTTAGAGGAAAAGTAATATTTATAATTATTTTTTTTAATTATTTTTTTTTTTACTAAAATTAAGTACATTACCTTTCCTGCAGATTTTGTAACCACCAAATAATACAAAGTGATGAATTGTGATGGTTTAAAACATTGGTCTAAAATCTGTTAATATATGCCATATAACTGGAAAGTTTACTTATAGAATTTTACAATATTTATACAATTAAATATTAAAACAAGAACACTGTCCGACCCTCAGCACAAATTGTTACATCTTCACCGAAGCAATACTGATTTACAACAGTTCAACATCCCTACATTTGTTACACAGGAATTTGTTGTCTAGTGTTCAATGTGTTTAAAAGGACTCTGAAGTTTTTCTTCAGCCTGGATTATTTTCTGCCTTTTCCTACTGACAGACCAATTTTGCAGAATACTTCATCAAACTTATATCTGAACATCGCAAGGCAGCTATACCATGTAAAATGGGAATACCTTCAGGATTTAAGGAAGACTGTCTTCACACTTAATCCAATTCAACACCATCTTTCACGTATATGTAAACACTGATTTTTAAAGTAACTTTGAAATATGTGAACTCATCCTGCAGTGTGGCGTTGAAATGTCCAATTTACACCAAAGTGGGGGCTTCAGTGTTGATGTCAAACTCCCCCCAAAGGCAAAACCTACATTCTGAGCTGACTCTGTTTAAAGCCTGAAAGCAAGAAAATGTATCTTATTCACACTTTTGTATAAAACTTAACTGAAAGATTTTGATTCCCCTTTTATTTCCATTCTATGGTATCTGTTGATTTTGTGAGTGGGCAGAAAAGCCCAAAGTGTATTTAAAAAACATATACTGCAAGGTCACGTAAAAGGAACACAGGTGCTGGGAATCTGTGCAGCTATTTCAAAGTTGAGTTAATTTTCAAAATGTTGCAATCACCTTATTTTTAATTGCATTTTTTCTCTGAATGTAAAAATATTTTTCCTTTCCCCAGCATCCTCTTTTTATTGTTCATCGTGAGAGACTCATAAAAGCAACAGAGAAAATTGATTATCCTGGAGACCAGCACAGTGAGAGCAACCAAGCATTATCCAAAGATCAAAATAAACAAACCAGGATGTCAATAGAGAGTAATTTGTGGGTAGTTTATTCTTTTTTCTTTCTTTTTCTTTTTCTTTTTAATTAGAGGGAACGTAGGTGTTGTCTGTAATGACTGATAAATTATTTCAGACAGGTATGTTAGAGATTTCTTATCTGTCTTTTCAAAATTTTAGTGCTGTCTTACACTTTATTGGATATTCCCTCAAAATTGATCGTGATCAAGATATAAAAGAGATCCTGACCACCTGACCAGGTCGTTCCACTGAGCATCAAGTCCTCTAGTGCTGAGTTTGATGCATGTGTTCAGCCACTGAAGTTTGTGTGGGTTTTGCTGAGAAAATACTGCTAGGTGATAGTATCGACATACAGCCCTCAGAAGGAAAGTCTGTCTCTAAACTCTAATTTGCACATTTACATTCTGTCTTTGGGTTTCACAGCGAGAAACTAGGGGAGGATTTTTGTATCTGTTCCTTTACACTCCGATGATGAGATAAGGGGCAGATTCACCCCTGTATCACCTGGTGGTGCAGGTTTGTCCTGGGCTGCGGCTGGAGCAGTGCTGTGCTGGAGCACGACTGATGGGTGCTGCAACCAGCCTGGGAAGGACTCGGGGTAAATGTTCAGATGTTTCAGAATTGCCTTATTGAAGCAGAGACTGAGAAGCAAACTTAAATTTTGCGAGAACCTTTGTGAAGGCAAACTCACACAGGTTCTGTACAAAGTGCTGTGTCTGAGAAAAGATTTATGCATTTTTTCTTGTGTTAATTAACAGATTGGGTGAATCATATGATATGATATGATTATGATGTGATTGATATGATTATGTGATTGATATGATATATGATGTGATGTGATATATGATATGATATACGATATGATGTGATAAACTGCTTGGGATCCCAATTATACAGATATTTAAATGTCTGTCCACAGTTCATCTCCTCAGTTCTCTTCAAGAGATGAGCATCTGAAAACCTAAATGGAAAGCAGAAGAAACATGTCTTGACTTCAGCCCCTATCTTTGTTCCTGTATTTATCTCATTTTGCTCTGATGAGGTCAAAGGATGGCAGAGATGTATCCAAAGGCACGATCGAGTCTTTTATCAATGCAACAGAAATGTAAAGGTGGTTTGTCAGACAGCAGGACCAGATCCTTGCCCAGAGCAAGTAGCTTTAATGTGTCGACTTGGGATTGAGCTGTTACACTTGACTTGGGGAGACTGGGGGTCCCTGTTTCATGATGGCTGTTAATGCATTTGTTTAAAATGTTTTATTTCACTTTTCATGCCAAATATGCCAGGCAAAGAGTGCTTTCCTTGTGACAGATTTCATTTCAAACGGGACTTGCGCTGAATGAGTTGAGGCCACTGAATTCATTTCACTGAGCAGCAGAGTGGATGAAACGAGATCCTAAATGGGAAAGATCAATACTTTATTTACTACAATAAACCCTAAAACCAAGTTTATCATTAACTAGTCTTATTTTCTGTTCATATTTGTTGTTATGGTCTGACACTTGCTCACACTGTGATAGCTTCATCACAATACAGTTTTTAGAAAACGCATATCGCTTGTCACTGTTTCATTGACACAGAGAACAATCATGTTAGAATTTTATGAACAAAATATTAACTTGCATGGTGTTCCTAATGCATATTAAGTTTACCAGAAATGAGGAGAGCCAGATACGCATTTAATGAAATACTATTAATGGGTCTTACAGCAGGAGCGGTGAGGAATACCTCGTAATTACAGCGTACACATCCATGTACGCCGTACTTTGTTATGGAGGCTTAAGTAGGTAATTAGTATTGCGGTTATGGAGTTGTGAGCTATCTCAGATGATGTCAGCCTCTGCGAACTGCCCACTCGGCGCCGGCGGTGGGGCTGAGCCCTGAGCAGCTCTGGCTCCAGGCAGGCATGAGAGGCAGGAGCTCTGCCACCGGGCGTGGGGATGGCAGCAGGAGAGCCACCGGGGGTAGGGAAGGAGCAAGGGAACGATGCTCTTGCTAGGGCACTGTGGGCACAACGTGCATTAAAACCCAGCACACACACCTTGTGCTGTCTGATCAGGGGATTCCTGAGGCTGTGTGACAAGGACAAAAGGGAGGAAAGCTCTTGGAAGGAAAAGAGCACACAAGGTTAGCAAGCAAGTGCGAGGTGGAGTTGCTGCACCCGGTGACTTCCACGCAGATGTACGCGTGCAGGAGCAGTGCTGCAGCAGCGTGTATCGCCGTAAGAGCGTTGATTAACAGCACAACTGTGCTTAATGTAGTGCGGGTTAATGCAGAGTCTGTCTTTAGGAGCGCCTCAACAAGGCTGCGCATGCAAGAGGAAGAGAAAGAGGGCGACCAATGCACAAAGCTCATTTAACCCAACCGAGGAGCTCTGGAAAACACGGGTGCCTCTGTGCCTTTCGACGTATTTACAGACCTGGCTGGTTTAATGGCATTCAGCAATAAATTCCATCACCTTCGGGAGCAATTGATAAAGGTTCTGGTAACCGCCTGCTCCAATCTACTTTGGGGAATGTTAATAAACGGGTACCCGAGGACTCCTAGGTGTGCCGTGGAAGAGAGGGAGCTAAATGTCAGCTAATTAAGCAGAGCTGAGACCATGAAAGATCTTTTGAGTTAAAAGTTAAATATTAATATCAGTTTCAAACTTTATGAAAGCTGGCTTAGTGGCAGGGAAGCAGAAGGGATATATATCCAGCATGTTCGTGACATTTTATATTTCTAGTTAACCTTGCAGCCACATTCAAAACTAGCTGAAGTTTTCTAAAAGCAAATTCTGGAAGAGCAGCCAATGAGGAATTATAACAACCCTTGAGGTGACACAGACGTTAATGAAGGAAGAAGGAAAAGATTTCAATATGGCAATGTTTCTCAAATGCTCAAAAAAAAAAAAATTCTTTGCTGTCATATTAAATGTGACACGAGCAGAAGGTGAGAGTTCAGAAAGCCCTGGTGCTACTCAGGGCTGGATTTGTCCAATGGCTCGGTGATCGGTGCTGCTCATTGTGGTGATGGGGGTTGAGCTCCAGAAGAAGAAGCACGGGAACAGCATGGGTTGGACCTGTGCTGAGGGCCAAATGCCCCCAAAATAAGGTCAGCTTCAGCCGTCAGCTGCTGAGCCAGACCAGGGGTGGCGGTGTAATTTCCACCATGCTCATCAGGAGAGTTTTAAATTCTTCAGCTGTGTGATGGCCTGGTGGATGGTGACGACTTTCCATTTGTTGAGCTTCTGCCATGCTGAGGCCAGCCTGGCTCTGCCTGGTGCCCATGGGAGAGGGCTGTCCCGCTTTGTGTCCATTGGGAGCGACCTCGCGCTTATCTCATTAGGCTCAGACGAAACATCACCTACCAACAGAGATGGAGCTTAAGCAGTTTTTATGTCTGAAGATTTATATAGACATGCATCATAGACATAATGTTTTATGTCTATGATGCATGCAAAGAGAGCACCCAAGAGCCCTGTGTGAGTCTCCAGATGCCTTGTGCTTACACGGCTAGAGGTGGGGGAGATGGAGCTGTGCCTCGGATAAGGTTTTGGTTATCAACATACCCCCATGAGTGTTCTTCCCTCCTAATTCCCCCATTACCTCTGAATTTCAAAATATAAAACTGAGCTGTCTGAGTTTGGTAGATCTTAGAGTTTCAAATAACTTCCTTTCTTCCTTCCAGTTCCCTGGGCTTAATTCCAGCGCAGCTGGCATCACCAGCCCTCGGCCCCCAGATGGTGACACTGCCTTTCCTAAAGAAGCTCCCCGTGCACAACGAGGTAGCCTGTACCACAGCCTGATAGTTTAATGCTTTAACCTGCCTGGAGCAGGCTCCAGCCATGCCATGACCCCAGAGGCACTTGTGGCCACCTGGGGCTGGGGGCAAGCAGGAGAACAGTGGTGATGCCCAAGTCCCAGGTTTGGTTTTCTCAGGGTAATTTCCCTTTGTCTTTGGAAGGTTTTGCTTCGCACAACCAGAGTGGACCACAAAGGAAATTTAAAGGTTTTTGGTGTTTTATGGGTCCAAGTCATCCTCATGTAGCCTTCTACTGTGCTTTTCATCAAAGCAATTTGAACACACCAAAGCACTTTGCCAGGGTGACTAAGCATCCTTACCCACAGCGTAAAATGACAAAGAGTACTGACAAAATTTGGCAGAAATGGGACTAGAAAGCACATATCCTCATTGCTTGTCTAAAGACTTATTTGCTGCATGGCATTACTTAGCCAGGCATAGGTACCAGCATAGAGGAATACACTGATTTTATAATTATGATAATGAACTTTATCTCTACATGTCCATGAGAGGGGCTGACATGAAACTTGGCACTCAAAGGTAGCCTGCAGTGTGCAACACCTAAATCAAGTCTTGGTTTCTCCTTTTCAAAGCCCTTGGTTGCACTGGCCCAGGTTAGAGAAGGACCAACCCAGCAAGCGGTCATAGCTGGCCTGGGTCCGTGCACCTCATTCCCACCAGACGTGATTTCCCCAGCTAATTCTCACTCTCCAGGGTGACCAACAGCATCTCCTCACTATGGGGCTGGCTCCAGCTGCTGCTTGAAAATGAACTGAGAAATAGCCTGGTGGTGCTGGCCACAGCCTTTTTGCTTCTTCCCCTGTGCAGCCAGTCTTTAAGTGTTGGAAGCCCACCTGTCTGCTGCCATCCAGCCTCCGAAGAGGGACAGCCATGGAGATCTGTCTGTCTGCAATGCTTTCCTACCAGGAGCCTGTGAGGAACAAGAACTTTGCATCTCTTCTTTCATATTTGAGGGGTTCCTCACTTGTCTTTGCCGATGGGCATGCAGGGCTCAGTCTGCTGCTCTGATTTATACTAAAACACCATCTCTTCCTTACTCATTGTGGGCTTTACTTCCCTCTTGGTTTTTTTTTTTGTTTTTTGTTTTTTTAACTCCTCCACCTTTCGGCCTGATCTGCCTATTTTTACCCACCTATTGCCTTTTTTCAGATAGTAAGGACAGAGCTCACATTTTTTATTACATGTTGCTTGGCACAAAACTCACCATCAGGGGCTGTCTAATTCCAGGGGCTTCCTGAAATATTGCTGTAATAGAAATAACAAAGGATATCACCAGCTCAGGTCATTTGTCTTCAGGAAAGATCTTCCATCTCTCCTGAAAAGCCTGTAAACAACCCCGGATACGTCTAAGAAAACCCTGCCCTCATGAAACTGAATGAACAGCTCCGTGATTCATTTGAAGATGATAAAAAGACAAAACACAAATAGCTGAGATCAGCCGTCTGATCTTTCACCTTTGTGTCCAGATGAAAACACAGATTCTTAACCTTTGAGCCCTTCAAATGATTTCCTGATGAGCTTCAGCAATGGCAACAAGACTTAAGCTGCCACAGTTCACGGAAAGTCAGCTTGAAAGCCTCTTTTATACTTCACAGCTATGGGATTTAGTTCTAGATGACAACTGTTTTTAATAAAAATTGTGTTTGACTTGATAGGAAGCTGATTTTTCATGGCTGTAGTCGAGAAGACAGGAAGGTTACACTGCCAGAGCAGGGCTATCAGCAAAATATTGGTGTTTGGATGGACAATGTTGTTACCTGCCCCACAGAGATCAAGATCTGCTCTTGACTATGTGGGATATCAGGAAGACTGTCTTCTAAGTACTTGAAACACATGGCAGGGGGCATTTTCCAGACACTTTCCAGTAGTCAAAAGCTATATGGGAGAAGAGACTGTATGACCTCGTGGCAGATTCATCCTGCTGATGGTTTATTTACCAGATGGCTAAGGAAGAAAAGCCTCTAGATAGAGGTCAGTGGTGCCTGGGGTATAATTTGTTTGTAGCTTTCAGCACTGCAGACAGCAATGTGGTCTGGAGCCACTGGTGTTATTCTGAGATGCTCTTCAACTCTTCCTGATGAGTTTCAATTTACAGCAATTCTTTCGGGCTTTTTAGACTCCGTATAAGTTGCAGGTATGTATGAAAGGTCTCATTTGGCCGTTTATGGGAACACCTCTAGAAGGCATCCAGAACACTTTTCAGGTGGTATATACTCCTCCACTTCCATGAATGCTGCAGGAAAAGGTGGCACGTTGTGGCACCCAGACTGCTCTCCTCAAGGCTGCAAATGCCCAATTCTTTGCTTGATGAGACTTGTTCTGTAGCAGGAAGACACCAGTGATTTGACTGACCTTACTCTTGATTTAGAATCTCCTGAGAGAGAAAACAACCCAACATCTTGACATGGTCACAAAAAAAAAAAAAAAATAGAGCTTTTCTCGCCGCTAAACAATTGCCCAAATAATATTTCTGACTAAAATAGCTTTTTCCACAGGAACATTACTATTTGCCATGCTCTAAATTTGACTTCCATAAATCTGAATATAACCTCAGTGGGATGCCCAGTATATTTTTAAAAATATACCTAAAACAGTCTAAACTGCTCTATTTTGATGCAATCTTTCATGCTTCTCTACCATTAGAGGCAGTTCTAAGAGATGCTTCAGGCAGAAAATAAGAGTTACGTTAGACTTAATGAGAGTGGATGATTCCTCAAAAAAACAGTTTGTATAGAAACAGATGAGTTTTCTGTGTAAAACTTTATTATCAAATCAAGGTAACTCATCTAATATTTGGAGCTTTTCTAGTTTGAGTTAAGAACAAATCAACAGAAATTTTAACTGGCGCTTCATGGATGTTGTCCGTACAACATGAATTGTGTTCTCTTTGTAAGCGCCCAGATGTAGGAACACTTCTCAGCACCAGCTCCCATCTCTAGCAGCTCTTGTTCACCCTGTTACATCTTGGGTGATGAATGAGCTATACCTAAAATACACAGCTTGAGTCTTCTCTTTTTGAATGTTTTCCCACTTCTTTCTCCTACAGAGGGGAAAGAATTGCAAAACCCAACAACTTACTTTTAAGAAGGAAAACACAAAGTCCCTTCAAATCTGCTCCAAACTACCTGGCGGACTCTGTCCTTTCCAGAGATCTTTGCTATTTCAGAGCCTGGCAGAAATCAGTAAGGATGGGATTTCTCAACTTCATAGCTTTTTTTTTTTTTTTTCTTTTGCACCTCTGAGACTTGGTACCACCAGCCCTCCTGACAGCCATCTCTTCTGCTTCTTCTACACCAAAACCAAAATCACTCTGAGAAGAAGCAGCTTGTCCCATCCAGTCTTACTGGTCAACATAATCCTATTTGGTACTCAGAAAACAATTTTATACTTTTATCCAAAATTTATAAACAAGGCGATTTCTTACTTCCATGTAACCCACCAGCCTCCCAGATTTTTATTTTTACTTTTATTTTATTTTTATTTATTTATTTATTTATTTATTTATTTATTGCTGTACACTACACACAGGAGGACACGTGTTTGGAGTAGTTAATACAAAACCAGACAAGTGCTTTCTTATCTGTCCATGATAAGAATTTGTGTGTGCGCACTTGGCGAAGGCTGAAATTGATGCTGAATAGCCCAGGTTTCGGTCTGGGCCCCACTGTTTGACTCTGCCTGGATGAATTTCCTCCGGCCCTGTTTCCTCACTGCTGGGAAAGAACAACCACAACCCCTTGTCTCAGGCAAGGTGCCAGCCTCTGTGAATAGGTACATCACCAGACTGACCTCTGTCTTGTGCAGCTCCTTCACAAGAGTGGCTTGGATTGTGGTCATCCTGTCCAAGTCCTCCAGAGCCTGGAGGATTTCATGAGGCCACACGGGACAGGAGAGAGTGAGAAGCAGAGACCTTCCCTGCACATCACGATAGGGATATCTGCTAGTTCCTAGCCCTTTGGTTATCACGGGGAGGGTTCCCACCTAGCTTTCATCCAGGAGAAGTCTAGCAGAACAATTCCGCAATAGCTGTTTCACCGACAGGCTGCAGACTTGCTTCTTTAGAAGGTAGAAACCAAGAAACCACCTCCAGGTCAAGATAAGAAGGACAAGTTTAAAGTGCTGGGTGCTGGAGGCTCTGTGCTGCTGTCCTCTCCAAGTCTGTTGTGTCCTGCCAGCTACTCGTGTCTCCTCCAGGGAGAAGGGGATATGGGGAGGGATTGGGAGCCCCAGGGGTGAACCAGGCTGGAAAAGAGAAGGGAAGGGATGGGACAGAGTCACAACCCCAAAGAAAGCAAGAGGAGCAAAGAAATATGAGAGTAATAAAGACAAGAGAAAGAAGTGGGGAGCAGAGCGTTTACAGCAGGGCTATATGGGGTGCAAAGGGTACCTGAACTTGAAGGGGAAAAAAAAAAAAAAAAAAAAACAAAAACGTGAGCACAGCAGCAGAGAGCAACTATAGGTGTACAAGAGAAAATTAAGTATTGTTGTGGGATTTTTCATTGTTGATGTCAAGAATCAACTTCTAAAGGATTTTTTTTTCATTAAAACAAGCAGCAGTAGAAAAATTGTTAAAAACGAGGAAAACGTTGACTGTCCCTCCCCCAGACAACCATGCCTGGGGTGCTGGTGGCAGTGTTGCACCTGCTGAGGGATGTAGGAAATACTGGGCTGCACTTCTTTTTTCCCTAAAATGTGAGAAACTTTATTTCCAAAATTAAAAAGAAAAGAAACCAAGATCCCCAAAGGAAATTAAGTCAAAGGTGAGTTTAAAGTGATCTGCAGGGAGAGAAGAGGAAAACCATGTCTTATGGGGGAAGAAGAGGCCAAGATGCAAATCAAGCGGTGCTGGCAGGACTCTGTGGTGCCAGGTCCTGCACTGGAGCTGGTGCTCAGCCCTGGCCCTGCGGTGCCACGTCCATCAGACGCAGACCTCGCTCCAAGGGTGACATTTCCCCATACTGAGAAACCTTTGCAGGGACTCCAGCCAGCACCAAAAAGCCTGGCTGGGGACATGGCACTGATCTCGGCCGTCATTTCATCCCTTTCCTCCTGTAGCAGTGAGAGCATGGATGTGCACAGAGCCCTCTTGCTGCATGTGCCTCGTCAGTCCCCACATTTTTTACAGCCTGGCAATACCTTTAGGAGGCATCCCAGGCATGCTTTGGGAAAGGACAGCTTTTACACCACTCAATTTTCCCAATTTCCCCTACTCTGAGCAGCATCCCCAGCATGGCAGCCCATGCAGCAGGAGGATTTTTGGAACGGGGCATTCCTGCTCCCTGCCTTGATATCCCCCATCTGCAAGCTGAGGGGAGAGGGAGGCCTTCATCCTCATCTTTGCAGGGAGAAAACAGACACGATGAAGTCGATGTCCACGGTGCCACCTCCATCAGCCAGTGGCCACCGGCAGCGTGGCCCTCCTGGTGCTGCGGCAGGAGCTGCTTCTGGGCTCTGGGATGGTATAAAGGTTAATTAAAGCTGGTGCTCTGGGAATTTAATTAACACCGTTTGCCCATTAGCTGCAGGATCTCAGCCCAGGCAGCCTGCGGTGGCACAGTCCCACCTGCCAGAGCTGAGCTCTGCTCTCACCTGCGTCAGGGCAACAGCTCTGCAACCAGGCTGCTGGCTCTGCTTGGGCACGGTGCTCTGGTCTGTGTTGGCATTAACTGAAGCCGCCAAAAGTGGGACAAGGTCTGCCAACCTTGACATGACTAAAAGCTGGCCGAACAGCCTTGGATTCAGGGTGCTCCTGGGGGCATCACCGTGAAGCCAGGTCTTGGAGCAGACCGGGACCAGAGGTTTGCTCCTCCAGGAGCAGGCACAGGGATGTGAGCAGCAGCATCTCCAGGCGTCCATCTCTCCAGGTGTCTCCAAAGCAGCCCAGATGGCACGGGGATGGTGGCACAGGCCTAACAGTCCAGACAGCTCTTTACATTGCCTGCCTCTGCCACCAGCTTCCCCCATGACCTCAGGCACATCACTTTGCTCTTCCCTACCTTCATCTCCCCGTCTGGCAAGAGGAGATAATGCTTCCCTGCCTCGTGCAGCTATTGGGAAGATAAGTTCGTCATCATTTTTTGAGGTCCTGAGATGCTACGGGAGATGTATAATGAGACAGACGGAAAGATAGAGAGATAAATCAATCTCTTCTCATTCGAGTGAAAACAGGCACTGCAGGTGCAGTGTTTGAGATTAATCACCAGAAAAATTAGTTCCCTCAGTGTCTTTTCAGTAAGAAGCAGCAGCCATAGGGCCCAGTCCTGCCGAGAGCTGTGCACGAGGAACCTACATTCGAATTCAGGGGGAGGGTGCGAATAGAACTGCTCATGTGAGTACGTAGTTACAGACCGCATACCTCCAACTTCTGGAAACACCTAAATAAATGATGTGTCCCAACAAATGCATGTCCCGGAGTCACCGGGATGCCGCTGGATATTCCCCTCAGACATCTATCGCTGCCCTTCATCAGCCAGCTGCTAATAACGCTGCTGGCTTTCTGTGGAGCAGCAGCTTGTTCAGTGGACTCCCAGCTTTTTTGTAAATCAGACAAAACAAAAGTAAACACAAATATGTTGCTGAAGTGCCTTACTTATAGTGTGATTTTATATATGCTATATTTTTTTATCAGGTTATTCTCTTCCTACATCATGTATTATATGTCTGCCCTGTAAGAAACCTTGTCAAATATATTTGCCTTTGTGTGTGTGTGTTTGTTATATAAGAAAAGGGACACATTAAAGGTGATGAGGTGTTATTTTAACTTCTCCACTACTACACCCTGTACGAAACACTTTTTATTTGTCCAGACCAGAGCATGGAGCCCTTTAACAGGCCAGACTTGAGTCAGAAAGTGAATAGGGTTATATATTCAGTTGCCATAGTTGCCATATGGTGCCAACATTGAATGAAATAAAATAAAAGTCCACGAGGACTGCAAGTCAACACTGGGGCAGCCCGCACAGCACTGACCGTGTGACAAAACTCGCAACCCTGGAAGAGGATTGGAAAAAAAAACAAAAAAACACACACACAACTGGCAGAAAACCGGCTGCAAACGCCGAGGAAAAGCCTCAGCAAAGGGTAAGTGAAAAGAGATGCTGCAGGGCTGTGACCGCGCCAAGGAGCCGCGGCCCCAGCGCCGAGCCAAGCGAGGCATCGGAGGGAACTCATCCAAGCGTTCGGCGGCGAGCGGCCCGAACAATCGTCATGGCGAGAGGAAATGAAACTCAGCTCCGCTCAGCCCTTGGCCATCCCGAATGCACAATGAAGGGGCCGAGGTCCACCGGCAGCTCCGAGGGAGCTGGGAGGGCTGAGGCTCTGAGGATGAAAAAGAATGAGGAAGGAAAAAACAAGTGGATGTAAACAAATATGACAAGGCTGCCAGGCAGCCGAGATGGGTTGGGGATGGGGAAGATATTGCAGAGCTGCCGGTGTTGAATGTGTGCTGTAAAAAGGGTGGCCAGCATTGTGGTATTTCACGGACGCGAGAACAAAAGATTTTAAGCAGTAATAGTTGGTGATGGGGAAGAATAAAATAGAAGCAACCCCCTCAAACTGTTTTTAAAATATCCTGTGGCTCAGTGTTCACAGAGAGTTACAGGATGCTGGCTAGCCTGAGCACAATTCAGAGTATCCTTGTGCTGCTATTTCTTCCACTTTTAGTTAACAGAGCCCTCCCGTTCTAATTAAAATAGATTCATGAGGACTGAGAGTTGGTTCCAGAAGCCGAGGCTATCAACATTTACAGGTTTATATATAGAGGGGAAGAAGAAAAAAAAAGAAAAGAAAAAAAAAGCTATCAGGAAACTATCACCCAGGAGTACCAATATTAGCAGGAAAATTAGAAGGGCTCTGCAATCTCTCCCAAGTGTCTCTAGGAACTTGGAGCCACATCCGTCTCCTGCAGAAAGCAACACGGGTCTGAGGAAGGAGAAGGCTGCACGGATTTACCCCTGCTCAGGATCTGGCCCCACTTTCAGAAGTGGAGCAAGGAGGTCTGTAAAATGTGCCAAAACGTTGGCTCTTTGGGCCAACGGCAACCTTCCATCCGCATTTGCTGAGAAGCAGTTAAATAACGGTTGGTGAACGTAACAAAAGGAGGAAGGATCCCCGCTCCTTTCTGGAGGCTGATTTCTTAATTCCAGAAATATGACAAAGGCAAGAGCCGGCGAAAAGCCTGCCTGAGCGTGGAGCCACCAACGGGCTTTTTATATTCCATAGGAGGGCAACGTGGACCAAGGCGTGCGTGGGGATGGAAAATGCTAGCGTACGCCGTGCACACTGTATTTAACAAAAGTCAGCAGACTGCAGGCGAGGAATACTGTACAGCCAGGGAAGCAGGGGGACTCCTGCAAGAAACCGTAATTAAGCTGCAAGAGACGACTGTTCCCCTCAAAATGAAGAATGGAGAGAACAAGGAGCGGCCAACGCGGCTTCATAAGGGACCGTGCAAAGATCTGAGGCTTTAATTTTTTTTAATTAAAAAAAAAAAAAAGCTGTACTCAAAATTAGAAAGCAAGAGGGGGCAGGGAAGGAATCAAACAAGCACACTCAGATTCAGTTAGGGATTATAGGGGAAATAATAAGGATAAGGGGGGAGAAAAAGAATTTAAAGCTAACCAAAGAACTTAAAAAGGGCTTTAAAATCTGTATCAAAGGGAAAAGCTATTCTGGAGAGACAGTAGGCCCATTAATTAATTAGAAGGGGATTAAATTAAGGGTGAATCAAAAATGGCTGGGCTGCTAAACTTTTTCTAAAAAAAAAAAAAAAAATCTACCCTCAATAAGAAGAATAAAAGAAGTTAGGGCGGTTTTTGTAGGAAAGTCAGCAAACTTAGTAAAATGAAACGTAAAAAGTGGGAAAATGTATGGCAAATTATCTGTTGGAATTTTTTATTTTTTTCTTGCTTTTTGGTCACAGGATCTCCGAGAGAGCATTGCAGTTTTCTGAGCTGTCCATTACTAAATTTTCTATCCTATAAATAGTTTCTGGGATATTCCTGTCACAGCATACGTTGGTGCCACATTGCCCACCATGAGCACTTGCTCCCCAAAGCTGTGCTGGGAGCAGACCGCTCAGGTGGGCTTTTCTTCATGACTTGGGTGTCACCTTCCCACCAGGCACAGCTTGCCACCAGCCAGCCTCACTCACCAGCACAGCTTCTTTTCCCAAAATATGGTTTTAAACTTGGCTTCTCACAAGCAATCCTCCAACAAACCTCTTTTCCCAACTGTCTACAAGATCTAACCTGGAATTTCTTAAGGCCGTGCACAATAAATAAAACAATCAGGTACGATCCTACAAATAGGACCATATATATAAACTAACTAAACTGGATTTCTCTGCTGCTAAGGGAATTAGCTAACAAATTTCCTAAAGCACTGCCAATTTCTTTTATTTTCTTAATGAAAAGCTGAAGAGCTGTAGGAAAATGAGAAAGAAAACATTAACATTGCTGGAAGAAAGCTGGTCCTGCTTGTTTTCTAGTAAAGGCAACAGATCTACTGTACCAATTAGAGTAAAGGAACAGATATTGTGAAAGAAACATCAACTGAGGCTTATTTACATGGGGGAATAGGCCAAAATAAGCCATTCTGGAAAAAAAAAAAAAGTCAGACTAAGAAATAGTCTTCTACATGGGCTATATGTCCTGGATAAAGGTCTTTTAGGTTCAAAATAATCACAGGATCTACTAGAGGAGCTTTCCAGCACCAAATGTCTTTTTGCTTAGAGCAGTCCATCCAAAGAACGTGTTTCAGACATTGTGACCAATTCTTATTTCACCATGGGTATTCCAGGCATTTCCCCAGGCAGACAAATCCTTGCAGCTGGATTTAAGGATGTTGGGAGGACCAGGAGAGCATCCCTGTGGCTGGAGTCACTGCAGTGGTGTTACAGCAGGGAGCGATGGGGATAGGGCAATGAGGGTAGAGGAGCACCAGATACTGATGGTGAAGCAAAGTTTTTTGGGCTTACAGCCAAAATAATGAGCCTGCCAGCATACACTTCATCACATACCTGAGTCCTATTGACTCCTGAAGGTTATAAGCATGTGCTTAAGTGATTTGCTGAAAGGGGAGCTTCTTTACCAGCTATTTTAATGATCTAAAGGAAGAAGTGAATGGTTTGTTGATGCAATGTGCAAACTAAACTAAGCTGGGTGGATTTAGAAATCCCAGCGATGAGAGCAAAATAATGTAAAGGAATCTGAAAAGGTTGAAAAAAAAAATGAGTGGAGAATAAAATGAGATTCAACATTGAAAATAGAAGCTACTACGTTTGTGGAAAAATAATCTAAAACCCAGATATTCAATCAGTGATAAAAACCCGAGAAGCAGTAATGCTGCAAGAGATCTAGAGATGATAGTGTGGAGTAAATTAGACATGAGTTTGCCTTGAGATATGGCAGCAAAAAAGGCCAATTTGATTTGGGGCTGAAGACATCACATCACAGCGCAAGGAGGTAATAGTCCGTCTGCATATGGCTCTGGTGCGGGAACGCCTGCAGTATTTAATTATGGGCACCACATTACCTGAAAGATAGTGACAGATTGAAAATTATTCAGAGGAGAGCAATAAAAATAGTTCAGAGCCTGGCAGGACTGAGTTATGAACAAAGGCAGAGCGACGTGGACGCTGAGCTTCGCGCACGCCCCACCGATGTAAGACCCGTGCTGCCACCAGCCCCACGTCCTGGGTGGCAAACCACAGGGTGGAAGGATACTGGGGGAGAGCAAGAGGAAAGGCTGATGGTAGAGGGATGGGAGAGCAAGGCATTTGCAGCTCTAATACCCAACCCGACTGAAAATGTGGGAAAATGACGTTTTTGTGCTTTTTGCACCTGCTTTGATTTTCCCTTTTATTTTATTTTATTATTTTTTTTTAAGGATGCGTACATGTTTGTTGAGATTGGAAAAAGTGTAGAGAGAGAGTGCTTCACGGAAGTTAGGAGAAGTGAGGAGACAGGAGGATGATCCAGGACAGGGAGCCCAGGTATACCCACGTGGCTTTGTGAGTTAATAGAAAGGTTTAGGGAGGGGAAGAGGAGGCAAATTCATGCGTTGTTTTCTTCTATTTCCTAAAAATGGAGTTTGATAGGGAGAAATAGTAAGAAAGGACCACATTAACAGTTACAGTGAGGAGCACTATGGGAAAATCTGTCACAGAAAATTTTGCAAATATTGGCATCATTGGGGAATGACAAGAAAATGCAATGGGATGCAGTTCTGAAGCAGCAAGAGCTAGCAGGGGCAAGCGCAGATGCTCCTTTCCAAAATCTTCCTGACCTGCTAAATCATTCTTTGGTGTACTTTGTCAACACAAATGGTGAAAAGCACAATTTAAAGCAATGAGGGGTGGGCAAATTACTTGAAAATGGAACTATCCTGCATTGGGGCAGGACCCGAGCTCCATGTGCCTTGCGACGAGCTCCTTGTGAGACGGTGGCACATCGCTCACACGTGGCACCCTCCATTCCCAGTAGCACCTCCATGTGCTTGTATCAACATAACTGAGTTCTTGCTGGGCTACTTTGCATTTTTACAGCATAAGATAAAAGTTTGGTCTCATGGACAGGATACAATCTGGGTCTGTTTGGCACATAGACCCTGGAAAGCAACTTTTGTGTCAGAGGCAGCTTTATGACGTGCCTGAAGGAAGGATTGCATCACTGCTTGGGAGGAGTCCAGGCTGTACCTTTAAGATTTCCCAGGATTTGGGGCATATGGATGCCACTTTAAAGGCACTGTCATTTCCTGTATTTGAAAGTGACTCTTTTCTGAATAGTATTTCACTGGGGATTTTCTCTGGGAACAGAACAGAGCTGGATGAAAGAGTGCAGATTTACACACTTCTCAAGTTGAGCCGCTGTGCAAATGCACTCCACTCACATTCCCCCCACCTTTTTTTTTTTTTTTTTAATCTCATCAATTTAAAATACATTTAGAATTTGTACAGGTTTCCACAGCCCCGACAAACACAAAGGAGTTTATTCCTAGAGCTGGAAAGCTGGCTGTGGTGGGGTGAGCAGCACAGCCAGCAAGGAGCCTTGGTGCTGGCCAAGGGGGTGCCCTGCTTCTCGGCTTCCCAGATTTTACGGGAATGGATTTTAATTAAATCCAGGTTTGAAACAAGGGGCAGGACCCCTTCTGTCCAGTGACTGCTCTACTCATAGGGCTGCAAGCTCCTGGGCATCCTGCCCCCAGTGGTGTGAGCATAGGCATGGGAGCGAGAAGAGATCTGGGAGGAGCAGCAGTCCCAGCAGATGGGAAGGGTGAGGCTGCAGGAGTGGGTGAAACCTGAAAGTGATGGCCTCAATCTTGATATCTTGTAGCTTTTTTTTGGTGGTAGTGCTTGGTGCCTTCTTGGTGTACATTAATAAATGCTTCTGTTGTCTATGTGTGGTTGAGTTTCCCTTGGATGTATTCTCAAGAAAGAGAAAACTTCCCTTCCCTTCCCTTCCCTTCCCTTCCCTTCCCTTCCCTTCCCTTCCCTTCCCTTCCCTTCCCTTCCCTTCCCTTCCCTTCCCTTCCCTTCCCTTCCCTTCCCTTCCCTTCCCTTCCCTTCCCTTCCCTTCCCTTCCCTTCCCTTCCCTTCCCTTCCCTTCCCTTCCCTTCCCTTCCCTTCCCTTCCCTTCCCTTCCCTTCCCTTCCCTTCCCTTCCCTTCCCTTCCATTTTCTCCCTCAGTTTACATCAGAAAACCTAGGATTTCTCAGAGTTTTGCCCAGAAGTCCCCCCTGAGGTGGGACTTTCAGTGCCCATAGACCATACAAGTGCTCACAGCACAGCCTCAGTCAGGTCTCTGAGGAAGGACTTTGCCTTCTGAGCAAACAAGGTCTACCCCAAGGACATAAAGTTGCATTTTCCCTGCAGGGCAGAGGCAGCCCTTACCCATACCCAGTATTTCCTCATCTGACAGTGATCCTGTGAGGGTTGGGACCATCCCTCAGGGCTGGTGCCCAAGTGGCCGGGCTCAGGAAAAGCTGCAGGAGCCCTGGATCTGCGCAGCAAAACCAGGAGATTTTGGCTTTTACAGGCATACATATCATGTGAATTGTCTTCACTGAAGGCAATCAGTCAATTTTCCTATTTAAAAACTATCTGTATATATGATTATATATGTCAGCATTAAAATAGGGGCTGACCTGAGGGGGGAAATATCAAAAAACATTTCTGCTGAAAGACGTGTTTCTCATGATGCCGACAGTCAAAAAATGGGATATTTGGAACAAACCACCACGGTCTGAAAACCCTGAAGCCACCAGCACGTTCTGCAATGAAGTCTCATCGTCTGGCCAGCACTGGGGACAGCATTGCGGTGTCCGTCCCATGTACCCATGCACCCCCACCTGCTCCCCTAACCCAGCCTCAGGAACCTCCAGCACCAGATTTTTTGCAATACTCCCAGGTAACCTCTCCCAGCACTGAACTCTCTTTATAGTTTGACATTTTAGCTAAGATCTAACCTACATTTTTTTTTTTTTGGCTGCAAATTAAGCTGATTATTTCTCGTTCTACCCCCAGTGGATCTGGAGAACAACTGATCGTGTTTTTCTCTGCAACAGCCTTTTACATCTTGGAAAACTATTACCCGTCCTCTCCTTCCTAAATTAAACAAACCCAGTTTAATCAGGCTCTTCTCACAGGTCAGCTTTTCTAAACTTCTTCATTGTTCTTGCTCTTCTCCGAACTTTTTCCAGTCCTTTTTGAAGTTCAGCACCCAAAATGCAGCAGAGTCCTTGAAACACAGCTTCCCCACTGCAGATCAGCCCAACCCGTCTCTCCTATTAACACACTGCAGAAAGAGTTTTGCCCTGGTTTTCCACGTTTTTCATTTTTTTCCCCATCGTTTATGGTTCAGCACAAGCCCCAGCTCCTTTTCTGGAATTCTGCTGCAGAACCACGTTTCGGTGATGGCACTCGGAGGGATTTTAAATGCATTTCTCTGCTATGACACAGCTGAGGTTTGCGACAGTTGAAATGAAGGTGAAAAATCTCTACCTGGTGCAACACAAATGAACGTATGTAATCTTTTTCGTTTCAGTAAACTCGCTTTTAAAACGTCTAGGTTTTAGCATTGCAGACATAATCCTCTTTTGAAATATATATTACAACATCATAAGTATTCTTTAGGGCTTTGGAAGTCATCTCTTAATAAAGTCATACCCAAAGTTGTAATGTTACAGCCAGTGTCAGACATTAAGGACTCTGCAGGATAAATTAATGTACAAAATCCTAGTGTATGGGTCAGGTTTTCCAGGTATCGGGAAGGGCTTTCTAATTTGTAATACAAGCAATGTCTTTTGTACATTCATAACTTCGTGGCTTGTTAAAACTGAGCAATTTTTAATAAACTAATTATGGTTATCATTTACGCTGGTGTTTTACCCTTTGCACTTTGTTGCCTGTGGACGATTTCCAAACTTGCTCCACATATGCCCTTATAATAAAAATAATACAGCGCAAGTTCATTTTCCGGTTGTATTATGTATTAAAATTAATTAAGAACAATCCTTTAAGGCATTTCAGAGTTGCTGAAGTCTTTTATTTATGTTGACTGATTTTAATTTTGAAACACTTGTGCTTCAAGAATCTCATACTATTAAAATAAAGTTAACACGATCTTTTAAATGAACACGGAAACTGCAATAAGACCAGAACTGTGTGCAGGGCAGCTGCTTTATGTTACCTTGGCAAAATAATAAATCCAGCCATGGCATGTAAAGAACAATGTATCTCTTCTTATTTTTTAACTCTTTTTAATTTCCTTTTCCTTTTCAATTGTTAATATCATTATTTTCCAGATTTTCAGTAGTCCTATAATAATTCTAAATTGTCTCTTTATAACTTCACATCACTAGATGTATTCCAATAAAACAAAACTTTTCAGAAAAAATATATAACATGATGATTATTGTCTTGGAAAAAAAATATTACAAGGGCTCTATTTTTGGCCAATTGTATCAAGATTTCCCTTTAAAGGGAAAAAAAAAGCACTTGCTATTCTTTGAAAGGTAGGATTTCATCAAATAGAAAAGTCCTTTTCAAAAGGTGAGCTGAGAGAAGGGGCTGCAAGTGATGTCCTGGCTCCCTGTGGCACCGCAGAGCTCGTGCCGAGCCGGGATCGGCTCCACGGCAGCAACCAGCACCAGGCACCTTCAGACCCCCTGCAGGACGCCCACCCCCTACTTCCCTGCTTTGCTCAAATATGAGCAAAATATCTAACACAGGTTGCACATGGGAGACTAGCAGCGTATCTCCCTGAGGTGTTTTAACTCCATCAGGATTTATTGCCCATGTTTTCCTGGTGAACTGTCCTCCTTACTGTGTCTGAACACTATTGTGTCTTGGCAATCCTGAAATGCATTTTCTTTTACTTTTTCTTTTTTTTTTTTTCTTTTTATTTCATTGGAAAAATATCTAAAAGTCATCTATGCTTTTCCAAACATAGATTTTCTTCCCATATTAATTGCATTTGTTAATCTCATAAAAGCAATGAGCAAATGCCGAGGAGCTCGTACAACTTCAGCTGCTCTGCAGACACCCTGATATTTTCACAATGTGTTTTATAATTGCTGTAACAGAGGCACGTCTAGCATAATCGCAGTGTATCAGTTCTCGTGAACACTGCAAATGTGGCTGGTAAGACGCAAGTAAGAGCTTTCCAATAATGGGGGTAATTTATGCACCCTTATTATGGAAATATTTCCAATCCGTTGTTAGATTTGGGTGTAGTTTGCTTATTTAAGCATAGAATGTCACTCTGTCATTTCACACTTCTCCACCATCCTGTCTGTTGATTACATTTTGTCTGAGGCACACAAAACAATTAGTTATTGAGAGAGTTTAGGGCTTATGCATAGGAAAGGAAAATAAAAAATAAAGGCAAATTTACTCGTTAAGAAATATTGCTGTCTCAGCCAAAAAAATAAATAAATGTTCCAAAACCCCATAAGAACATTCACCCTGGGAAAATAGTGAGCATTTAGATTAAATGCAAGGAGAAGGATAGCTTTGTGCTTTTGATAGCATGGGAAACACAGAATGCTACCGCTCACCCTGTGCTAGAGATCACGGCTTGCTGAAAGTCATAGCCACACGATGGCTTTCTGGGGACGAGTGCTCAGCCTAGGGAAACTGGGCTGGGTACTTGCCCAGCTCTGGAGGTTGTTTTCATCCCCAAGAGTAAGGTGCAAGAGCAAAGGTGGGTATGTCACCTTGGGGACCACTAGGAGTGGCCGAGACCCTTCTCTTGGTGGGATGGGGTGATCTTGAAGGTCTTTTCCAACGTAGACAATTCTATGATCCTATAAGTCCTCGGCCCCGTGGCCGCTCTCCACCCGCCCTGTCACGTGCTGGCTTTTTCGTCCACAGAGCTGGCTCCCTCCCCGGAGAGCTGGCACGCGAGCTGGCCATAATGCCAACGGCGTAAGTACCTCATTTCCCATCTGCCAGCCCTGAAAGCCTCCTGGGGATGGAAGACGCAAGCTAACGCCCCCCCTGCTTACCTGCCTGCCCTTTTAGGCTGCTCTCCTTTGCCAGCACCGTGGCCAGCAGGGATGGTGCACCTTGCCAGGTCAGGGATGTGGCCCCGGCCCTCACACTGTCACCCTTCTTTTTCCCCCAGCAACACAATCAGATATAATTACAGGTGGAGGACAGGTGTGTTGTCAATTTGAGCTGTTTATCAAGAGAGTGATGCTTTAACTACGACTTTCCTGGGCTGCAGCACTTTCAGGCAAGCCCAAATCCCTCTTGCAGTTAGCATCCTTACATGGGGACGGCATTTTTAGCATTTATGATTACAAAAATCTCATGTTTGAGCAAGATCTGAGATAAGATTTTAAGAACCTATTTGTCTAATAGTCTCGCTGGGATATATTACCGCATGCAAAACCGTGTGGGCTGAGAGCATAAAAGTGGTCTTTTCGATCAGAAGATGCTCATATTTCTGAACGCAGAGCCGCCAACCGAGGAATAGCTATTGCCAGGCAGGCAGTAATTGATATCCCTAACGAAGTGACAGTTGTCCTTAAGGTGGGACGAGCCCTGCACCCGTTGGGGAAGATGTCAGAGCTCCCTTGGTGCGAGCCAGCCCCTCGGGAGCAGTGTATGTGCTTGGGGACCCGCGCGTCCCCCCAGACACTGGAGGGGACCCTGCCCATGGAAGGGGCGCTCACTGCTAGGTCAGCTGTTCCAACATGGGAGGGGATAATTGGGGCTGCAATTAGCAGCAGAAATACCCCTGCTTCAGAGGAAGGAAAGAAATCGCTCTGAGGAGTGCTTTAATTGTGGACACGCCATCCAAACTCGGAGTACATCTGCCAGTCCTGGGTCCAGGCACGGATTTACACACCGAGGAAGGCAGGTCTGCTCCCCTCACGTTGTCTTTCTTATTGGTCCAGTAGGTACCTACAGGCAGCCCGCTGCTCCCATGCAGATGTTTGCAGGTGCTGGACTGCAGAATTTCAGTTAAAGATGCCAAGAATAGCCCTTAACGATTTTTCTGATCTTAACAGCTTTTTTGGTCGTAAGAACTTGACGGTGTTGCAAGCACCTGAATACTCAACTCAGATGCATGACATTAAAATGAACAGACAGTTTGCACCTGAAATCCGGAAAAGACAAGTTCATAAAATCACTGTGTTAAAAAAAATCCCAGCAAAGTGTGTCTTAGCAAAGGTCCTGTCCCTTGCTCAGCTGCTCCCAAACACAGTTGGAGCCGGTGTCACCCAGGGCACCGTGGGCTGTGGTCACCACGATGCCAGGGCTGTCCCCTCCGGATCCGCTTCTCACTTATGGAGGGTCCCAGCCTGGAGTAAAGGAGTAAAAGAGTTTAACAAACGTGCTGAGTCCCTGTAACGAGTTTTTGTGCTGCTGGGGAGGTGTGGGGGAACCGGGTGAGCTCATTTGGCATCCAGCAAGCGCAAACGAGATTACACACAAATATCTCCCAATTTCCATTCAATAGAAAGAGGATAAGAGCCCTTGCTTCCTCCACTGGATTGCTAATAAACTTTATTCATTAGCACTTGTAAAATGATTTGAAAACCACAGATTAAGAATGTCATATGAAATGCGAGGCACTTTTAGCCTGCAGACATTCAGGTGGAGGAAGTTGCTCTGCATGTTTAATGGCTACTTATCCAAACAAGATAATTGATATTTTAAATATCTGTTCGATGCTCTAAATATTAAAAAATATCTTGGAACAAAGCCCGCCGGATCCCTGCGAGCGAAGAAAATGATGTTGAATACCGAGGACTCATAAAGGAATTTAAAAATGTAAATTGATTTCGGAAAGTTCAGACCCGTGAGCCTGGACCGAGGGGACGAGGCACTCTGCGCGTGGTAAATAGGGAGCAGCTCTCACCCTTTGAAGGCTCACTCCACTCCTGCACTGCTGTGGTATTTTGTAAGTGT
>NC_139721.1:154358985-154372473 GCF_964211835.1 Anser anser
CCGTGGCGTTATTGCAGCTATAGCGCACCGCAGAAAAACAAAACAAAACAAAACCCAACAAACGAAAAGACAGCGAAACTGCCCCAAACGGGAGGTGCGTGGTCACAAGTTGTGTGCCCCCAGCTCCGCTGCTCCTCGGAGGCCAAAGGGCCGGCAGGGTGCAGGGCACCCTCCTCTGCCCCGCACCCATCGGGCAGGGTTGGGTACCCCGCACCCATCAGCACCCACCTGCCGCTAACGAAATGCCTGGGGTGCGTTTACCCACGCGTATTTACGCACTAATTGTAAATGCTGGGGGATGCTGTCCGGGCTGGGGGATGCTGTCCCCAGCTGTGGGGACACACGGGGGGCAGCCCGGGAGGGGACAGGGGGCCAGGACCCGCAGCCCCACACGAACTCAGCCAACTCGGGAGATATTTGGCCCCGGGGCTCGGGAGAGAAGAGGTGGCCGGGATCACCCGGCCATGGGCAGCTGGAGAGGGAGGCTTGGAAACCACCAACTCCTTCAGGAGCATCAGCTAGGATTTTTTTAATTTTATTTTTATTTTATTTTATCTTGAGAAATACAGGGCGGGCGCACCCAGGGAGGTACAGACCGGGGACTGCCGAGGACACAGGGCTGGTCCCAGGGGAATGACACCAGGCACCGGGTCCCGTCCCGGGGACACGCGGGGACAACCCCCCCCCCCCCCAACCCCCCCCCCCGCGCCCCCTGGTTCCCACGCAGCGCCAGGAGCGGCACATCCCCTCGCGTGTGTGCCTATTTTTTTTTATTTTTAATTTTATTATTTTTTTTAAGACTTTAAAAATGTGTCAAACGCCAAATTTAAATTTCTTTCCAGGCCGAGGAGGTGGTGCAGCGAGAGGAGGTGCTGGGGGTGAAGTGCCCGGGCCGGGGTGGCTCCAGCTGTTGTGCGGAGCGGGTTTCCTCCTGCCCGGGCTAATTCAGGCCGTTTATTCCCGAGGCTGGGGCCGTGCTGGGGCCGTGCTCGGCATCTCATCCCCGCCTGCCTTGGCCGGGGGTCCCCAGCGTGCCACAGAGCAGATCTGGCGTGGGCTTCGGCTGCGGGGCTGCGCTCAGCGTGCCCTGTGCGCATTCCCCCCCCCCCCCAGCGCTGCAAAGCCCCCATCCCACCCCTCTCTCTGCTCTCTGCACCGTCCTGACTTCCTGAAAATACAAAATAAAATAAATTAAAAATAAATCAAAACCCGGGACTGCCTGCTGGAGCTCCCCAAACGTGTCTGCCGCTGTTTCTGCTGGAGACGCCGGTGCCGGGGCGCATCCCCAAAGCTCTCCCCGGGCACAGGGAGATGTTTCCCGTCCCCGGTTGCATCTCCCGGGCTCGTCCCGGGCTGCTCCGGCTCCATCCCGGCGGGAGAAGGGCACAAACCCACGGTGCCAGCGCCCAGGGCTTGCCCCCTCCCGGGGCTGCTGGCTTCGACTTGGTTTGTTTGTTTGTTTGTTTGTTTGTTAAAGCAGCGCAAATTTGTTTGTAAAATTGACTCGTGCCCCTTTGAAACAAATTGTTATTAACCTTCCCCTTCTGAGCGTTTCATAATCACAGATGTTAGTTTGGAGATGATATCCAGCCATCCCAGGGGTACTTTTGATAGCTGCATGGGCGGGGATTGAATGTGGAGGTCGGATATTAAATCAGCGGGATACAGAATTACTTTTTTCTTTCCACAAACCCGAGCTGGCTAAATAGTTTCCCCCTCTACCTCCGATATGCGTTTCACAATAAATGGCGCGGGCATTTGCATATACAGTGCCTGGGCATGGGTCTATATATCGCCTGTGCTATATCCTGCGTTAAGGTGCAGCGGAGAGGAGTAACATCTTCACTAAGCCTTAGTGCTCGGATGCTTATTGAACATAGTTAGGAGAAAAAAAAAATAACACAACACGCTTAAATAATTACGCGGAGGGGCTGGTGGGCACCGCGCAAGGCTTTTTGCTCGGTCCTGTAATATTTCCCTGGGCTGCTGGCTTTTGTTGTTGTTGTTATTATTATTTAGGGGACTTTGCCGCTTTGGCTGGAAGGGAAGGAGCTTGCCCGGTTAGCGGAGAGCTGGGTGCCAGGAAAAAAATGTGCCAGGCGGTGGGTGTCTGCAGGGCCTGTCCCTGTCCCTGCCCTTGTCCCCGTCCCCGTCCCCTGCCGTCGGGCAGCCGGATTTTTGGAGGAGATTTGGCTCTGCCCGAGGGTTTGTGCGGTTTGGGGGTCGCGCTTTAGGTCTTTTCCCTCTCCTCGGGCTGCTCTAGCGACGTGGCATCGCCCTGCTAAAATTGCAGGAGGCGCCGGGGCGGCAGCTATTTCTGTTAACTTAATTTTAAAATTTTAAATTAACGAGGGCTAATTTAGTTGTGCTGTCCTTCCCCGAGCCAGCAGGGAGCCGCTGCCCGGCCGTGGGAGCGCTGCCTGGGGTGGGGGGGTGCAGGGGAAGCGGCATTTTTGTGCAGCAGCCCAAAAAAACAACGAGAGGAGCAGCGAGTGCCTCTAACCCTTGCTTTTTCCCATGAAAGCCTGCTCGAAAAATACCGGGGGCAGGTGAGGAGTGCAGCCGAGGCGGGCCCTTTGCTGCCCCGAGCTGAAGGCATCACAGCCACTGCAAGCATTTGGCGTCAGGGGCTGGATAAAATCCAGGCAGCGGCGAGGTGCCTCCTGTCCCTGCTCCTGCTGGGGCAGCTCCTCGCAGACCCGCTGGCTGTCGTCACCGGGGAAAGAAGCAGCTTAGATAAGTTTCCATACTCTTTTTTTTTTTTTTTTTTTAACCCCAAAAAGGGGGTAGGTTTTCCCACGCAGCTGTTTTATCTCCGTGCCGCGATTGCGGGCTGCGGGAGGGACAGGTGGAAACTTTGCCCCACTGCACCCTTAGGTCAGAATTTCCCCTCGGTGCAGGCTTTAATAACTTCTTAAAAAAAACAAAACAAAACAAAACAAAATAAATCTCGGTGCCACCTCCCCGCCGGACACCCACGGCACCGCTTTGTCCCACCGGACAACCCGAGCTATTTTCCATCCACGTTTACTCCGCCGTGTAGTGCCAGCAGCCACCGATTGCCTCCCTCAGGATGGCAGATCACCTGCCTGCCTGGCCGAGGTGACAAAAGTCTCCTCCGAGGGGCCCAGACCCGAAATACACAAAAAAAAAGAAATTAAAGGGTTTGCCAGCAGCCCCACTGCCCGGCGCCTTTTATCAGGTGGGAAGCAGGGCGACGTGCACGGTCGTGGGGACTTTTTGCCCCTTGCAGGGCGTGCTCCAAAGCAGCTTTGCAAATAATAATAATAATTATGATGATAAAATAATAATAAGCTTGATTTTACCCGGGGGTGCCCCTGCGGGACCCAGCAGAGGCTCTGCCCCTGGCTCCCTGCCCCATGGAAAAGGGGCTGGGCTGCCCTTTGGGGCAGCAGGGCAGGTGACCGGAGGTCCGGCCCGGCCCAAAATCTCGTTCCTCCCACTGGAAGTGCCCCGGGGACCCCCGGGCCGTGCTCCCGAGGGGGGATTTTCAGCAGCACCCCCTCGGTGCCACAGCCTGGCCCCAGCGCCTCGCGGAGCCGGGCACGGAAAGTCTGGAAAAGGTGAAACCTGTTGACTCTGCGTGAGATTCAACTCTTTTTTTTTTTCCCTTTCTTTCCGTTTCCAGATCCTCTTTTTTTTTTTTCCCTTATATTATTTTATTTTTATTTTATTTTTACCCGACGATGCTCGGCGCGCAGCCGCCGCTTGCCCCCTGCTCTTCATCCCGAAACAAATCCACCAAAAGTTTCCTCGTCCTTCAAAACGCTGCCGAAATGCCTGGCTGCAAAAAAAAAAAAAATCTCCTTCCTCAGCCAGCGATTTACTCCCGGCTCCACAGTCTCAGCTTCCCACTCTGGCTCCGGTGCGATCTCTCAGGGACCAGGAGGGCAATTTGGGGGTTTTGGGGCTCCCCCAGCACCTGGGGGCAGCTTCCCCCAGCAGCGCTGCTCCGTCGCGACGTCCGAGGGCCACGGTTCGGATTTCATAATAAAATGTTGTTGTTTTATTTTTTTCTCTCTCTCTCTTTTTTTTTTTTTTTTTATTTAACGTAATCCTCGAGAATTTAAACACACAAAAATGCAGTGAGAATGTTTTCACAATTTTTCGAGAGCACAGTTGTAAATAGAAACATTCATATTTCATAAGATTATAAATATTTGATACTGCAATTGTAAAATGCACATGTTTTATAAACTGGGAAGAAAAAAAAAAATCTTTGCTTTCTTGCTAAAAGGCAATGTCATTTAATCCTGTCTCCTAAGCAGCTGATGATTATTCACAGAATTTAAAATTACAGCTTTCGTTTTATAGTGTGATCCTTTTTCCCTTTTTTTTTTTTCTTTAAGTTTACACTACTATGTACAACGTGTGTCTATCATAGCTGCAAAATAAAGAGGTTTTAAGGCAAAGCGAGAAGTCCCCCCACCCCAGCATCGCAGGAGAGCCCGTCCCGAGCAGCCCCCCCCCACCCGCACACCGAGACCCCACGCGGGACGCGGCCCCCCCCCCCCGTGGGATTTGGGGTGGGGGGGATAAAAGGGGTCGGGGCCAAACGGCTGCAAGGCGGCCACGCCAACGACCCCAGCGCCTCGAAACCCCAAAACGCTGCCGCTCCGGGGCCCACGGGGCCGAGCCACCAGGTGCCCGTGGCAAGGGGGGGGGCGTGGGGAGAAGCCCCCCCGGTGCCACCGAGCCCGTGTGGGGGTGCCAGGGGCCGCCCGCCCCTCGCTGCGACCCCGCGGGTCGCGCCGTGCTCCTGGGCCGCGGATGGGGGAAGAACCAAAAATTATCCTTTTTTCTTTTTCTTTTTCTTTTTTCCCAATTTTTCCCCCTCTTTTTAAAAATTGTTATTATTTTGCACCCAAACGCTTGGGGAAGGTGCTGCCGGGACCCGGGCGCTGCCATCCCCTCCCGGCCCCGGGGAGGGGTGACCCCAAAGTTTTCCGGGCCCTTTCCCAAAGTATTCCCAACCAGTTTGGGGAAGGGGACAAGGGGGGGGGGGGTGACACCCTCCCCTGCAGCCGCGCACGGCCCTGGCCTCTCGCTGGGGGTGTGTGTGTGGGGGGGGGGGGGGTCGGGAAGGGACCCTGGGCATCTTTCGACACGGTGCTTTGAGATTTTTTTCCCTATCGTTACATATATATATATATATTCTTTTTAAATTAAATTCTCCACGTCTGTCCCCAAAGCCAGCCCCAGACGCACACAGCGCTAAAAAAGAAAATTAGAAAAAAAAAAAAGAAAAAAAAAAGAAAAAAATAAAAGAAAAAGAAAAGGAAAAGGGGAGGGGCAGGGGAGAAAAAAAAAAGGTAAAACTCAGAACAAATAGGAGAACTATTTATTCGGTTCACAGTCGTGTGAAATGCAGCAATAAAAATCTTTGGACTTCAGCAAAAGTTGTTTTTAATTTTTTTTTTTTGAATTTCAAAAAACAGCGTCCAATGTCCATTAAAACAGTGCTTAAGTCTATAAAAAATGCAACTTAAGCATTCGAAAAACAAAAATAAAAATCATAAAGATAGCATCTAAAATCTCCATACGACCGAAAAAAAATAAAAATAAAATAAAATAAGAAGAATACCGAAACCGAAAACCCAAACCCCCGAAAGAAAAAACAAACCAAAAGAAAAAAAAATATATAAGAAAATAAGAAAAAAAAAAACAATATTTTATAATCAGATATCTTGGATTTTTACACCACCTTACCTGTAAATTATATATACATAGAATATTGCAGAATTATAGCTAATACACAATATTTTCACTATTAATGCTGGTATAATCTTTATACACTGGCCCTTTTTTTTTGTTTGTTTTTCCTTTTTTTTTTTTTTAATTAAATTATTGCATTGTATAAACTTTGCCTGCAAACCACCCCCCCCCCCCCAACCCCGGCCGCCCCCCCCCCCCCCCCCAGGCTATTCACTGTCCGACTTGCCGTCTTTCGCCGTGGTGGAGTGGTTGTAGAGCCCCTGGGCCATGAGGTGCACCGCCAGGGAGTTTTTGCTGCCCGTCGCCTTCTTGATCTTGGCCCGCTTGTTCTGGAACCAGATTTTGATCTGGGACTCGTTGAGGCCGAGCTCCTGGGCCAGGCTCTGCCGCCGCTGCTCGGTCAGGTAGCGGTTGGTCTGGAACTCGGCCTTGAGTCTCTGCAGCTGCTCGGCGGTGAAGGCGGTGCGCGGCCTCTTGTCCTCCTTGTTGGGGTTTTTCTTCTTTGGTTTGCGGGACCGGGGACCTACGGCCGGGAGAGAGGAGAGCACCGACACCGCGCCGCCCTGCCGGCACCCCCCGTCCCCCCAGCAGCCCCTTTTGGGACCCCCCCCCCCATGAACCCCCCGCGAACCCCACACCCTAGCATCCCCTTTTGGGACCCCCACACCCTGCCACGGGTCCCCTTTTAGGACCCTACACCCCAGCAGCCCCTTTTGGGACCCCCCCTCCCGCCCCCCCCCCCCCCCCCCCGCCATCCACCCCAACCCCAAAAGGCGCAGCTGAGCCGCGTCCCCCTCCCGGGGGCTCCCCGCTCTCCCTTCAGAAACCAACCTCCCCTTCCTCCATCCGACCTCCCCTTTCAGAATTTATTTTTCTATCGCTATTATTACCGTTTTAGCCAAGGAACCCCCAAAATAATAAAGGAACTAAGCCGGAAAGCGGCCGCGTGTTCGCGCTGCCGCCGCTTTGCTGCAGCCCCCATATGGCACGGCACGGCCCGGCCCGGCTGGCCGGGCTTGTTGCGGGGAATATTTATTCCCGGCAGCACAAGGAAGCCTTTTCTACCCGGGCCGAGCCATTGTGAGGATGTATGTTAATTAAATATTAACGAAGGAGAGCACCGGAGAACAATGGGGTAAAATTCCAATTATTACCTCGGAGCCAAAGAGTTTGGGGTTTCGACACCCTACGAACTCCTTTGCCACTCGCCCTACAAACCCTCCTTCTGCTGGCCGCCTCTCCGGGCGAAAATCCTAGCTGGCCGCTTTTTTGTAGGAGAAAACCCCTTTTTTCTTTTTTTTTTTTCCTTTTTTTTTTTTTTTCCCTGGGAGCACATCTCCTGCCTGGTGCTTGCCATGCATCCCCCTTGTTTTTTAGCGAGGGTTTTTTTCCGCCCGGCGGGGCCAGCCCCTCTCCCCACAAGGACATTTCACCCCCCGGCGTTATTTTTTTAAGGTTTTTATCCCCGTTTTCGGGCGGTTCTTCCCCGGCCCTTGCCTAACCGGAGCCTGCCGGAGAAGTTCCCCGACTCTCGGCGATTTCCAACCCCCCCCCCCAGCCCCTCCGGAGCTGCCCTGCAGCACATGCGGGGAAATTTAAAGAAAGAAACGAGACGGCGGCAGCTCCGAGGCCTCTTTTGGGGGAATAAACGGATCGTCTTTTTAGGGGGAGCGTGGATAAAAATAAATAAATCAAAGCCGGCGAGGCCTGCCGGGGGACAGGGAGCGGGGGGAAGCCCCCCATCCCTCCCCAAAACACGGGGCATGTGTCTCTCGGAGGATGCCCGCGGAGCCCAAAGCTGATTTTTCTCCCTTTTTTGATAAATCTGGCAGCTGGGGGGGGGGGGGGGGGGGGGGGTTAGTGCCCCGCTCCGGCACATCCCCGCGGGCGGCCCCGGCTGCGGGCTGGGGGGCGGTGGTGGGTGCTCCCCCCTCCTCCGGTACCCTCTTTTCTCCCCCCTCCTCCCGTACCCTCTTTTCTCCCCCCTCCTTTTGGGACCCTCGCCCCTACAAAGGACGGCGATGAGCGGGGGGAAGGAGAGGAGAGGGAAGGACGGGGAAGGGTTTTTCGGGGGGGATTTTCCTGCCTCTCTCCCGACCCCGGGGAGGTCGGGGGGCGGCCGGGGAGAGCCCGGGGAGGGGGCGGCGGGGGAGAGGGGGCAGCTCTTACCTGAAGACGGCCGGTCCGAGTACCGCGTACAGTAAACCCAAGCGGGCCAAAGCATGGGCTGGTTCCCGGCGTTGGAGCTGGCCTGGGAGCTATCCGAGTCCGAGCTCACCGACAGGTCTCCTCCGCTCAGCCCCCGAGCTTTCAGGGCAGCCTCCAGCGCCGCGGGGTCTCCCCCTTTCTTGGAGGCTCCGTGCAAGGCCAGCCCGGGGGGGCCACCCCCTTCTCCTCGGCCCGGCGAACCCCCCCCGGAGCCGGGTAGAGGAGCTCCGGGGGCCGGCGCCGCTGCGGGGCTCCTGCGGTTCTCAGCTCCGGGCCTCCGGGTTTCTCCTCCGAGGCCGCCGGCCTCCTTCCTCCGGCCGAACTCGGGCCGCAGGATGTTGTCGATGAAGAAGTTGGTGATGCGGTGAGGGTGCGGGTGAGGGTGCGGGGCCGGGGGGGGCGGGTCGCCGGGGGGCAGCAGGAGAGCTCGCCGCCCTCCGCCGGGCTCCGCGTCGCCGCCGGACTCCTGAGGCTCGCCGGCCTCCTCGGGGGGACTCCGGCCTCCCTCCTCCATGCTGCGAGGCCGGGCCCCGCCGCCCGCCCCGCCGAGCGCCTTCCTGGTGTCGCCTCCGCTTGGTCTTTTATTATTTTTATATATATATACGTATATATTTTAATAGATTTACGGATATTTTATATACACGCACGCACAGGTGGCTATCGGCTCGCGCTTCTCCTGGGCGTTCAAAATCCAGAGTTTGGAGAAAAAAAAAAATAAAAATAAAAATCAATGATTATTTTTTTTTTTATATATAAATTATTGGGAGACGAAAACCCAGCTGCCGAGGCTCGACGAGTTCCAAGTTGGGCAAAAAAATAATAAAATAAAATAAAATAAAATGAGGGCTCCGGGTTCCTCCCGCTGCCTCTCGCCGCGTCCCGCCGCCGCCGTTCAGCCGCTCGGTCCCGTTCGCTGCCTCCCTCATCCGCCGGGGAAAAAAATGAAATGTGGAAAAAAAAAAAAATAATAATAATAATAATTAAAAAAAAAAAAAATGGAAAAGAGGGGTAAGGGAGGCCGGACCTCAGAAGCCACCGGAGGCCCGCCGAGGGCAGGGCGGAGAGGGGCGCCCCGCGCAGCCCCGCGCAGCCCCGCGGCCGCACATGCGGGGGCCTCGGCGGGTGCGGGGAGCCGGGGCGGGGGGGGGTCGTGGGGGTGGGGGGGGGGTGTTCGAGGGGACGGGGGGGGGGTCGGGAGGGAGGGGGGGAGGGAGGGAGGGAGGGTGGGAGGGAGGGAGGGGGGGGGGGGCACGTCCCACCCGCCCGCCCGCCCTGCGCCGCGCTGCCCGCCCCGGCGGCCGCCGCCGCCGCCACCGCCGCGCCCGGCCACTCGCGAGCCCCGGCTTGTTGTCCTCCGGTTTTAACGGGGCTCCGACGGTGACGTCGCCGTCCCGGGCTCCTCGACACGTGCCTCGGCCCAATGGCAAAGCGACCGACGGCACACGTGGTGCTGGGCGCCCCGGTAAGTGACAGCTCCCCCCCCCCCCCTCCCTCCCGGCCGCCCCTCCTCGCCGAAGGATGCTATGGGGATGGAAGACCCCCCCCCCGCCGCTAAGCGGGGGTCTCACCGCAGACCCCCCCCCTCCCCTTTTGTCTGCTCCCACCCCCCCCTTCCTCCTCCTTCCTTGCGCTGCGCGTTATTTTTAATTTTGCACGCTGTTTATCGCGGATTGGGGGGGGGGGGGGGGGGGTCCGGGGGGCATCCCATAATTCCTTGCAGAAATGCATAAATAATATTCAGAGAGCGCCGCTGATACAAAGGGGGGCGGGGGGGGCGGGGGGGAGCGGGGGTCGGGGGGGGGGGCGGAGGATGGAGGCGGAGGGGACGCGCCCGGGGGGGGGTCCCTTGGGGGAGCGCAGCCGCTACCTGCGCGGGGCCGGGCGGGTGGGGAGCGCTGGGAGGATTTGGGGGGGGGGGGGGCACAGGAGGGGGGTTTGGGCTCGTATCCCGCCCCCCCCCGCAGGGTTATCAGCGGCGGAATAAAGCTCGGCGGCGTCGGGAATGGCCTCGCTCTTCCCGGAGCCGGACGGGAGCCTTTGATCACGTATTCCTGCTCCGCAAACAATATCCCACGGCGGCGCGGCGCCGTGCCCCCCCCCCGCCCCGTCCATCCCTCACACACACACACACCCCCCCCCTTCCAAAATAACCGGCTTCCCGGGCCGGACAGCCTGCCACTTTGCCTTTTGTCTTTAGGAAGAATTCCCCTCGGAACCAAATTAGGGAGCGAAGCGCGGCTGGATGGATGCCGTGGGGCTGGGGGGGTGCTGAGCCGGCAGGGTGCTGACGGCTCAGCACCCCGGAACCCCCCCGGGCTCCGTCCCGTTATCGTCCCCCCCCTTCTCTGGGGGGTGTCACCGCCCCGACGGGGCGCACGGCCGGGGGCTGCCCGGCCCCGGGTAGGGCCGAGCCGTGCCGAGCCGTGCCGGGCAGGGGATGGCTCAGCACCAGTGGCCGCAGCACCCCAAAGGCCGGGCTGTCCCCACAAGTGACACTTTCCTTCGGCAGCGCACCGCTCCCCGTCCTGAGGGGCAAGGGACAGCGCGTCCTCCCTCTGCTCTTCTTCTTTTCCTTTTTTCCTTTCCTTTTTGTCTTTCCTTTATTTTATTTTCTTCAATTTCCCCCCCTTTTTTTCCCCCTTTTTCCCTTCGTTTCTCGCAGCGGGTCTCGTCCAGCGCTCAGCCCAGCAACAGCCGACCCAAAGTTGTTTTGCTCAGCCAAGCACCTAGAGGTTAATTTCTCGAAGTGCCCCATGAAAAGCGATTAGCCTGTCTCCCAAGAAGTATTTTTCTAATTACTTGGAAGCTCTCGCTTTGCTCCTACCCCGTAATTAAACGTGTTCAAGGTGCTGCACTTCAAATATTTCGCTCCCGGGCGGCCCCGGGCTGCCGCCGCTCGCTGCGAGCCCCCTGCCCTGCGCGCTACCTGCGCGCTCCCTGCGCGCAGCTCCTGCCCTGCGCGGGGTGGGGAGGAGGAATTCCTCGGCTAAAACTCCGAAGGGGGGGGGGGGGGGGGGGATGAACAAAAGCTGTACAAAAAAAAAAAAAAAATCCTGCCCCTGCCCGTCCTCTGCCAATAAACCCGTGGCGGGAGTGCGAGGCAGCACCTCAGGTATGCGGGAGGAGAAAGGGGGGGTGGTGGTGGTGGTGATGTGATGCTTAACCGAGGAAATCGGAATGAGCTTTATTATTATTATTATTACTATTATTATTGTTATTACTATTCCTATTATTATTTTTCCCAGGGTTATTTTTATCCCGGGGCTCAGTCTCTCCCGCAGGATCCCCCAGCACGTTTTCTCGCCGCTCTGCGGGAGCCCCAGCGGCGTGCGGGTTGGGGGGGGGGGGGATGGTTCTCGGGAGAAACCCCACTGCGGGGCACCGGGACAGGCTGCTCGGGGGCCGGTTTTTGGGGTCGTTTGCCCGCCGGCTTCAACCTCCCCTCGCAGCCCCGGCGGCAGCCAGCGAGGTTTCGGTCCCCGCAGCCTCCCCGCGCAGTTTCAGCGAGGCTCATCCTTTAAAATAAAAAATCCTTTTCCCTTTCGCCACGACCACGCGGGGGTGCGGGCACGGCCCCCACGCAAACACCCCGCGGGCTCCACACCGCGCTCCGCACCTCGGGCAGGGGGCAGCCGGGGTGTGTGTGGGGGGGGGGGGGCTTCCAAAAGGGGAGGACGAGGGGGCTGCGGAGGGAGGCTCCGGCCGTTCCTCCTCGCCCAGCAGCCTCCCAGCACACCGGGCACCGTCCTCCGGCCCGTGCCCACGCTGGGGAAGAAACCGAGGTGCAAAAATCCTCGGGGGGGGGGGGGGGGGGAAGCCAGGGAGCGCCCCTTCGGCACCCCATCCTTCCAGCGCGGGGGTGGGTGCCTGCAAAATGTTGGCACGCAGCGGACCGTGCAGTTGTGCGGCGCTTTTTTCCCTCTCCAAGCTTTTTCCCTCTCCAAGCATGTGGGCTCTCCAAGCCCACCAGCACCCCAGGGCCGGGGAAGGGGCAGTGATGCTGGAGGGGGCTTGGAGGCAGCGATGTCCGGGGGAGGGGGGCACACCCCTGGATTTCCTTCCCGCTGCCAAATCCCATCGGCTTTGTTTCCAAAATGCTTTTTTGGGGGCAGCTTCGCCAAGTGCTGCCGGCTGAGGATGGAGACGGGGGCCAGGTCGCTGCCTCCCTCTGCCCTCCGCCGGGGCTGGCCGTGCCAGGAGAGCTCCGGACAAGGCCGGGCTCCGTTTGCCGAGGGCTCCCGAGAGAATTTTGGGGTGGGCAAAGCAGCGGAGACCCTCGCCGAGTCCCGGGCAGCTTTGCCTCGGAGCCGGCTGGCCGGGAGAGCCCAGCTGTACGGTTGCATTTCCCCTCTGCTGCCGGGTTTTCCCTGCTCCGCAGCCAACCGAAATTAAAATAACAATAATAAATAATAATAGATAATAATAATTTTTTAAAAAAGGAAAAAAAAAAAAACAAAACGAATTGCTCCTGGCTGGATGTGGAACATCCAGGGCGAAAACCGGGCAGGGCCGGCAGCAGGGGCCGGGGGGTCGCAGCCAGGTGTCCGTGTCCTCCCCGCCTCGGTGGCGATGGCTTGGCGTGAGGACGGCTTTCCCTTCAGTGGGGGAAAAAGGGTGGGAGAAAAATCTGCGGGGCGCTGACACTTTTAGCACCCGCTCCCGGGGGCCAGGGCTCCCCGCGGGGCTCCAGGCTGGGACCCAGAGTGAAAGGGAGGGGGCGACCCCCTCCGGGGGTAGGGGGGCGCGGGGGGCAGAGTTGGCCCTGCCCCTGTCCCTGTCCCTGCCCCCGTCCCTGAACTGTCCCCGGGCCGGCCCTGCCCTGCCCTGGCCCTACAAGGCAGCGCGCACAGCTCTGCGCATCTCTGCCGCATCCCTGCGCACCTCCCCGCATCCACCCCGCATCTCCCCGCATCCCCCCGCACCTCCCCGGCCCGCTCCGCCGGCAGCCGCGGCGGCCAGAATCGAAACAGAGAAAATAACGACGATAAAAAAGGCTTCGTCAAAATGCGGTGGAGGTTCGTAAGCTAAATGTGAGGCTGGAGCACAATTAGGTGGCATTGGGTGGCGAAAGGGAAAAGAAGAGGGTGAAAGGGACAATAAAGGAAAGAAAAATAAATTAAGGAAAATTAAAGAAAAGAGAAGAAAGTGATAAAAGGGAAAAAAGAAGAGATGAAAGGAAAAGAATGGGAAAGAAATGGGAAGAATGGGAAAGGAATGGGAAAAGAATGGGAAAAGAAGGGAAAAGGAAAGGAAAGGAAAGAAGGAAAGGAAAGGAAAGGAAAGGAAAGGAAGAAAGGAAAGGAAAGGAAAGGAAAGGAAAGGAAAGGAAAGGTAAGGAAAGGAAAGGAAAGGAAAGGAAAGGAAAGGAAAGGAAAGGAAAGGAAAGAAAGGAAAGGAAAGGAAAGGAAAGGAAAGGAAAGGAAAGGAAAGGAAAGGAAGGAAAGGAAAGGAAAGGAAAGGAAAGGAAAGGAAAGGAAAGGAAAGGGAAAGGAAAAGGAAAGGAAAGGAAAGGAAAGGAAAGGAAAAGGAAAGGAAAGGAACGGA
>NC_139721.1:154372673-154518445 GCF_964211835.1 Anser anser
ATCCCGCAGCCCGCTCCGTCCGAGCCCTGGCAGTCGCCAGGGGCCAACGTGGCCCAGCCCGTGCTCTGGGTGGCCCTGGCTGGCACTGGGTGGCACTGGGTGGCACTGGGTGGCACTGGGTGCCGGTCCCCACCCCGGGGTGCCGGTCTTTGTTCCACCCGGGCGTCCCCTTGGAGAGCCACCAGCCCGAAGGGAAGCCAGGGCCGATCCCGCAGCCTTTTCTAGGGCGAAAGCCGCATCCCCTGCGGGAAAGTTTCTTGGTTTGGGCGAAGAAATAAATCCCCTGCTTCTCCTGAAGAAAATAAATAAATAAATGAAAAGGAATAAAGGTGGGAGCGAAACCCCCGCCCGCGTCTGAGTCGCACCCAGGGACAGAAGCGTCGCCCCCAGCTTCGCAGGGAGGGCATAAAACGGTTCCCAGCTCCTGCCCCCTGCAGTCCAAAAGGGTTCATACCAGTCCACACCAGTCCACACCAGTCCGTAGCAACCCACACCGGTCCACACCAATCCGCACCAGTCCGTACCAACCCACACCAGTCCGCACCAGTCCGTGCCAACCCGCACCATCCCGCACCAGCCCTTTGGAGCCTCCGGGGCCGGATCCTGATCTCTCCCCTCTCCCTTCGCCCCCACTCCCCCTCCCGGGGAGGCAGAAGGGTTTCGGGAGGTGCCGCAGGTGCTCCCCCGACCCCCTTTTCACCGATCCTCCCGTGCCCGCCGTGTGCCCGTGGCCGTGTGCGTGCGCGCCCACACGCGTGTGCGCCGTGCCCGGGGACCTTCCCTCCTCGTCGCCCGTGCCCCGGGGGAGTTAATCCGAGCAGACACAACAGCTCGTGTTGTGACGGCAAACTTCGGCAACTCTACACCGGCCGGGGCATTAGCTGGGGCTCGGCCGGGGAGCTGCGAGCTGCTCCGGCACTTTTCCACTCCGGCAGCTGATTCCCTCCGATCCCCCCTCCCCCCCGGATTTACACCTCGGCGTTTACCCGCAGCTGGAATAAAGCCCCCGCTCTAATTAACAGGGAGCTTTCCACCCCGGCTCCCCACCGCAGCATCGGCGTTGATGCTCTCTCGAAGGCTGCTTTCCAGCTGCTGGGCAGCGGGGCTGAGGCACCGGGAGAGCTGGGGGGCTTCCCCCTGTAGGGCCGGGGCAGAAGGGGATACTCTCCCCGATAAGACCGGGGCAGAAGGGGATGCTTTCCCCTATAGGATCGGGGCAGAAGGGGATGCTCTCCCCTTTAGGACCGGGGCTCCCTGCCCCAAGGCTTCCTGGCCCCCCCGTGGGGTTCTGCCGTGGGAGGGCGGAAATAGGGACGGATCCTCCCGGGGATTGGGAAAGGATGGGAAGGATTGTGATAAAATTGGGGCTGTTCGGGGCTGCTGCCCCCCCTAAAGATGAGTCTTTCCTACGGGTGTACCCCCCCACCCCGGCTCCCGGGGCTCCCGGACCGCCTGGGAGGCCGGGGATGGGGCGATGCCCGCAGCAGCGGGGAAAGCCGGCCCTGAACACACACAAACACGGTGCTATTTCTCGGAGTTTGCAAGAAAAAGAAAAAAAAAATTAAAAAAAAAAAAAAGAAAAATGTTCTCGGCGGGGCCTTCCCCGAAAAGACAAAAGAGAGCGTCTGGAAGCCAGGATTCAAGGTGGATGTGGAGGGACGCGGGGGATGCTCTCCTCTCCTCCCGTGTCCTCTTTTTGCTCCGTGGAAAAGTTTCTCGGGAAGGAAAAGCAGCCCTGGAGCTCCATCCCCGCCCTGCAACCGGTCCCTAACCCACCCCCTGCAGGGGGGGGCACGGGTCTGGTGCCCTCCTTGTGCCCCCCCGGGGCTGGCTGCGGGGAGCAGCGGTACTGCTGGTGGGGAGGGGGTAGCCTCTGGGAGAGGGGTCAGGGCAGGCTCCTTTCCTTTCCCCTTTCCCCTTTCCCCTTTCCCCTTTCCCCTTTCCCCTTTCCCCTTTCCCCTTTCCCCTTTCCCCTTTCCCCTTTCCCCTTTCCCCTCCTTTCCCTTCCCTTCCCTTCCCTTCCCTTCCCTTCCCTTCCCTTCCCTTCCCTTCCCTTCCCTTCCCTTCCCTTCCCTTCCCTTCCCTTCCCTTCCCTTCCCTTCCCTTCCCTTCCCTTCCCTTCCCTTCCCTTCCCTTCCCTTCCCTTCCCTTCCCTTCCCTTCCCTTCCCTTCCCTTCCCTTCCCTTCCCTTCCCTTCCCTTCCCTTCCCTTCCCTTCCCTTCCCTTCCCTTCCCTTCCCTTCCCTTCCCTTCCCTTCCCTTCCCTTCCCTTCCCTTCCCTTTCCCTTCCCTTTCCCTTCCCTTTCCCTTTCCTTTCCCTTTCCTTTCCTCGAGTCTCCTCAAGTCTCCTCTCCTCGAGTCTCCTCTCCTCGAGTCTCCTCTCCTTTTTCTCCTTTCCTTTTTCCCCTTTCCTTTTTCCCCTTTCCTTTTTCCCCTTTCTCTTTCCCTTTTTCCCTTTTCCCCTTTCCCTTCTTTTCCCTTCTTTTCCCTTCTTTTCCCTTCTTTTCCCTTCTTTTCCCTTCTTTTCCCTTCTTTTCCCTTCTTTTCCCTTTCTCCTTCCCAATTTCCCCTTTCCCCTTCCCTCCTTTCCCTTTCCCCTCCTTCTCCCTTTCCCTGCCACTTCCCCACCCACCCGCAGCTCCGCAGGCTCCCGGGGCTTGGCCCCCCCCGACGGGGCAGCCCCCAGACAATGCGGGACCCCCCGAGCTCCGTTCCGCACTCGACCCCGAAAAAAGAAAAATATCCCCCCTCCAAAAAAAACCAGCAACTTCAAAGCCAGGTTGTGGGGCTGCAGAGAAAGGGCCGAGCTCTCCCGGGGCAGCTCTGCGTGGTGGGCAGCAAGGGGAGGGAGGCAGGGACAGAGGCCAGCTGGAACGGGGAGGCCGGTTTGGGGGGGCACAACCAGTCCTGACCCCCCCCCCAAGAGCCTGGAGCATCCCCAGGGCACATCGCAGAGCTGCTGCTCCCCATGGGTAAGGGGTCGCCGTCTTGGTTATCTTTGTCCTCTGGGTTTTTAGGGACGCCCGGGATGTATTTATCTTGTCCGTCTAGGGCCCGCTTCGCTAAGTCGCTGTGTAAATTGAAAGGCTTGGCCCCCCCTCACGCCCCCCCAGCTCCCCACCTTTTTTAATTAAAGCCTTTAACTCGCCCGGTGTTTACTGTCTTATGAAAAGTATCCAAACAAACAGAGCCGGCCGAACACAGACACCAAAAGGGAGCCGGCCCCCTATTCTTACCCCCTCATTGTCCCCCCCAAAAAAGCGCATCTCCCCATGTCATAGTTACAGTTCCAAAAGGAAATTGCTTTTATTTGTGAAGGAGGCTTTAAAAAGCAGGGACATGAAGGGGAAAAGCTCCTTAAGGGAGGAAGGTCACGGGGTTAGGGGCGAGATTAAAGGAGCGATCTTTCCACCTCGCAGGGAGAGCAGCGCCGAGCCTCCCCGCGCCGGGAGGGGGGGTGGGCGAGGGGGCGATGCGGGGGGCTCCAGGATGCCATCCCGGGGGGGCTCCAGGCCACCCCCAGTCCCATCCTGGCACCTTCCAGCTGTCTGAGAAGGGAACGTATGGGCAGAGGCGAAATCTGCTTCCACCCCAAAACATCACCCTGGCTCTGTGCAGGAGGATGCATCCCCATTGGGATGCTCAGGCTCAGGGGGAGGACACACAGAGGGACGTGGGGTTCTCCGTGCCCCCTTCCAAGGCTGCTTCCCCATGGGGGACAGGACCCAGGCAGGTGATTGCCCCTGTCCCCCCCTGTCCCCAGTTTTGCACCCATCCATGCCGGTTGTGGTGCGGGCCCCTTCCACCCTGCCTGCTCCACACAGCAGCCGTGGAGCTGGGGGCACGGCAGACAAAAGCAGCTGCATCCCCCCATGTCCTCCTCTGCCCAACCCCTTTCCCCTTTCTGCACTGGAAGGGGATCCTGCAAGCCCCCCCGGGGTTGTTTCTGCAGCAAGGGGGAGAGGAGAAGGGGCAGAGGATGATGCAGCAATCGCCCGGTCTCAAAGGGGATTATTTTTTAATTGATAAGAGGGATGCCCGCACCCCTCCGTGCTGTAGATTTGGGTCCTGCTGGGATGTGCCAGCAGGGGACCCCGAGGCAGCCAGAGTGCTCGGGGGGCACCATCCCTCTCCTGCGCTCAGCGAGGTCCCTGGCAGTAAGCAATCCCCACCACAGCACGGGTAAGTGGCTGTGACATTTCCCCACAGCCCTGAGGGCTGTCCCCAGGGAGGACATTTGGCCGGACCCTCCGCTAGCCCCGGGCATCGCAGCAGCACCGCAGCCGGAGCCATCCCACGCCTGCCACGCTCGCTCCCAGCTCGGCACACGAGAGCTTTCCCAGTCACATCAAACAAGGCCCCTCGGAGCCTCCGGCATCCCCCGGGGGCTGAGTGACATTTTTGTCGCATCGCATGGAGCTGGCACACTGCGGCCCCTGCTTGGCACTGCTGCTCCCCCTCCTCCGGAGCGCCGCCGTCACGTCGGCCTCGATATTTGGAGAGAGGGGAGCGGGCGAGAAAGGATGCGTGGAGGAGGCTGCTCCTAAAATATGGACATTTAAATTGTCCGAGGGAATCGCTGACATCAGGCCGCTTTGTTTTCGGGTTCTGTTAGTGCCATTCAGCACAGGTCTCCCCACGAGCCGGGTGACGAATGCCCAGCCGTGCCCGCTGGAGGTGCCACTCGGCGCCCAGCCTGCCACGGTGGCTGCAAATAAATCCTCTCCTTCCTTCACCAGCCTGTGCCGGGGCATCTCCCACGCCTGGAGAGCATCTCCCATGCCCATCCCTGCTCCCAGCTCACACACCAGGCCACCAAACACCCCATTTGCGTTTTACCTCTTTATGTTACGCTTACGGGCACCTCTTCCACACACCCCGCAGCGCACAGGGTGACGAAGGGCTCTGTGCCTGCACACCCCAAGCCCCGCGGAGCCCCCGGCCCCAGGCTGCCGTGGGCTGGAGCTTGTCCTTCCTTCCCTTTCTGCATCGCTGCCTCTCCATAAAACCAGGCGGAAGGCCGTAAAGCCCAGCACGCACACCGCTCGCCGAGGATTGACCGGGGGTAGTAGATACGCGCCACTGCCATCAATATTTATGGAGGCACGGCAGCGGTGAGGGCAACACGAATGTGAATAACACCATGCGCACTGAGCTGCTATGGACCGAGCTGTGAGCAGGGAGAGCGTTTCATCGTTAAATCAATTTAATGAACTGGGGAAGAGATCATGGCAGCAGCACCGAGCCCGATAGCAGGAGCCTCTGCCTCACGTGCAGCCCTCCTGTGCGCTTCCCGGTGGGCTAAAATGAAGAAGATGAAGATGAAGATGAAGATGAAGATGAAGATGAAGATGAAGATGAAGATGAAGATGAAGATGAAGATGAAGATGAAGATGATGAAGATGAAGACGAAGATGAAGACGAAGATGAAGATGAAGAACTGCCAGAGAAGAAATGCGGGTGCAGGTGAGAGAAGCGAGAAGGAAATAGCTGTGTTTTACTGGGTGGTACGGGGTGTTAAAAGTGATGGAAGACTTTTTAGAGAGAGCGGGATGAGCTGGAGCAGGAGCGTTTAGGTGGGAACTGGTGCTCTACACCCTGGGTGCTAAATACCCCTGAGCTGAAACCTTGTTTCCAAGTGATTTCAGCCCCTAAATACCCGTGTGCCCTCAGCCAGTGGTACCTACCAGTGCTGCAAAGCCTCCTGGGATGTGGATGTCTTGCATTTTCCTCCTGGATAAGGGAAACCTCATGAAGAAACAGATTTCTGGGGTGAAATCTCTGCTCTGCAACAGGCTTCCTGATGTCTTTGGGTGCCCCCTGACCTTTCTCTTTGCATTTTCTGTGGCAGAGTGCTCTCTCCTGACCAGGCATTGCCCTTCTGGAGCATCTTTGCCGAGCTGTGCTGTGAGCACAGAGCAGCCTCTGCTTCACCAGCTTCCACAGACGATGATCAAAGGCCTTTTGTAAATACGGAAAAAGTCAGTCCAAACTTGTCCTTCTTTTCATTTGAGTAAAAGTGTTGGTGATGCAAAAGACCGGCAACCCTTACGTCCTTGCTTACGGACCTTGCAGGGGCCCTAGGATGAGGAGTGCCATGGGTAACTTTATGCAGAGACACAGCGCAGGGAATGGGGGAATTTGGGGGCATATTCCTAAACCTGTTCTCAGCACACAGGCTATTCCAAAGCAGTTCACTCTTGCACAGTTTTGACCCACTGATTTAGATGTGGATTGTGCTAGTGCTGAACTGCCCCGAGTGGATGGATGGCACTGCCAGAAGCAGTTGATATTTTGGGAGGTATTTGCTTACAGCTTTCTCTTTTCAGGCTTATCCCAACCAGGTAATTGAGGTTGGGCCACCTCAGGTAAGCAGAGGCAGAAGAAGCAAGGACACGGCCAATGTAAGTTGTATTTTCCCTTCAAGTGAGCATTTCTGGGTGGTTTTGAGCTGCCTGTCAGCTCAAACAGTGGGGACCCAGCTGGGTCGTCTTTAGCTGGATACAGCCTTTGCTGAACTTTGTGTGCCACCTCCATGTTCATACACTCAGGAGTATTTTGGCTGATTATGCTCCATGCAAAGGCTGTTGGTAGAGCAGGAGGGATGGAGGATGCAGTGATTGTGTTGTCTGAAGCACCGAGCGACCCATTTTTTTGCCAGACTGCTTTATGGATACTTGGTTTTGTGAGGTGGGAGCTGGGCTTCCACACCAGGGACTCCAGAGAGGGAACGAGCCCTACTTACACGTCCCGGGGCTCTCCTCCCAGCATGTCCCCGGTGCCTGCTGTAGGGCAGGGTCCCCTCCCGCACCACCCAGCAAAACCAGCCGGAGCAAACAGAGGGGATTGGGTGCTCGAGTTTGGTAAAATAACGTTGCTGTCCTGAAAATGAGCACTAAATATCCCTGCGACTGCACTGCCGAAGCTGGTTCATTTATTTAGGCCGCTTGTGCCTTGGGGAAGGCAGTGATGGTGACGCTGATGATAACGGTAACGATGACGATGGTGATGATGACGATGACGATGACGATGACGGCAGTGATGACTGCTAGACGCCAGTCAATGGGGGATGCACAATGTGACCTCAGGTGCCGTGCCTGGCTCTGAGGACCCCAACAATTGCGTGCCTGCTTCTCACACTCCTGGGCACAGCTGCACAGCACTGTAAAAAAAAAAACACATTTAGCACCTTTAAAAGCATATTCTATCAGCCTGGTACTTAACCTCGCAGTTATTTTCAATTAACTAGACTACAAAAAACTATTTCTGTCCTTGCTCCCACAGCTTCCTGGAGGTCGGTGCTGCTGCACAGAGCAGTGCTGGATTCATAAGATTTTGGGTGGATGGACTTACCCATGCTGTATCGCATCCACTTATATGAGACATTTATGTACGGTCAGATGATTTTTTTTTTAAATTTTTTTGGGGGGCATCTTTTCCTATTCTACTTAAAGGACTGAAAGGTATAGGAAAGAAAAATAGCAAAGTGCAAAGGTGGTCATGGGGTCACAGTGTGCGCAAGCCTCCCGGTTGATATTAATGATTGTCCCACGTGGAGGAAAACAATTGGACTGAGTCTGTCTGTGCATCTCATGATGCCCATTTTACTATTTTCTGAAGCTCAAAGAAGAGAGGCTGTAGGGCTTTTTATCAAGGCAGTTGCACTGCCAGGATGCGTCAGTGCTTGAAGGCAGCCTAAACCCTGGATTTACCCCTTTTTCTTCCAATTTCCTCCTTACTTTGGTATGGGTGGAGTTCCTCCTGACCTCGCAAGATGCAGGAAAGCAGCCCAAATTTGGAGTAGTTCTGCCAGGCTTAGCCCCTGCCACCAATAAACCTGGGTGTCCATAGAGGATGGAGGACTGTCATCGATGTGGGCACACGTTGGTCAATTAAACTGCACGGAGCCGGATGGAAAATCAGGAATTTCCTAGGCCCTCAAAGCACCCCAGTGACCTGGCTATAACCCACAGCATGTTTTGGAGCATCCTTGTGGGCCAGTGTAGTCCTGGTCTTTATTTAAGCGAGCAACAGCCCAAATTATTGCTGTTATAGCCCAAATTATTGCCATTAAAGGCCCTCGCTCTGGCTGCTGCCTCCACGCAGAGAGCAGAAGCTGGGAAGGGTTTGAGGCGAGAGGCAGCTGGAGCCGCCACAAAAGCAGCCACAGAACATTGAATCGGAGAGAAATTAGGACAAACATTTCTGGGAGCTTTGCGGGGAAGGCTGTTTGTTTAGCCTTAAAGGAGGCAGGCTGCTCCCCGCGCTGCTTCGCTTGCCTCAGCCTGGGAGACATCCTTCACGCTTCTGAACGGCAAAATCCCTGCCAAAAGAGGAGGAGAGGATGGGTTTCGTGTGATGTGGGGTGCGAGAAGGGGAGTGTGGTGCCGCTATGGGGTCCCCTGCTAGGTGTGCACCCGCTGAAGGCAGGGGTCCGTGGGTCCATGAGGGAAATGAAGTGACAGGGACTTTGCTCCAGCAAAGTGGCCACTTTGAAAAAACTGTTTCAGGCAGATAATTTATCAGGTTTAATTGCTCTTTAGTCCCCCTGATCAGCCTGGTGTGGAGAAATACCCTCTGAATGGGGGAGGTGTTTTGAAAAGTCCCGGGAGGGTAGGAGGCAGGACGGAGGGAGGGAAGGGTGGGATGAAGGGAAGGGTGGAAGGAAGGAGGAAAGGATGGGAGGATGGAGGGAAGGATGGAGGGATGGAGGGAAGGACGGAGGGAAGGAGAGCCCTTTCCATGCCCACGCAGCCTGGCCCCACTCTACATCCTGGTGCCTCAGTGCTGCTGCCCACCGCCAGCACCTTCTGTAGTGATTTTATCAAGGGATTAAAAATCCCTGGGCCACTTCTGTCTCTTGTACCTTCCTGCTCAGAGGAGGTTGGACCATGTTGTGTCACTGTGGCATGTACGTGGCCAGGGGCTCTTCTGGCTGTCCCCAGCCAGGGACCTGGAGCAATGAGCCAGGGAGGACCCAAAAGTGGCACCAGCACCCCAGGGTTGAGCCCTGGTCCCCAGGGCAGAGGGGACTGAAGTGCTCCTTCCCTCCTGGTCGGCAGGGTATCTCCAGTTGTTTTCACAGGGTGTATTTAACTTAAAAATCATGAAATCCCATGCTCTGTGCCATAACACCAAGCTCTCAGGGAATTATAAAAGTCTACTAATCTTCTTAAAAAACAGGCTATGCTAAAAAATGTGTCTGTACATCTCATCTCTCACTGCTCAGCTTTGTTTCTTCATGGCCAAGGTCTGCTCTCCCATACACTGGCATCAGTCCAGAGAGCTCCAGGGTGGGTTTGGTCTGGTAGACACGAGCAAACCAGTGCAATCCCAAGGCAAAGGGAAGTCGTGTTCACCCCATGTAACCAGCAGAATCACCCGTGCAGCTTTATCCTGGAAATAAGGCAAGTTTCCCGTTCTCCGAGACAGGACTCCTGGGCACCTGGGCTCCTTCTACCTCTGTGTCCATAAGTGAACATCAGAACTGCATTTTTATTTTTATTTATTTATTTTTTCTATTCAATCCATATGAATCATTTCCTTTCGATCACAGCGTTTACAGACAAATTCACCGTGCTGGTTCAAGGTGTGTGTTGCCTTTTATCCCGTAGGTACCATTCTGCTTTCATCACACATCAAGTTGGGAGCACACTTGCTTGCTTGGGCACAAGGAGAAACACGCCAGTTAATTCCCAGTGCTTGAATATGCTACTGGGAACCCGAGTCTACAGGCTCCCAAGGAAATTAACCCAGGCTTTCCACTTGAGACTTCACTGGTTTTAAATCAAGATCACAAACCAACTACAGGCAGGTTAATGACAACTAGAAGAAAAAAATTGCACTGATGAGCCCAAAAGGCCCCAAAGTACATTAACCACAAGGCTCACATTTTTTTTTTTATTTTTCCCAAATTTAAGCAATGCAAACTCTCAAGGAAAAGCTTCCCAGTGCCTAAAATATGCAACACAAACAAGATTGTTTTCTTTCTTACCCGTGACACACAAAAAAAATTACACAGGCATCTTCCAAGGCAGAAAAGCCTCAAATCTTTCATGCGAATTGCTGTAGCTGGAGGGGCGTAGATGTGCCCTGAGCAGCCAAAGCTGCGGGGAACTTCAAGGACAGGTTGTTGTGCCTCGACAAAGAAAAACACCCTGTTGCAATGATGCTGCTAAAGAGCTTTGTGCTGGATCTTGTGGGGAAAGGGGATATTTCCATCGCAGTCACAGCGAGATGCGGTGGCTCCGGCGGTGCGGTTCATGTAGGAATGGGCGAGGATGTTCCTCCTGCTTAAGGCAAGCTGTGGCTCCTGCTCACTCCAGCACCCTTGGGGCTCCTTGGAAATTGCATTTCTTGGCTCAGTGGCTGATAGAGCTATGAGCTACAAAAATACGAGGGACCAGAAATCCTTTTTTTTTTTTTGTCCTTTCCACTGGTTGCTCCACCAGCAGCGGGCACCTGGGGGCTGCCCGTGGTGCTCCGAGGAGCTGAGCATCCTCTCTCCTGCAAGCCCACCCCAGGCTTGGGCAGGGCTCTTCCCTCCACGTCCACCCCCACTGCTAGCGAAGGTGACAAGGGAACAATGGCATAAAGATTTGCCTCATGTATGGCAAAAGGAACCTTTGAAACCAAGAAGTAGCTTGTGCAAGGGCAGCCTGAAGGCTGGGAGGGGGTTTTAACCCAAAATTCATTTAGAGGAGCCTGCATGGAGAAACCCATGGGCTTTTCTAAGCAATTTCGTTGGGAGCAGGAACGTGTTTCCCCCCTCAGTTCAACCAGTTCTGTACCCACATCTTCAAGACTCCTGATGGAGCTGGGGCAGGACAGTGGCATCAGAACCTCTAAACCACCCTATTTTTAACACAAGACCTAAAACTGACCCAGCACACTGTGATTCCTTCCCGCTACACTTCTGTGGTCACTTCCAGATGGACACATTACCACAACCCATCTATGGGCTTTTTTTTTTTTTTTTTTCCCCTTTTTTTGGCAATTTCTCCATTGGCTGCCCGAGGCAGGAGAGTTTTGCTTCCCCAGGAAGCGGGCTTGCCAGGCGTGCTCCCCGGCCTCTCGCTGCTCTAATTACTAGCACGAGGACAAACAGATGAGGAGCCACGAATGGGGTCAGTTCCTCCTGAAAAAAAAAAAAAAAACCACAAAAAATATATATCAGACCTGAATTTGCCAGGCCGAGGTGTGACAGTGCAGGGGGGTGAGCAGTGATAGAAGTGCCTGGCCAAAGGCTGCCAGACGCATGATGCTGCCAAGCCTGGAGCAACGCCCGAGCCCTAAAGGGTGATCAAAGGCACCGCTGGTGTCCCCGTGTGCCCCAGTAAGGGGGAATTAGCTAGGTGAAATGTCCAGGTGATGGTAGGATCCCTTCTGCAGCTCCTGGTTGCCTCCAGATGCAGGCTCAGCTGTCCCGCTTGTGGGTGCTGGAAATGCTCGCTCTTGTGGCTCCTTCCTTCTAACATGGAAAAAAAGACAAAGCAAAGGTCTGATTTACGGGTGCATTGACATCCCCGGGAGCCAAGGGGGGTCTCAGTGCCTGGGAAAAGCAGGCGATGAATGGCTTCACAGGTTGCCTCACTGGGAAGCTTTTCGCTGAGTGTGCCAGGAGGGTCTCCTGCCCGCTTGCTCCTGTACCAGGATGTGCCCGCTTTGCACTCCTGCCCAACTGAGGGAGCAAAAATATCTCAGGTGAAGATGCAGCTGGGGCCACAACACCAACGATGTTCTACCAGTGCATCGCTGCTTGCTGAGGCGGGGGAATCGATGCCTCTGTGCTTTCCTTCTAGGCCTCCTCACGAGGAGGAACTCGTCATTGTACTTTCTGGAGGAGTTATTAACTTCAAACAGAAAAGGACAGAGCAGGACACAGAAACCAGAGATCACACGAGGTCATTTTGTCTTGACAGACCGCAGCTAATTCCTGAGCTCTATCTTTATCCAAAGACCTAGAAATGGTGCCAGCATCATCACAATGTTTAACCCTCTACGAAAACCACTCATTTCCGCTGCTGTTGGCTTGTTGACTAATGGAGGTTTTAGCATTAGCTCCATCAAGGCACATGCACGGAGCTGAAGCGCTGCAGGCATCTCTCCCGCAGTGGGAGCGGCTGCCCCGTGACGGGCAGGCTGTGTTCCTGGGGGACACAGGACCCTCACTGCCCTGCACAGGGATTTAGGCTGCAAATGCTGCAGCTCCTGAGCACGCATGGCTGATCCCGTGCCTGGCCCAGCCCTGCGGGGTCCTTTCCACAGGGCGATGGATGCTGAGTCGGGGCCGGCTGACGGCGTCCGTGACCCGAAAAGCAGAGCAATAATAATGCGGGCGCTTCCACGCTGACAGATTTTAGTATTTTAAAGGAGCCTGCGTTGTCAGACCTGAGCTGATGAGAATTAATTGCTGTCAGCGGCGGGATCTATGTCGCAGCCAGGCTGCGGCTCCCAGCCTCCGCCGTTCGAGCAGCCCGCACCCGATCCGCGATGTTGGCAAGTGCTCCGTGAACAGATGCTCGGGAAAATTGGATCATTTACAACGTGTTTACAAATACTTGCCATTGGCCGATTTCCAAGTTTAACATCCTTGACACTCGGAGAAAACACGCGGGCCCATCTCTAGCCGTGTCCTCCGGGTGCTTTCTGGTGGGTCTTTTCCCCTGCCCGTCCCTGGGTGCAGGAGGAGCGATGTCCCCGCAGCCTGGCTGGGATGCTGAGGAGGTGACAGCTCACAGTTCCTTCTGGGTGCAAGGCACAGCCACAGCTTGGAGGAATTTGGAATGAGCAATGTAACCTCATGGGCACAGGCATCTCGCTCTCGTTAATCCATTTATTTTGCCATGCAGCGCTTGGGACTGGGTTCAGCTTCTTCACAGGATCTCTGGGCTCGGCTATCTCCTCACCTCCCTCCGCATTGGGCTGCCGGACGGACTTACTGCTGCCTCGTGCCACAGGGCTGCGTGGCTGGAGCTCCTTCAGTGGGGCAAAGGAAGCCTGAACAGGCACAGGGAAAGGTGTGGGTAAGCAATTTGGGTGGCTTTCTGCCTCCTCTGGTTGTCTATCTGTGCACCAACACCTTCGACATCAGTTGACTTATAAATTCACCAGCAGCAACTTTGGGGAGCCCAAAGACTTTGGCCTGTAGCTGAACGAGATGTAGTTTGGAGCACACAGAGGAGCCTGGAGATGGGAAGGGCAAAGGCTTCAGTTTTCTTCATGGCTGAGCCAAACTTCCTCCAGCTAACAGGTGCACAACCTAGACGACATCTCTCAAGCAGCGATGCTGATACAAGCAGGCATGCACATTGCAAATAGAACTCCCCTGTGCGGGCACCTGCTGATCCTGCTCTATTCCAAATGTCCATTCTCCGAGTCCCCAAAATACTGCTCTGAAATGAAGGCTTAACTTGACTTAACATTAATAAGGGGAAGAGGAAAATGCGTGGCAAGACCCAGCTGCGCAGCCCCTGCTCAGACCTGTCACTGCTGCAGCAGCGACGGCAGAGGGAGCACACGCCGCTGCCTGCCAGGCACTGTGGTTTTTTTACCTAGATGTGACTTTTAATTTTAATTTTCTAGCAACAGCGAGGTAGCCTGGCCCCTTCCTCCCCCCTCCAGTGATGTTTCCTGATTGGCACAGCAAGCCCCGAGCGATCGCAGCGGCGGGGAAGAGCTTTGCCTCTCTGGTGCGAGAGCAAATCCTGCAGCCCAGCTGCAGTTTGCTCCCAAGTAAGAGGCTTGGAGATATCGATTGGGACTGGCGAGGAGATGTGCACAGGAGAAAGAGCAAAAGATTTGGGGATTTAAAAATGATATAATTGGATTCCTGAATTAAACACAGCCAGCAGGAAGGCTGGCAATGGCATCTGTGCAGGGGCTGAGGCAGGCTTTCTGTCTCGACTGCCTGCGGGTCCAAGGTGGGACCATGCTGGCTGATGTCCCCTGGGGCGAACGTGCTTTGGGAATATCTTTGCGGATGGGCCAAAATGACAGCGTTGCTTCCACTTGTGTGGTGTTAGGACTGATTTTCCTGTAGTGCCATGGCATAGAGTGGTTCATCTGTCCGGGCTGAAGGATGTGGCTCGTGGTGCCCAGGGGTGGCCCCTAGTTGCACTTTCCAGTGCTCTGCTTCCAGTCACTAAAAAATCATATTTTTTAAAATTTGTACCATTTCAAGCTATAATCCCCTTTGTTGTTTATGTTAATGCTTGGAGACTTCTACTTTTGCTGTATGTCTCTCTGTATCTGGGTGGCACAAAGTATATGCCTCCGTGGCTCCATGGGGTAACCACTTCCCACTGGTAGCTCAAGGCTGGGCTGTGTGACATGGGAACAGGAGACACGAGGCCCCTTCGCATCACTTCAGGGATGGAGCTGGGTCCCACAGCAGGGCAGCCACTTTCCTACAGCTCTGGGGGACCAAGGTAGCGCCTCCTTGTCCAGAAATACCATGGGGACAGCACTAAACTGGCCCAGAGGCTTTGCCCCGAACACAGAGCTTCAGAGCAAGGCATGGAGACCAACCCAATGCAACCTTTACCCCAAAAGCCCAACTTCTGCCTCCTGGCTCAGGGGTTGAGCATCCTCAGCATGGCAGCCTGCAACAGGGGCTCTCCAAAACATCATCCAGCCACAGGTGTGAGCTTCTGGTAGTTAAACTGCATGCTTATTATCATGTATAGGAAACATATATTCATCTTTTATATGCATTTAAACATTTTGAGAGACTCGGGAGCCCCAAAGCAACAAAAAGCCCATGTTTTGCAAATTACCACTTGTAGTTTTCAGATCTCGAAGCCTCCCCAGGGGTTTCCCACTCCCCGGCTGCCTCTGGCCAGCTGATTTTCTGGCCGCGTTTCCATGGAAACCGAAGCTGGATGGGTGAAAAAAAGGCGGAAAAAAGTTCTCGCACTTGGTGGCGTTCCCCAGCTTGGAAAGCGGGATTGTCCCAGGTGCTGAGGTGGTGGCAGGACCCATGGTGGGAGCAGGTGGTGGGACTTGACCCATGGTGGGTCAACGTTGCCGTTTACTGCAGCCAGAGGCTTTAATGTTGTTCCTCGTGGTGGCTTTGCTGCTTCAGAGCTGGCAGTTGAGTTGCGAGGAAGAGTCTCTGGAGGGCTGGGGCAGGGCACGGGGCTGCGAACGACTTCAATCCACTGCTACCAGGCTTTATCAACAAACATCTGCCAGGGCTTTGAAGCCCTCAGCTGAGCACCTCCATCCCGCGAGGAGTCACAGCGGAGGGGCTGGTGCTCAGCCTCCCCCTCCAGATTGAGATATCAAACCCGAGGTGCGCCGCAGCCAGCTGAAAGCAAACCCTAAATTACGCTCTCTGCGGGGAGAAGTGACAGCCCTGCTATGGAGATCAAGGGCTTACGGAGGTGGGGCGGCCAGATCTCTCTCTGGCGTCCTGATAGATTATGTGACACATCAGGTGTCAGGGTATCTCCTATTCCCAAGGGGTGAAGCACGCCGTGCGAGCAGGAGGGGCGCGTTTGCCGGGCTGACACACTGGCCCGGGTGAGGAGCAAATCATTAAGTTACATCCCAGCAGGAGACAGGCAGAGGCAGCTCGCTGCGGCTTACATAGCCTCAGGTGAGCTGTACGACAGGAAAATATACATTTGATGTGAGGTTAGGCGTTCTGGAACATGAAATAATCATTGGGTTGGTTGCTTATTACCGAGCCGGGCGAGAGGCGCTGTCATATAATGCAGGATCTTGGTTCGTGATGCTGGGTTTTATACATATATACACACGCATATAGACATGCACACTCACTGAAGGTGATAGCATTTAAATTATTTATCTGTTTACCTATTTATCCATTTATCTGTTTATCTATTTATCCATTTATCCATTTATCTGTCTATATAATGCACAGCTAGGGGAGAGCCTGCCCTGGGGCTGCCCTCACCCATCCCTTGCTGTGGTTATTTGGATTTACCCATAACATGCACTTGCACTTTTGGGCTTTCTACCCCTGCCTATTTCTCTTCTTTCAGCTCCGCGTTGCTTTCTAATGGATAGGTTGACGAAGTTTAAGGAGCAAATCCCAGAAGACGAAATCCCACCAACCTGGGCATCTCTCTCCCCGCAGAAGTAACCTTGAGCCCCGCGTGTGTTGGCAGGGTCAAGGGGGAGGAATTAAGGTCTCACTTCAGCACGCTGATGGTTAACGCGCCACGAGGCACACGCTGAAGCGATGCTCCAGCTCTGCTCCCGTCCGCGGGTACCGCAGCACATATGGCGAGCCTGGCCACACGCTGCTCGGGCCCCGTGAAATCCGGCAGCACAAGGGCACACGCCACGGAGCAAATATCAGCTCTGAGCTCTGGCTGGCTCCGGGGCTTTCTGTCCAGAGCTGCAGAGTTACCTTAACTAATGGTTTTTCGCTGCAGAAAGGGTTTCTTTAAAACCTTGTCTCAAATGAGAAAAAAATTGAGCCAGCTCTAGAGTGGGATGAGCCGATTGCTGCAGCTGCTCACAGCAAAAGGCTTGGAGTTTTAGGTGATTTTGGGAGCTGGGGTGGCAGGAGGGCTGCCATGGGACACTGGGGGCCAGGCAACAGCAGCTCCAGCAGCCAGGAGGAGCCCAGGGAATTGCTGGGTCTCGGGGATGCTGCAGCAAGCACACACACACTGCTGGGCAGCAAAAGCAACTCCTGGGCTTTGGGAGGCAACAAACATCACGTTGCCCCCAGTCTCAGCTCTGAATGAGCATGATGCCAAAGTCTGTCGGACCATCGTCTGTCACAAAACCTCGATGCAGCCAGGAGTTGGTGCCCTCATCCCTCACAGCCTTCAAGCCGCTTTTCTTTTGGGGATGTTCATCCCAATCTGGGGCTTGGGCACAGTGGAGCAGCAGCTTGGGGTGGTGCCGTGGCTGCCAAACGCGTGCAGACCTCATCATCAATATATTGATGGTTTCATTCTTCAGTATTGCAAATCTAGTCGCTGTCGTATAGATGAAGGCAATAGTGCAAGTTATATTTTCCCCTTTCTTTCTCTATGTGAATGCCAAAACTGTCTGCTTGCTGATGTTCAAAGAAAGTCACTTCTCGTTACTGGACAAGGTCCATCTCCAGGACAATGCTCCTCGTATTGGGGTCCCCAAACTTATAACCAGTTTCCTTGTCCACCAAGAGCCAGGAGCTGCCCCATTTCCAACCAGAAATCTGCTTTTCTCCATCTCCTGACACTTTAAAACTTTTCAAGTGAACAGGATAATAATGATTAAAAAAAAAAAAGATTTAAAGCAAACAACCACCTACAATATTCCAACAAACACATACACTGTTAACCCCTGTTCCTCACTTCTAAGCAGGGGCTGCCAGTCTGCAGAGCCTACCTGGATAAAACAAGCTGTCCCCAATTTCATTGTCAGAGCATTAAGAGGTAGTTTCATCATTCTAATTTAGCATGAAAATACATCTAAATAGCATTTCATTTTGCCCTTTCGCAGTATTAAATAACTGCAAGTATCTTTTCAAGAGCAATTGCCCACAGCTTTTTGTGCAAATATTCGCTTTACAAAGGTCTCATGACGATTTCGGAGAAGCAACAGGGAAAAAAAACGCTTCACTGACAGAAGAAAGGAGAAGTCTAGTGTAATATCCACTATAGCCTTATTTATCCTGTAGCTAATTACAGTGGTAATCTGTTTTATAAGGGAGGCGTTTCAATGTCAAATTTCATACAAGAGATTAATGCTCAGCAAAAGGGGAAGCTGCTGTTTTAGGAAGCTGCTGTGAAGCAGGGTTAGAGGGGTCAACTCTGGAGCTGATGGGAGGTCCCACCAGCACTCACCAGCACCCACCAGTTCCCACCAGCACTCACCAGCACCCACCAACACCCACCAGCACCCTCCAGCACCCACCATCCCCCTCCCCAGCTCCATCCCAGTCGCACATCTGGGCACCGGGCAAAGTTGATTTGGGCCTGAACGACAAACATCTGTGGTGATTTTGTTAAAATAATTACACAAAACCTGTGCAATAATTCTGAAGGGCTTCAACAACCTAAGCATAATGGTGAAGTTATGTTAGCACCAGTTCAACAGGACTTTACTGTGTTCACCACTGGAGAGCAGGCTTAAGAGAGCAGCTACTACTGTATCAGGCACACTTCAGAAACCACGGGCACAGGCCTCTGAGGGTGTGGGGACTTTCTTCTGTCACACTTTTGTGGCCCTATGCTCATCCAGCTCCCTGTGAGGGTCATGAACAGCGATCTGCAAGAACTAAGTTCTCAGCTCAGCTGATTTCCTTGTCCCAAAAAAGAGGGATGCACTCTCACAGAAGGTATTTGTTATGCCGGAGGAGGCCTGAGGTATTCAGGTGACATCTGTGGGGCCTTCCTGAGCCCTGGTGGGGTGACCTGTGTGGTGTTGGCCACCCGTCAGGTTCGCTGAGAGGGAAACTTGCTCATTACCTCCTCAACATCTGGTCCCAGAAGCAAGTGATGCATGTCCAAGGCAGGGACCTGTGAGGTCCTGCTCAATGAGGTAATCCTCGAGATGTCCCTCCCCCATGGACATCCCTACTCTGGTCATGAGAAGTGCAAGACAGCAGGTTCAAGGAAAGGGAGATTCAAGTTTTCAAGTGTCCAATTGATTAGAACAACAGAAAATCACAAAGGACAAGTTCTTGCGAAACCACGAACTGAAATGCCATTCCTGCTCCACAGGGCGAGTGCCCTGCCTTCACCTCCTTGTACGGCGTGCCGCAGCGGCTTGCGAGCATCTCTGCTCTCTACCTAAAAATAAAACCCAGAGCACGAAGGAACGAGCCCCCGCCGGCAGCCTGGCACGGAGGCAGAGCGTGGTCGCTGCCAGGCGTGTGGTGCCTTTGTCCTCGCAGGTCAAACCTGCAGCTGAGCTGAGGACGCCAGGTCCCCAGATCACGCTGGGAGCCAGAGCTCCTTGTCCCATGTCCTCCCAACCCCTGCCCCACGATGGGCACCGGAGCCCAGCACTGAGCTCGAGGGCATCACCCAAGCTGAGGAACGCCCTCTCCCCTTTACCAGAGCGCACTGAAGGAAGACAGAAGCAAAACCAGAGTGGGTTTTGGGTGGAAATTGTGAAGCCGTGACTCCAGATCTAGTCCAGAAGAAGTGGAAATAGGAGCTTTGCTTTTCCAGTGCTTCCTCCTGCAAGCCCCTTGCTGGCCCCCTGGGTCCCAGGGACTGTTTTCTCAGGAGGATGAGGGAGGGAGGCTGGGCTGGGGCTCAGTGCCTTCTGCTTCCTTTTCCCTCCCAAAATGCAGGATAAGCCACTGCCCGTCAGAACTGAAAAAGCCATGTCTGAGTTTCCAGAGCTTCTTTGAAGGCCCACCCGTGTCTCAGACGCACAAGCCCAGATTTCCCCTGCACTCTGCCCAGCCAAAGGACACTGCTGACCCTCCACGGACCATGTCCCTCCATGGAAGTGACTGGGGTGAGAGGCTTTGCCTTGTGCTTTGGCTTTCATGGTGGATGAAGCCCGGTGTCCCTCCGATCATCCATCAGTGGGATGTTCCCTCATGCAGTTATTAGTGCTGCACACCCGTGCTTTATGCCTGCTGTGGTGTCTGCTACCTGGCATGGGTATAACACTGTCACCCCCAGAAGCCAGAAAATGGCAGAAATGCACCCAGGACATGTCCCCCGGGGAAAACAAACTCCCATCACTGTCAGCTCAACATGTTGGTGAGAGGGTTTAAAGCACTTGCTTATGGGTGCTACTTGTTTTGTGTCAGAAGAGAGCCCCTTGGTCCTGAGCAGCACTTGTCTCTTGTTAGATGGGGAGAAACAAAACTAAACCAAACCCACACAATATAAAACTGAATTTAAAAAAAAAAAAAAAAGGGGGGGGGGAGAAATGTTGCGGTTTCTCTTTACTCTGAATCATCACATAAACAGAGCATCAATAAAACACGTTCCTGGGAGAGCCACTTTTCAGCTGTCCTCTCCCCATCTGTCCTACCCTGCCCTGGCTCCCACGGCCAGGAGCTACGAGGTTACAAATAAAGCCCTAAAGGAGAGAAGCTTTGATGTTGGCTCCAGCAATCAGGATTTCTGCTCTGTCTCAAAAAAGAAAAAAAAAAAAGTGGCAAATCTGTCATAAAGTGCTTAGAGGATATCCTCGCGGAGCTCAGGCATAAGCCTGGTGTGTTTATTAAACCCATGGCCTGGCGGAGGGAAGGTGCCTGTCTGAATTACAACACAGTTCACTTTGAAACACTTGGTTTAAAACTCTTCGCCATGGTTTAGTGCATTGTTGGATGGAGGAATGAAGCACCCAAAGTTTACCATGCCGAGGTGCCCTGTCGATGTGCTGGTCACCTCAGCGGGCACCCGGGGCTCTGGGCTGGCTTTCTTAATGCAGTGACTGCCTTGTCTGCTTCATGGGGCGGTAAACCAGAACAGAAAATAAGGTGTGCTTGTGTCTGTATGCCACCATCCATGTCTGATAGATGGACGGGTGCACTGTGCAAACATATATTAAAATGTGAGGTTTAATTACATGGGGCTGGCTCGGCTCTCGGTCCCATTCCCTGGCCCCAGCCCCAGAGGGCCCATGCGGGCCTCAAGCCTTCCTGCGGCCCATGTGTGGGACAGAGCTGGTGAGGGACGGCCGCTGCCTTGGTCCAGACGGAGACGTGCACACAGCCAGGAAGCTGGCCCACACTCCTCAGGCAATAGTGTCCTAACCAGCACAGGGCTGAAACCTGCTTCTTGCCAGAGGTGGTGTTGGTGGAAGGCCCTGCAGAAGGCCTGACGCTAGTGTGGCTGCGAGTGTCACAGCCCAGAGACTCGTGTTGGTGCCAGCTGCTGGAGTGTAGGAAAACCTCCACAGTCTGCTAATTTCCAGGCTACCACCATGTCTGTGAATCTGATGGCGCAGACACAGCCCTTCCCTTTCCCCATCCACACCCAGAGAGGCGGCTGGGAGGTCAGGGACAGGTGCCAGCCCTTCTTTGCAGAAAAAGCTCCCCGTTTATTTATGTTTCCCTCCTGCTGTGGTGATCCCATCCGTCTCTGAAAACTGTATGAAGTTATTTGCTTCAGCAACCTGACAGCAGCCCCCAGGCTAAACTTTTGATCCGCCAGTTTGCTGCCACCTTCAAAAAGCGCCGCTGTGCCGAGGTGTGCAGCCTCACGTGGGCAGGGGCAGCCGGCAGACACGGACCCATCCTGGATTCAAGAACAGGGGGAAGAAGCTGGAGCTGGGAAACTGTACGCTAAGAAGGCACAAAAATCTATGCTGGATAGCCCAAACCTCCCATCTTGCTTTTTTAAGATGCACGTGGATTATCATAGCATGAAGCTTTGTTCCCTAATTGAATAGGAAGAGCTGCCTAGCTAATCCATACGTGAAACCACAGGTATGGTGCATACAGAAGAGTAATGAAAAATGTGTTCATCACCCAGCTAATACTAAGGGGTTACATCAGGGGAATAAAAAATAAAGGTTCTACTCCGGACCAGACTTTAACCTCTGCTGACTCCAGCATATGGCTCCTCACCAGCTGCTGGATCTCACCCTTCAGCAGCGAGGACAAGCTGCCCGAGGGAAGTGCTGCAAACTCGGTAATGTACAGGGAAAAGTGATACACAGAGGAACGGAGCATGAATTGGGTAAAAAGTGGCCAAACTCTGAAGCCGTTTCTCAGTCTTTGCCTCCACAAACACCCACGGCAGATGAGTCTGGCCGAGCAGTAAAGGAGTGCAGCAGATCCTCGACACCTCAGTGCCTGCAGGGAGACATCCAGCTCCAGACTCGAGGCTATGACGAGTGGCCTGAGTTTCAAAGATATTGAGCATCCAAACTCTGGATGGATGGGATCATAAAAGGACATTGGCATATGTGACAAAAGTGAGCTTTCTCACAGTCTCCCTGGATAACTTTAAACCCCATTCAGCCATCTAGAGCTGTGCAGGAAAATCTGTAAATCAAGAAGTTACTCCAGGCAAGATTTAAAATGCTCTAATTGCTTGTTGGATTTATGACAAAAGTACCACAAGAGACAAACTAGTTTCAGTACTTTGGCATAATTTAGGGAAAAAAATATTTTTCTTTCTGCAATAAGTTATCACCACATTAGGTCTAGTGTCCAGATTTTTTCTTCATTAATTTTGCAGTATTTTATACCCCAAAAATGTGTGTATAATTGAAAATCAAAAATCCTTGAAGATCAGAAGAAAATACATATATATTTTCCCAGTGAGCTTAAAAAACAACTGCAAAAAGAGATTATCATTTGGGATTTTGCTGTTGAACATGATGAGAGGTAGATGTGCAGTCCAAGCCATGTTCTGTTCTCACCACCATGATGTAATTAGAACTGATCCTGTTGAAACACAGTGGGTTTCAAGAGTTGGCCCAATATATTTTGTAAATATAGGTTTCATATTTTAGACGACTCCTACTAAAGTCCATCAGACCCTGTAGTTGGTTGGATGGAAGAGGAAGGCAAAGGATGGAAGAGAAGGCCAATGGGTAGAAGAAGAAAGTGAAGTAGAGGGGTGGAAGAAGGGGGTGAGGGGTGGAAGAGGAACCCACACGAGCTTTGCTGTCCTGGCTGCTCCCAGGGCATCTTTCTAGGAACAGGGAAGCAGTCTTCATGCCACACTGCTGTACAACAACATTTTATAATGGATGTGAAATAATGCTGTAGGCTCAAATGTGGAGAAAATTTCATTTGAAAGGCCAGATTCTCCCAATGCTCAGTAACAAAGCCTCACTGATGTAAGTATTGGTGCTGGTTTACAGTAGCTGTAAGAAATCAGCACAACATATCAGTAACCGGGGGAATATTGACTTTAAGTATCCTGGCTTCTTTTGGTTCTAGCTAGTGGTTTGGATCAAGAATCTTAAAAGAAATTCTGACACTGGCTGTTATGATAATACTTCTCCCTGATGGTATCTTTCCCCAAGTCACCACTAGAAGTAAAACTAAGAATAAAAATATTTTTTTCTGATCTTTACACTTTATATTAAAAAGTAACTCTCAATAAACACCTTCCAGGATCACTTTTGACATTAAACATTGATTTCTGTGTCTGTTATAAACCTCCAAGAATTGCCTCAGGCACTTGTAATAATCTAAGCATTAGATAGGAGAACTTTCACTATCTAATTATTACCTGGTTTAATACAAGCTGCACTTCAAAAATATTTGAAAAAGGGAAAATTATCTTAAAAAGAGACCCATCCCCCAGCAATTCCACCGCTGCTGTCAGAGCCAAATGTGGTTTACGCCAATAAGGGGAATGCAAGTCAGACCACCCAGTAACACAACTTCTTTGAAAAGACATTGCAGTATATACAGAAATGTCAGGGTCTTCTTCTTTCTAAACAGGTAAAATCCTCTCCCCATCGCCCTCTTTTGCAAGAGGAATAACATCCGCCTTCATTCTGTCCTGTTTTCAAAACATGCCCCATTGCTGAGCACATTTCAAACACGAGGTTAATGTAGCAAAGTGCATACCGCGCCAAACTCCCATGTCCCAGGCTGATTCCTGCCTGTTTACATTTAAAAGCCATAATTTATTTTCGCATTTGCTCCCCAATACATGGCCTTCAGGAAATGAAAGCTGGGAACATTCCTCCGAAATTCAGATTAGAGGGGCTGGTGGGGTACATCCAGGGATGGGGAGGGCACAGACAGCCTCTGGAACAGCCTGCATTGAGGGTCTCCTGTCCACTTATTTCCATGCTTTAAATGGTTTAAGTTTACTTTCTTATTTTGGCTTTGTAATTCTTGTCCCCAAAATTTTAGGCGAGCGACACACCTAGCATAGGAAGGTAAACGCTTGATCTGGAATTAGTTGGAATTAATTAACCCCTCGCTCCCCACGATTATACGGGACATCTAAGGGACTGGCCAGGGTGCGGCACTGGCCACCCACATGGCCGTGCTTGGGCAATGCACCCCAACCTTGTGCCCACAGCCGAGCCACAGAAGATGCCCAGGCACAGGTGGGGAGTAGGGGGGCTCCCAGAGGCAGCATTTGGGACCAGGGCACTGCCACTTCTGACCCCTGGAAAGGTAGGTGAGGTTACATTACACTTGGGGGGCTCCCACACTTACTTCAGGTTTGAAAGCTGCAGACCCTAAAGGCTGTCTGCTGTCTGCAATTACTCCAGCTAATCTAATGGAGCTGCTTTTTCTTCCCACTAACACTGCCTCATTTACATGCTTCAATAAAAAATAGCAATAACCACTGTCATTGCAAAGAGGCTTCCAAGAGGTTGGGAAGATTTTGAGCTCGTCTTACAGCAGCACAGCCAAGAAGTACGAGACTGTGACAACATCGCCTGTTTTCCCGGGACATTGCCGCACGCTGCACAAACAGAGCTAAATGTGATTTGTGCACCAGTTATCGGCAAGAGAAGGCAATGCAGTGAGCAGCAAACATCTCCTGGTGGAAGGCATCAGATTAAAAAAGGATAGGTGATTTGAGGCAGGACGGCGTAAGACAAAAAAATCAGAAATGCAGGACAGAGGAAAGGATCAGGTTTTCTTTAGGTCTAAAATAGCAAAGCTTTATGTAGTCCCATATTTTCACTGGCCGAGCATCTGGTGCCACGTGTTTGATCGAACATTGCTCGGGTCGCAGGGGTGCAGGAACATCTCAGCCTCCTTCCCCAAGGGGCAATGGAGAGCAAAGAGCGTCGAAACCAGTGCGGTACCTAGACCATCTTCCAGCGTTTCCCAAAGGAAACCCATACTTCTCTGCAAGGAAAACACCACACATCTCCACAATTCAGCAGCCCAGAAAAGAATGAGGTCATACCTTCCAAAAAAGCTTAATGAGATTTTTTTTGTTTTGTTTTGTTTTGTTTTTTGGTGCAGCATTTCATCCACCTCTTCCAGCAAGTACAGGCACCTTGGCTGGGACCTCAGCCTTTCTCTGTGGCTGGTCTTGTGCAAAAGCAGTTCAACCCTGACTCAGTGAAGGGCTGCATCCTGCGCCACCAAAGCAACGCCGCTGTTACGGAGGAAATTGCTTCGCCTCCTGCTCTCATCGGTGTGGGTTGGGACCAGCCCTCCTTACGTTAGCAGGTGACACCTGTCCCACTGACTCTGGCTACAGCAGGGCTTCTTGTGTGGCAGTGAGGGAGACGAAGCCGGCTTTATAAACCAGATTTTGGTCTCTTTGCACAACGACAATTTGTAATAAACCCTGTGGCTAACGTGAAGCTATTGCAGACTTGCACTGGCATGAATGAGGTCAGAAACCAGCCTGTGGCAAGCGGCGCAGAGGTACCTCAGAGAGAAATTTGGAATTTGACTTCCTCCAGCTCCTAATCACAGCATGGCTGACACTCCAGCTTTGATGTATTTTGGGTCAAGCTGGTGAGCATCAAGGACCAGGACCGAGCACACCCAGCATGCAAAAAGCCGCACAGAGCTCGTCGGAGCGAGCTGGCATCATGAGCTAATTAGAACCCTCTGCTCAACGAGTTTAGCTTTAACTGCTCACAGAGTGTCTGCAGCTAGATTGGGATTTCCTCAAATTGATTTGTAATTTGAGGTTACTCAATTAATTTCTTTCTTTTTTTTTCCTTTTTTTTTTTTTTTTTCTTTTCCCTGCTCCCTGGCTCACCCGCGCACTCGCTTCCCCTTTCCCCAGCCCTGCTCCCAGGCTGGGCACACGTTCCTGCACCGCAGCCAGCACTAGCCTCGTCTCCCACCATTAACCAGCAGCACAGGAGGAGGTTTCAAAGAAGCAGCATAGAGGAAATTCAAACTTTTTGCTTTTCTGGGCCACGCAAGCCTTGCCCAAGGCGTTATCCGTAGAAAAAGTAGGCTGCTACACGATTCAGTGGCGGGGTGCAGAATTTAAATATAATTTTCTTTTGTCCCAGTTACACAAACCCAGCCTGATTCCCCCATCCCTTCTGCTGGTGGCAGCCAGGAGCAGCTCCAGCAACGTGGCCAGGATTTCCCACCCACCGCAGGGTCCAGCTTCCCCCTGCTGTGAATACCTGGAAAGGGGCAAACCAAATTCATTCTCTTCCGAGCATTTTTGTGGTCCGGCTTTGACTGCTGGTGTGTTTGGAGGCAGTGAATGCAGAGGGTCCCTTAGTCAGGACGCTGCATGGGAAATATTTATGGTGTTCGTCTCCCACTGCTGCCAACACAGGGCAGCCAAGAGACCCGCTGGTGTCCCTGGGCTTTGCCACCTCCCACATGCAACTGCTGCTTTAAGTCTCACTGGTCTGTGCTGTCTCTTCCCTACGGAACTTTTACACTGTGAGAATTCAGCTGGCTCCAGGGAAGTCCTAAAATAAGTGGCGTGCTCTTGGGAACCATTTGGTTCTGGGAATGAAACTGCAACTCCCGTCCAGAGAGCTTTGCTTTCACAGTGATTGGGATGGACGAGATGGGGACTGAACCTCTCCTGCAGGGTACTGCAGACCCTTCGATGCTGCTGCTCAGTCTTGGACTCTGTTGTTCCAGCACCCAAACCCAAGTATCTGTCAGTGAGAATATCTGGATCATTACGAGTCCAGAATGCTCCAAAACATTTCAAATGGCCTGCAAAAGGTACCAGGACACCGCCTGCCCACTCGGACACACACCTGTGGCTTGGTTCATTGAATATGTACCTAAAATGCCAACATGAACACTTAGGGGATATTGCAGGATTTCATAATAAATGTACTTTGGGGGAGGTTATTCAGATTCTCCCCCTGGGCGGTGGTACCCAGGTACACAGTGAGCTGCCTGTGGTAGCAGGGGGGACAAGGTGGCTTTCCCCACCACCACCAGTCTTCCCTCCTCCTGGCATGAGATTTTAAATCAGAGCAACTCCACCAACCTCAGGGAGCACTTTCTGATTTCCGAAAGTATGCCTAGGGATATAATCAGGTTGGCAAACCTCCACCGACAGCAAAGCCCCGTGCCAGCTTCCCTCAGCAAGAGACACAAGATGGAGCGGGGTGAGCCAGCTGTGCCCCCACCCAAGGCTCCACCAGCCCAAAGCCTCCTGCCACCTTCATCCTGGAGATGAACATTTCAGGAACAGGACTGAAAATCAATAGGTGACAGCACAATAAATACACCTACAGAGAGGAGGTGGATTCGGCTGGTACCCGGCAGGCTCCAGGCTGCCACTGGAGATGGTGGAAACCTTTCTCAGACCTTATTAAGGCCATGGATGTTCTGGGCAGGATTTGGCCCATGAATGCTGGTATCTTGGTGTCTACACGTGAGCAAAAAGCACAAGAGAGAGCCCTAGGGCTTGTCACAGGTGCCTCCCAAATGCCTGGAGGTGTCCTGGTGTATGGGGGACACCCATGTGGTGACGCAAGATGTCACCGAGGAGATAAAATGGCCGTCGCTCTCCTGGGCCAGCAGCTGGAGGTCAAATGGGACTCCCTAAAGAACATTTCGACTGACAGCCCAGAGAGCCAGTCCTGTCCTGGACCACACCACCAGCAGCGTGGGCAGCAGGGCAGGGAGGGGATTGTCCCCCTCTGCTCTGCTCTCGTGAGACCCCACCTGGAGCCTGCGCCCAGCTCTGGGCCCAGCACCAGAAGGACAGGGACCTGTTGGAGTGGGTCCAGAGGAGGCCACGAGGATGCTCAGAGGCTGGAGCACCTCTGCTGTGGAGCCAGGCTGAGGGAGTTGGGGTTGTTCAGCCTGGAGAGGAGAAGGCTCCGGGGAGACCTCACAGCAGCCTGCCAGGGCCTAGAGGGGGCTGCAGGAGAGCTGGGGAGGGACTCTTGGTCAGGGGGTGTGGTGATAAGACAAGGAGTAATGGCTTTAAACTAAAAGAGGGTAGGTTTAGATTAGAGATTAGGAAGAAATCCTTCACTCGGAGGGCGGTGAGGCCCTGGCCCAGGCTGCCCAGAGGAGCAGTGGCTGCCCCATCCCTGGCAGTGCCCAAGGCCAGGCTGGATGGGGCTGGGGGCAGCCTGGGCTGCTGGGAGGGGTCCCTGCCCATGGCAGGGGGTGGCACTGGATGGGCTTTAAGGCCCCTGCCAACCCAAACCGCTCTGTGCTTCCCCGCCACTGGATACCAGTTGGTATCTATCAATAGATCGTCAGGGTGAACCACGGCAAAGGTTTCTATTATTTTGATAATTCGCAGCACTGCTAAGGGGGGGGTGCAACCCAGCTTGGTGCAGCCCAGCACTACCCAAAAGCTGCAGCCAAGCCACCAACAGGTGTCCCCCACCGTGTCCCCCAGCACATACATCAGCAGCACCTCCAAAGTGGTTGATGCCAGTGACACCGGGGGCTCTGCCAGGCATGGGGCACCCTAGCAGCACCGCTGGGCACCGCAGGGTCCCTGGGTGTGCTACATGTCCCTTCTGTCCCCACTGCACGTCCCCTCCAACCCCGCGGCACGTCCCCTCCATCCCTGCTGCCCTCTCCTCCGCCACCGAGGGAAATGGAAGTTGCCTTTTGTCTGGCAGGGGTCAGACAGAGCCGGTTTGTTCGATAAAGCTTTAACGCTTTGTGAACACGCAGAAAAGCTCAACCCGAGGCCCTTTGACAATCTCCATTGTTTTGCAGCTAAAAAAAATAATAAAATAAAAAAAAAAAAAAGGAAGAAATAAAAAAAGAAAGGCTGGTTTGATTTAAAACACCAAGTTCATGGCATTTCAAAGAGGTACGATACACAGCGTATGGATTTGTGTGATACGGGGAGATAAAGCAGGGAATAAAATGCCAGGCAGGAGCATTACAAACGCTGCTCTCGGGGGTGAGCCTGGTATTTTGCCATCTGATTATTTTAAGAGGTTTCTCTCTCCTCAGTGAAGTCTCTGGCATTAGCTGCACACCCCAACTCTTGGGCATTTGGGGCAAAATCTGGGAAAGGAGAAGGTGTGAAAAGATGAGCGAATAAGCAATACTTTGCTTTAATATCTGACGTGCCCGGGAAATGGCATGTACATGTGTACGGTCCGCTTCATCCACACTGGGGTTCATTGTCTGCAAAATTCATAAGCAGCGTAATGCACCAGTTGCCAAGCAAAGCTGGGAACCAGGAACCCTCCCCGTAGTTTATTTAAACAACAAGATCCTAATAATAAAATAAAGGGGATCCTGAAAGAATCGTAGGAGCTGGCGAGGAGGTCAGTTGATTGAATATTTCATTTATTGAGCGCGCGATTGCCAAAATAAATAACCCGGGGAGGAAAGCAGTAGTCAGGAAATTGCCTGTGGTTTTGTCTCCGGTGAAGTTTCCCTTGAGTGATTTCCTTTGGAGGCTGCGAGCCCCGCGGGACGGGAGGGAGCTGCCCCAGCCGAGGGGGCCACGGCACCGTCCTTAGGGTGCACGGGGGGACGGGACCAGGGCCAGGCAGCGGCGAGGTGAGTGGGGCCCTGGCTGCCTCCCCTAAACACGGGCGGTGTTCGCAGCACTGCTCGGTACCGTCTGCGGCTTGGTGTGCTGCGTGCCAGCAAGGCTGTGCCCACGGGGTGGATGAGGTGGGGGACTGGAAATGTGTACTGCCTTGTGGGTTGCTTTTCTTTTCTTTTCTTTTCTTTTCTTTTCTTTTCTTTTCTTTTCTTTTCTTTTCTTTTCTTTTCTTTTCTTTTCTTTTCTTTTCTTTTCTTTTCTTTTCTTTTCTTTTCTTTTCTTTTCTTTTCTTTTCTTTTCTTTTCTTTTCTTTTCTTTTCTTTTCTTTTCTTTTCTTTTCTTTTCTTTTCTTTTCTTTTCTCTTTTCTTTTCTTTTCTTTTCTTTTCTTTTTTCTTTTTTCTTTTTTCTCTTTTCTTTTTTTCTCTTTTCTTTTCTTTTTTCTTTTCTTTTCTTTTCTTTTCTTTTCTTTTCTTTTCTTTTCTTTTCTTTTCTTTTCTTTTCTTTTCTTTTCTTTTCTTTTCTTTTCTTTTCTTTTCTTTTCTTTTCTTTTCTTTTCTTTTCTTTTCTTTTCTTTTCTTTTCTTTTCTTTTCTTTTCTTTTCTTTTCTTTTTTCTTTCTTTCTTTCTTTCTTTCTTTCTTTCTTTCTTTCTTTCTTTCTCTCTCTTTCTCTCTTTGTCTCTCTTTCTCTCTTTCTGTCTCTCTTTCTTTCTTTCTTTCTCTTTCTTTCTCTTCTTTCTCTTCTTTCTTTTCTTTCTTTTCTTTCTTTTCTTTCTTTTCTTTCTTTTCTTTCCTTTCTCTTTTTCTTTCTTTCTTTCTTTCTTTCTTTCTTTCTTTCTTTCTTTCTTTCTTTCTTTCTTTCTTTCTTTCTTTCTTTCTTTCTTTCTTTCTTTCTTTCTTTCTTCCTTTCTCTGTCTTTCTCTCTTTCTTTCTCTCTCTCTTTCTCTCTTTCTTTCTTTCCTTCTCTTTCTCTTTTCTTTCCCCTCTACTTCTCTTTCTCCTTTCTCTCTTTCTTTCCCTCTTTCTCTCGCCCTCTTTTCTTTCTGTCTCTCTCACACACCTTTTCCCCCTTTTTCTTTTAAGAAACGCGACTTTTGCCGCGGCGCGGTGCTGAAACCCCGTCGGGAGGGCTGGAGGGCTGCCTGGCTGGAGGGAAGGGAAGGACGGAGGGAGGCAGGCTTCGTGAACGCCTCTTGCCCCCTGGCGTCCCCTCGCTGCAAGGACAGCCGGGCCGGGGGGGCCGGGGAGGGGGCCGGGGAGCCCGGGGGCTTTCGGCCGCCTCCATCTCTCACCGCCTCTTCCCCCCCGGACCCGACCCACAAAGCCAAAAACCGACCCAAGCGAAACCCCCGGGGCCAAACTCCTCAAAGCACCTTTGAAAAATAAAGATCCTGCCCAGCTCCTCAAAGGGAGGATGGGAGGGGAGGGAAAAAAAAAAAAAAGGAGAAAAGAAAGGAAAAGAAAAAAGCAATAAATTTAAAGAGTTGGTTGCTAGGAAGGGAAGGTGGTGGCTTATTTGGCATTTCTATCCTCCTTTGCATGGTCTCAGTTTCAGCTGGCAGCCCAGGAGCTATGTGGTTGCCTCCATTAAATCTGGTTCTCATTGCAGGCTGACAAGATTTTAAGAAAGGTTCCTAATGACCGATACCGGCTGGCATCTCGGCTCAGTTTTGCAATTAAACCTTACTGAGCAGCGCCAGGAGCTGGGGATAAATGTCAAGGCTTTTTTAGTTTGGTTCTAGCTTTGTTTTTTATTTTTCCTTTTAATTTTTTTTTCTCCTCGGTTTTCGGAGGAGAGGCAGGCTGTGCCACACGGAAACTGCACCCGCCGAAATAACGCAGACATTATTTTGTCTGGAGGACAGCAACAAAAATAACTTGCACAAACTTCCCCAGCGAGCCGAGAGGAGGGCAGTCGGTGGGACACGGTGCTGAGCATCCCCCTAAAAAAAATCCCGAAATAGGGAGGTGGGAGATGGCCCCGCAACAAGCCGCGGCAAGGCTGGGGAGCTCGGTGCGTGCCGAGCTCGTTATAATACTTCTTTTTGCGGAGAAAATGGACTCGGGTGATGAATTCGCGGTGGGAAAAGAAAGAAAAATAGAAAAAAAAATGGGGGGAAAAATGAAAAAGAGGGGAAAAAAAAGGGAAAAATGGGGAAAAAAGGAGAAAACGAGGGAAAAATTTAAAAAAAAGGGGGAAAATAAAAAAAAAGGGGTGAAATTAAAAAAAAAAAAGGAAAAAGGGAAGAAAAAAATAAAAAAAAAGAAAAAGAAAAGGAGGAGAAGAGAGGCACGCCGGGGCGGTGACGGGCACCCCGCCCGGTGCGGGCCCGCCCCGAGCCCCCCGGCGCTGCCCCGCGGCCGCCGCCTGCACCGCCCCGCTGCCTGCCGGCCCCGCCGCCCGGCCTGCCGCTCTGCTCCGCCGTTTGCTTTTGCTCCCTTCTCTTTTTTCTTGTTTTTATTTTCCCCTCTGTTTCTATTTTCTCTCTTTTTTTTCTTTTTTCCCCTTTTCTTCTTTCTTCTTTCTTCTTTTCCTTTCCCCTTTTTTCCTGTTCAATTCCCTTTTCCTTTTCCTTTTCTTTCCCCTTTTTCATTTTTCTTTTTCCTTTCCCACTTTTATCTTTTTCTTTCTTTTTTTCTTTTTCCTTTTCCTTTTCTTTTTATTTCTTTTTCTTTTTCCTTTTCTTTCTTCTTCTTTTATTTTTCCCTTTCTTTTTCCCTTTCTTTTTCCCTTTCTTTTTCCCTTTCTTCTTTTTCCTTTTCCTTTTCTTCCTTTTCCTTTTCTTCCTTTTCCTTTTCCTTTTCATCCTTTTCCTTTTCTTCCTTTTCCTTTTCCTTTTCTTCCTTTTCCTTTTCCTTTTCCTTTTCTTCCTTTTCCTTTTCCTTTTCTTTTTCCTTTTCCTTTTCCTTTTCCTTTTCTTCTTTTTACTTTTCCTTTTCTTCTTTTTCCTTTTCCTTTTCTTCTTTTTCCTTTTCCTTTTCTTCTTTTTCTTTTTCCTTTTCCTTTTCTTCTTTTTCTTTTTCCTTTTCCTTTTCTTTTCTTTCCTTTTCCTTTCCACTTTCCCTTTCCCTTTTTCTTTTCATTTCATTTTTTCTTTCCCTTTCCTTTTTTCTTTTCCTTTCCTTTTTACTTTTCCTTTTTCCTATTTTTTTCTTTCCCTTTCCTTATTTCTTTTCCTCTTTCTTTTTCCTTTCCATTTCCGTTTCCCTTTCCCCTTTTCCTTCCCCTTCCCCTTCTTCCCTTTCCCCTATTTCTTCCCCTTCCTCCCATTTCTCCTTTTCCCTCCCCCCCCCCCCCCACCTCCCCATCCCTTCTCTTATCCCCGGACCTCCCCAGGTCTTCGCGGGGCTGCGCAGCCCCCGGCGCAGGGCCAAGGAAACGTCTCCCCCTCACCTCCCCCTCACCTCCCTCTCATCTCCCCCTCGTCTCCCCCTCACCTCCCCCTCACCTCCCCCTCATCTCCCCCTCACCTCCCTCTCATCTCCCCCTCGTCTCCCCCCCGGCGGCGGGGCTCCTTCGAGCTCCCCCCAGTTCTCCGCAGCCCCCCTGGAGCCGAGCCCACCCCCCCCCCCCCGGGCCGCCCGGCCAAGCGCCTTCACTTCACCGAGCACGCTAAAACTTCCCAACTGCCGACTTTAAATATTTGTTTTTAATTTTCTGGCTCAAAAATTGGAACCGAGGGGGATGGCTCCTGCCGCCCCGCTCCGCTTGCGCGCGGGGGCCGGCTGTTAGCGCTCCCCTGCTCAAACATTTGCTCCTCGCCCCCCGCCGAATTAACCCCCCGCGCCGCTCCTATTAGCTTTTAATTAGATTTTCTGCCCCCGCACACGTCCGAGGGACCGGGTTGCGCGGTTATGGAGCGAGATTTCCTCGAGAGCCTACTTGGCTAAACGTATTTACAATAATTCGGGTGGGTAAACAGCGCCACGGCTGGGGGGTGGGGGGGGGGGCTTTAAGCAAAGCCGAAATTTAAAGCTGAAAAAAAGTTACCGAGAACCTCGGGCTCCAGCCTGCCCGGCTTCGGGCTTTCGTTGCCTTTAATTGCAGCTCCTTTTCCGAGCGCCACGCTGTTATTTTCAGCGTTTTGGTTTATTTTCAGCCAGCCTTTCCGACCTGCAAAACGCTGCGGCCGGACGAAAGGGGCTGTGTGGCCACAGCACCCCCGGGCAGGAGCTCAGCACCCCCCGGGCACAGCGCGGGCACGGGCGGGGAATGCGCGGGGGATGCGCGGGGGATGCGCGGGGGATGCGCGCCCGCGGCCCCCAGCGCCGCCCGGGAGCGGATCCTCCGCGGGACGGAGGGAGGGAGGCTGCCTGCCCCGGGAGGCACGGAGCCCTGTGCTCCGCAGCAGGCTGAGCGAGGCTAGGGGGATTTTATTTATTTTATTTTATTTTATTTTATTTTATTTTATTTTATTTTATTTTATTTTATTTTATTTTATTTTATTTTATTTTATTTTATTTTATTTTATTTTATTTTATTTTTTATATTTCACATTATTTTACATTATTTCATATTACTTTACTTTATTTCATTCTATTCAATTTTATTCTATTTTATTGCATTCTATTCTATTTCAAGGCTTTATGGAGGCCTTGCCTTAGCCTCCCCCCTCCATGTTTTCTTTTGCTTACCTGGTGGGGAGGTGCGAAGGGGCTGCAGGGCTCGCCGCTCGCCCCATCGGCATGGAGCCGGGCTGCCCAGGCACTATTCCTTTACCCCTTTCCCTTTCCCTTTACTTCCTTTTTTCTTCCCCTTTTTCTTTATTTCCTTTCCCTTTCCCCGTTTCTTTCTCTACCCCTGCCACTACCTCTACCTCTAATCCCTACCTCTAATCCCTACCTCTAACCTCTACCTCTAACCTCTACCTCTAACCTCTACCTCTAACCTAACGTCTACCTCTGCCTCTAACCTCTACCTCTACTTCCCCTCGATGGTGAAAGGGCAGTCACACTGATCCAACCCCCAGATATCCTGGTGCTGAAATCCCCAAACCTTTTCCTCTATTCCTCGCCCTAAGATGTACATCTTTCACCAAGTTCTCTGCACAGAGCAGGCTTGTCTTCCTTCTGGACCGACAAGGCTCAAGCCGAAAACACATTTTCCTTTTTGTCCTGCCTATTAGATATAATTTAACATAAAACGCCTGTTATAATTACTGATTATACAAGGGGTCCCTTGTTTTCGCAAGCTACTAACAGGATTATCTAACAAGTGCTAGACTTCAAATCAACCATAAACATCACATCAGTATTAATTTCTCCACTCTGGAAATGAAGGAAGGGAAGGATTTGGGGTGGGGGGACAGAGTGGTCCCGGGAGGGTGGGTGGGAGCCACCAGCATCGCTTCCCCCCTTGCCCGAGGTGGACATGCCAGGCAGAAGCATCACCCAGCAGGGCTTATGAAGAAATAATTACAAATTATAAAATATATATAAAAGTCAAAGAAAATATATATGGGAATGTTTTAAAGTGTTGTGTTGTGGGGGTTCGGGGCAGCCTGGTCCGTCCTGAGGCAGAGCAGCAGCTCAGCTTCCTGCCCGCCGCCCTGGCATGGCCACGGGAAATGGAGGGCTCTAAAAAATCTATTAGAGATGAGTTAATTAATGGTAATTGGAAAAGGGACCTCCCCTACATGAGATAGTCTTTCCTCACAAAAGAACATTTAAAAAATAATCTAGGAAAAAAAAAAAAGAAAAATGACCTTGTGCTTTTACTGCTGAGGGCGGCAGTACGAGGGCAAGGGATGTCCTTGTGCCACGTCCCCACCAAGGGCAGCAGCTCTGCTCACCTGCCGCCCGAGCCAAGCCTCCTGCTTTGCCATGAAAGCGGACTCTGTGGTCACCTCCGCATGTGGCCCTGCTTTTCCTTCTGCCTGGAAAGTGGCCTCATCTGAGGGAACAAGAGGGCTGTGGGGGACTCAGCCCCGAGCACAGGCTCCAGGGATGATGCTGAGGCTCTGCCCTGCCTTCGCCCCATCCCTCCATCCCTGCCTTCCACCCAAGCTTTAGGCCTCGTGGAAAATAAATCCTTGCAATGAGTCAAATAATTTTGGACACGAGAAATTTCCCCTTTCTCCTTTGTAATTAGAGCTGGCCGTGTGTCTAAAATGATCTGCTTTCCAGGGGGAAACAATAATTGAATTGTTGGGTGTCTCCCGAGCTTTGCCGGGCTCCGGGAAGGCTGCGAGGGAAGCTGAGCTGCTCTCTTGTTAGCGCCTGCAATGAGAGCGAGACACCCTAGAATTCAATTACGCGGCTCCTCCAGGAACCGTTATAATTATAACGTCAAGTTGTTTTTTAAAATTTCATAATTACGTTTTAGGATCCTTGCGCGCGAGTTCGGGAGCGTGCGTGCCTGGCCGCAGCCCCCCGCGCACCCTCATGTGCCGCAGCCTCTGCCCGCCTGTGCTGCTTGGGAAGGGGTCGGGGTTGGAGTCCCCTCCGTGTGCGTGGCTGTCCAGGTGCCCTTCATCACCAGCTCCGTTCCTCATGCCCATGCTGTGGCCCTGGGGACCCTTCTTTGCATCCTTGCTTGCTCAAATCCCAAGCCCGATGTCCCTCCACATTTGCCACGGCATCGTGGCAAACGGCCTGCCCCTGGGCTGGTGCCACATCCCCGTGCCAGCTCCTCCTATACAACCCCTCCCATCACCCTTCCTGCAAAATTGATTCCCACACATGCGTATTTTGGAAGAAAATTGGGAAAAAGCAGATCAGAGTCACTGGTTAGTGATGGTTTTCCATTCATCTAAGGAGAAATACTCGCCCAACGTTGTCCTCCCTCTGGGGACACCAGAGCATGGTGAGAGCTGGGGCACACCGGGCACCCAGCAGAGGGGTATCCAACCCCTGCTCGGCTCTGCACCTTTATCTAGAAAAACACAAACACGAAATACTGAAAAACTCTTCCATCCCCTTTTGGGGTTGGAAAGAAAAGCTCCAGAGGGCTTGACGTGCCACTGGTGGTGCCTCCATACTACGGCTGGGAGCAGCATTGTGTTTGGAGGGTGGTTGAGCGGTTTGTATGCTCTATTTATAAAAGTAGATCAAACTGCTTGTATTTTAGTTTCCTGCATCAGACAGCCGGGCTTGTGCAGTGAACCAAATGGTTGTTTTGAAACAAGAGAGACGAGGCTCCTGTCTTGGTGCAGATCCCACACTCAGTGTTTCTTCTCCCCCCGTTTGCCAGCTGCCAACCCACGGTGTCCTCCTGGAGTGGGCTCCTGCCCAGGGCTACCTGAGGGTATTTGGTGAAGGGACTTCTCCCGCGAGGAAGAAGGAAAGAGGAGACTGAAAGACAGGGCAAGATAACCAAAGAGCAAGAAGACCAAACGGAGGAAAGGTGAGAGAATCGTTCGCTGCTTCTCCAAAGAGATGGCACACACAAAAGCTAAGCCCAGACAGACACCATCAGAGCACGGAGCGTGACCCATTTCCAGGTCTGTGCTAAAAAGCCTCAGGCTGTGGTGTGGATGCTTCCTCAGAGGTGCGTGCAGGGAAACGTGCTGTGTGTTGGCCAAGACATTTTCCTGGGAGAAAAGAGGGAGAAACCTGCCCATGGTTCCCACCAAAGCTCCCCATACCCAGCAAAGAGGCACAAAGCAGGCAGCAGAAGGGCTGATGTTCTCCAAGCCCACCACATGGCCATGGCCAAGATGGCCCCAAGCAGAAAGAGTAGTCAGCAAAACGAATCCTGGCCAACAGTCATCAGCACCAAGACACAGGTCCCAACAAACCACCTTGTTTTGATTGCGCTTCTAGCACTCAGCTGCTCAGACCAGCTTCTCCTGAGCCTGGACCCAAGTCCTGAGGAGGCTGGTGCACATTTTGCAGGCCCACATCGCTGTCCAGGAGGGGTGCAGAAGATGAAGAGCACGTCTCAGCCCTTGCAGGTCGGGGCCCCACATAGTTGCTGCGGCACTGGGGCGAGGGAGCAGAGAGGAATAGGCAGTGACTGTGCTGACTGCGGGCTGGGAATAGCCTCACTTTTCATTCTCTCAGACAAGCAATTAGAGCCATCTCCCCAAGCAGTTCCCACCCAGCAAGGAGTTCCAAAATATGAAAATTCTCTCCTTTCATATTATTTTCCAGATGTTCAGTCTTCGCTTCCCTTTATTAATGCTTCTTTTGCCAGGGTGACTCATTTAACAATTAGCTTAGGCGTAGGGTGTAGCATCTGTTACAGATATTACCTGTGCCTCCAAGGCAAAGCTTCTTACGTTCATTTTTTACTCGTCTCTCCATTCCTTCCAGGTCTTTAATAACTTGTAAAAATATCTTTAACGGCAAACTCTGATTTCTCAACCAGGTCAACAGATGGCTCATTTGGACCTGCCCTCAATTAAGCAGGTGGAACATGCCCAAGGAGCAGGCAGGCAAATGCAGCTGTTCTTTCCCCAAATCCCACTGCCGATACGATGGGATTCACTCACCGGCCCCTGGGTGGGGCTGGTTGTTCTAGCAACCTCATAACTTTGCGTTCAGACTTCCCTCTCCTGACTCCTTCCCACAACTGCTGGTGGTGGTGGTGATGACGCTGGGATATCTGCCTGTTGTTGGCTTCGGGGTCCATTTCCGACGTTTGATTGTTGGGCAAAATCCTGAAGCGCCGGTATTTCTCATCTTAAGTGCTCATCGACATCTTCGGCTTGCGTATTAGTGGATAGCGATGGTGGGATTCAAAACTGAAGACTTGTGCCACCCAAGATGTCCCACATCCTCTTTTTGGCCTTCAGATGCCACTCTCAGAGGCTGTGGGTCTCGTGTGCCAAACCTCTCAGCCCCACAAGATTGCCTTCTGACACCTAGGGTGTCAAAACTCACGGCAGATGTCTGTGTTTCACAACTGGGGCCCGATGAGAGAATTATTAGTCTCCAGGTTGTTTCTTTCAGTACGTATTGAGTATGAACTAGTTTGTACTGTGGTAAGGCTTTCATCCCAGCAGCTCTGCAGGACGGTTGAGTAAAGACAAAGTAAAAACTAAGCAAAGACCCTAGGATCTGTCCTGTTGATAGCAAGGGCTTTCTTCATATAAGAAGAAGAAATCTGGTAAATATCTGAGCTCTTTTCCTGATGTTTTTATTCTCTCTTTCTCAACCCGTTCTGACATAGCCTTCAGCAAGGTGCTTGAAGGTGACCTACAGGAGCTTTGGTAGGACGATTGCTCAGTAGCCTTAGAAATGACCAAGACCACTAGGAGGGGACCCCCAGCCCTTAGCCCTGACCTCCCTGTTGTCCCCCTAAGGCTGCTGCTGCCTCCGCGAGCACAGCTCCGTAAAGGGAAGAAAGAAAATATTTTGTCCTGGAAAATATATTTTTTCCAGAATGGAAAAATATTTAAAAACAGAGCTTGCAAAGAAGCTCACTGCTGCAGAGCTCGGCGTGGAAATGGATGCGCTCTGCTTGCCCGAACAGGATCTCCATTGCACAAGCCAGCCCTTGAAGTTTTATTCGTGTGCTGTTTTGCTAACGCCGGGCAAGGCAGCAGGGAGTGTTCCCGGTGATGCTTCCCCAGCTCAAGAGGAATTCTCCCCCACGTCTCTGTTAGCTTCACGGGGATTTCTGGACAGCTTGTGCGGCACCAGGTGGGAGATCAGGGAACCCCCTGAGCACCACACAGTGTGTGTTGGAGAACACCCAGAGCCTCTTTGACCCAAAATTGAACAAATTTTTTTTTTTTTTTTGGCCTATGAATGCGGGGTTTGCCCATGAAGCCCCCTTTGCTTGCAATGTGCCCGCACACCTGGCTCTGACGGTCTGGCACAACAGGAACCAGCCAGGGTTATTCCGAGGCACAGCCAAGTTTCCTTGCTTTTGGATGACACCAGATTCATACAGCCAGCCTTAAATCCGTTAGCAGCGTGTGTTTATAAGGCAGCAAATACCTCCCGGTATTGAAACCTGAATCGGGGCTTTTAGGTTTCAGAGCTGCCCCGCAGCCCGAGGGGGTCGCTCTCTAGGAGCGAGGAGGTACCTAGTGAAATTCATAAAATTTTATTGACACTCCCCCCCCCTTATTTTTTTTTGTTGCCAAAAATGCTTATTTATCAAAACAGAAAATTTCTACAAGACATTCTTACGAATTTCTGTAACATGGAAAATAACTGGGGAAAATGTTTAGAAATTGAAATCGCTCATCCCGCTTTTATAAAAAAGCCTACTTCAGATTTTTGGTAAAACACCGCACTACTAAACAACTTGGACCACTTTTTGAGGAAACCGTGTACTTTAACCCCAAAAGCCGCAATAATTGTCCTCCCCTCCCAAAAGGAGGGACTTCTTAGTGATCTCACTGTCTCCTGCTCCCAAACGACTCCTGATGTTAATGGAACATCTCCTTTGTGTCCAAGTCCAAGGTTTAAGAACTCCACCTGTCCCCAGGGGGATCACGAGCCCTTTGTTCAACCACGCACGTGCCAGAACCCCTTGGTGACCGCAGGAGCGGCTGTAGGTACCGCTGGGCACCTTCCCAGCCTTTCTGTACGGCAGAAGTCAGTCTCCTCCAAGCTGTGGTGGTCCCAAGACATCTGATCTGAGGCTTTCTCGTGTCTCTTGGGCACACTACAATTAAAATGCCAGACCCTGTCCTGAAGAACCCTGTGGTCACATCCAAGCTACTGCCCTTCCTGCAGAAACACCTCAGCGAGCCACCACAGGCCAGGTTTATTGGATGCGACCTTGGCTCCCCTCTGAATCCAGTTTACCATATTCTATTTTAGGGGCATCTACTTCCAGATGCCACGAAAAAGGTGATTTTTTTGTGCATTCACGCACAGCTAACAGACATATACGGCCTTCAGCAGGCCTAATATACAAATTATATTTAAACAGAAGGTGGTTTGGTTAGATACTGTTAGAATACAGCCCTCAAGGCGTCCTGAGCAGGGCTAAAACCTCTCAGGACTACTAAATCTGACCCCTGTGAAGTCAGTTATGAGCTCCTCTGAAGCTATGAGCTACTCAGCTGCTTTTGGTGAATCAGAAAACGCCAGCCCAGAGAACCCTCTGGACCACGTGCTGTAGGAGACAGGGAGCTTGGAGCATCCCTGGAGCAGCTACAGGAGCTGGCCTCCCCTTCCCAGCACCAAGCCCAGGAGAAGCAGGGAAGGTGTGTTTGATTTCCGTGTAAAAAGGCTGATCTGTTTTCATTACTACAGGAAATGTTACAAGTTGGTGGAATTTCTGCAGCACTTGTCTGCTATTTAATATAACAGGACTCTGAAACCACCTAGACGTGACTTACCGTAAGACAGAAAACATTATTTACAGCTGGGGGAAACTTCACCGAGCAGAACTCATAAGCTCTGACCTTTCAGGACTTCTTGAGCAGTGATGCTTTATTTACAGAAATTATCATACATCCTTTGAGTTCCGTCTCTGAGAGTTAACCAGATCAGGCCAGCAGCACCATTATAAGCTACCTACTTTCTTATCATGCAGCTGTGCAGTAAAACTGCTCTCCTCACCCCTGTGTTATTAATCTGTCATCATAACCAGCATTCGTAGCCTGCAAAGACAGAAAAGTATCATTGCACAACAGGATTTAAAGGCAGGGAAAGGACTACAACACAAGGCGGGGCAACTCACGTGGTACTTCGTTACCCAAGGAAATCACCATTATTTTTAGGGCACTGTCCTGGCCCCTTCGCTGGAGGGACCTCTCCAGCTGTGTCCCCTTGAGACAGACACCTCTCAAAAGCTTCCGAGGCAGAACCCTTAATGATCTTCTCTATAGAAGTATGCTTTGTTCAATTAGTCCTGCATGCAATGCTTTGTTCTCATGAATTTTGGAGCTACTCTGATGTGCAGGAAGGCTACTGAGACTTAATTTCATTATTCACCTCAATATGTTCCTGCTGTATTCAGCGAACAGTCTATGGGCCCTCCTGTGGCTAATTTAGCACCTGCAAATCCCCACGCTTAAAACCAAAGGCTGAATAACCCACAGAACGAGTGTGCAGGAACTAAACACAGGTCAAATCATCACACTTTCTGGCAAGACTGATACATACATATATATATTTTTTCCATGTAGAAACTTTGGGCACACTTCCCAGTCTCAAATGGAGACCATCAGTCAGATGTCCTAGCTCTCCAAGACCAGGCTACATCCCAAATCTTTTTGTGCATGTTTTTTTTTAATTCCTTCTGGCAAAGCTCAAGCAGAGTTTGAGGGAAAGCAACGCACCTGGAGGATCTGGGCCATCCTCAGACCGGAGATGTTGGCTACTGCTCCAGCTGGCGTGCAGCACAGTTACATCAAACAGAAGTCTGCAGGCTGGCTAAGCCAAAGCAGTTAAAAACCTCATCATGAAGGCTGCTCAAGCTAAGCCAACAGACTGCAGTGAAGTGGACAAAGATTGATCACAAAACCATTCTACTGCTCCCCCTACAAACACAGCAGCTTCTAGAAGCCCCAAATAAATATACTTAAAAGTAAAATCAAGATATTTTTGTTTAAATTAGCAAGATGTTATATTTCCTAAATCAAATGATGCAAGTCCTAGCAGTGCCAAGCCTTACAAGTGCTTATTCCTCCTTGCTGCGTGCCCTCTAAGATGCTTTGGCATTCAATAATTCGTCACTGCAGACAACCAAGCTGAAAGAAGTAGCATGGTTACCCTGCACCCTCCCTATTTTATTTCAGATTATGAACTTCAGCATCTTGGAGGACAATAGTAATAGCGTTCTGTAGCAGTAACGCATACTTACGTCAGTTGGCAAAACAGCTAGATTGTTTTTCTTAAACCCTATAACCCACGCTGGAAACCCTTCTAAAAGTTAATCTTACAGATTCAGTTTAGGATTATTATTTTCTTTTTTAATACCACTGAGTATGCATGACTGACTGTTAGTTATGCAACCATAACGACTGTCCTTTTCAAGAAAGATTCCTGCATAATGTGAATACAGAGAATCCATGGCAAACGTGACTTGATCGTAAAACTTTAATAGTAAAAAAAAGTGTAAAACCAAACACACCGATGAAAACCGATGAAAAACTTATCAGTAAGAATGAGAATTTAAGTGTTCAAATTCAGAATAGTGCAAATTTTCTTCACTCCCCTCCCACCTCTTCCAAACTTAAATCACTTTGGTTCAGGTACCTCTAAATATTGGCAAAAAATGAACTTTTGACTTACATTTTTTGGCTGCATTATTTTTAACACATACAGATCTAGCTTCAGGCTTTACAAATAAATCTTAAATACTTCTTTATCAATCAAATACATGTAGAGATCAGTCATCTTATATATGGTTTTATGAAGTTTTGGAAATGGTTTTAAGATGGTTGCAAAATTGTCTCTCCAGCAGGTAGCACACTTATTAAAGTATCTGAGCTGATCCAATCCTGATCTGAAGACTTATGTGATTATATTTTTAGGTTTTAAGAATTTGAGAAAAGGATCTTATGCCAGTGAAATTACTCTTAATTCACACCAAAGCAAGATTAGAATTGGGGGCTGTTTTGTAATACCGTCTTTGTGCTAATCTGTTCCTCCTATACAGAAGCACAAGCAGCAGTTATAGCATTCCCGTAGAAGAGTGAAAACAGCCAGGATGCTGCTACCTTGCCTCAACATCTTTTTTGCCGGGTCAGTCTTTAACAGATGCCTCTAATTATATCAGAACCCATGTAAGAGTGGAAACAAACACACGAAAAATGTAGAATACAAAAAGGCAAATGCAGAAAAGTTTACAAGTACACCATAACCACAAAATTGGAGTATTTCTAAAAATTTGGGTTTGATGAAAGGTACAACAAAACTAGCTCTACTATTACTAGTTAAATAAATTATTGCTCCATTTGACTCCATGCAGCATTGAAATGAACTCAGAACCTTCTTCTCTTTAATCTGTCATAAAAAATGATCGCTATGTAAGAGAATACAAGGCTCAGATTTTTACTGTACATTGCACTTCAATTTTAAGACCTAATACTTGCTATTTAGGTCTACTATGGTCTAAGCTATCAAACGAATACATTGTGCTCACAGAACTATGTATTAAGAAACACCAAACGTTTAATGTAGTGACATAAGCACTTTTCTCTTTCTTTTTTTACACATGGCAATCACAGATTGCAAGTTCTATAGGGTTGTGAAAAAAACAAGTAGTGATCTCTTTTATAAACTGAACTAAGAAAACAAGCTGTTCAAAATTCTTCACGTGCAGTTTAAGTCACATTTTAGGCTTGCTTCTGTTTCCAATGTTTTTAGTCAAAACCCTCACTCAAACAGATGCAAGATCAAAAACAGCTGTAGGAGGAAACTGCAGATCTTCCGAGGAGTTGGGGCCGCATCCTCACTAACCACAAGCACCTGCAATGCAGGTATCTTCAGTGACACCACACATTTAAGACTCCTGAAGGCTTTCTTTGGTGAGACACTGAAGCACGTGCATACTTTTAAGCAGGAACACTTACAAACACTTACATTTTCTCCTGAATTGGGCCAGAACAAGATTTGCTCAAGCTAAAATTTCTTGATAAAGTTCATGTTGGAACAAGATTGTCTCCAGCGTTCACCTATTGTACTGAAGTAATTTAGAAGTTTCCAAGCCAGGTGACTTCAAGCCTTTCGTCCCTTGAACCCCCTCCATTGCCAAAGTCAAACTTAATGCAGCATTACAGGTAAGGTCATGATTCCTTCATAAGACTCCTAAAAGCATTAGTGCAATGCCTTTAATCTGTTTTGATCACTCTTATTTTTAAATAACCCTATATTTAAAAGATTTGGATAAATACTATTCCTATTAAACCATACTTCATCATTGTTAAGCACCATCGATCTACTTCCTTTGGGCACTGATACAGGCGCTTGTAATTAAATTTCTGTTTCAAGGCTTTAAAAAGTGGCAGCCGCTTCAATAACTTACACTGGAATCTAATACTTGGAAAACTGCCACTTAGCCTGAATGCTTGTATTCAACTTGGTGTTAAACTCTTCCAGAGAACAGCCATATGCAAATGCTTATGCAGTAAATCAGGGTAAGATTTCAAGATAAGCAGTTAATTTCACTTGGCTATTCTAAGAGTGGATTAATTTTTTTTTTCCACAAGTCATTTGTGCAGTGAGCCCATAGAGAGATTATTTTTTCTAAATAATCTTCAATTTAAAACAGGAACATGTCTTCTCAATGTTGCTTTCATGCTGGCACCGTGCTCTCTCCTCCAAGGATTTAGTCATTGTGTGGTTTCTCTGGAATACCCTATGGATTAAAAAAATAACAAAAAGTATGTTATATTTTAATACCATGTAAGAAGTTACTATGTTATGCAATATTTTCAATAACTAAAGTTAGTTGACTATTTAGTCAAATAGACAGTGACCTAGCAGACATGACTTTTTGTAAAAGCCCAACAAGGATGTACTCCATAACTATGGACAGAAGTGTCACCGTGGTTCTGTGCTGCCTCAATTTGTTCATTTGATAAAGAGCATTGGGCTTGGTAGATAGATTAATAAGACTTCTTCAGCCTTCCCCCCCATCTCAGTCTATTTATTTGCAGGAGATGCACAGCACTCACTTAACAGATATTTGTTTCATTTTTAATGGCCCTCTTTCAAGCTGACTTCAAGCAAGAATTGCTGGATTTTCCCTGCAAAGCCTAGTATCAGATAGACTTGCTCATTTCCTCCTAAGCTCCTTTTCTAGTGTGAAACCCCAGTACATCAATGTAAGAAAACATTTAAACAACTTTTATTTAAAATAGAGCTTGCAGTAAGTTTTCCTTCATTCTCTTGAGAAAATACAAATGGCCCCAGGTATTCAATGTGTTCACAGTTCTGCAACCCCCAAGCAGTAGCAAACAAATATTTGTGAGGTCCATGTTCTAAAGACAACCCTAGTTTGCCAGACGCTGAGAATGATAGCTACAACTCAAGATGTACTGCCCTCCATCTAATCCAACTGATGAGTAATGAAGGAGCAACATTAGGTGGCAACATGCAGCAAGAGCTGCAGCAGCACCTTCACCTTCTCTTCAGAAATCAAACTATTAAATGTTGGGTTTCATCAAGCTGAGAGGGAGAAAGTTACTAATAAGTTAGTAATAAGTTACTAATATATTTTATTTAAAAAAATTCTACCTCTCCCCCCCCATACACTTAGTCCTAAAGGAAAAAAAAAAGCACATGCAGATTGCATGTACTGCTGGGATTTGAAGTGGAAGTAGTGAACTTGTATTTTAAAGAATGACAGAGCAAACCAAAATTGACTGAAATTTTAAGATTGTGACTAAGGTCCTGGGAAATCTGACTTGATACCAAGTTACATCAGAAAATTTTTAGAAGAAAGCTATTAAAACCAGGTAGACTTGCCAACACTTTTTTAAAAAAAGCCTTTTCTACAAGACGTTACTATTAATTTAGTGAAACTGAGAATCAACTATGTAAATTAATCAGTGGTGGTCGAGCAACATGGCTTTTTCCCCCAGCTTGGCTGCAAGCCGTTCCATCTGCTGTATCGAGTTCTGACCATCCACATCTGAAGTACATGAGTGTCTATGCCCTGGGTTAGAAAGGTTAGGCAGAAGGGACAGAAAGCCTGTTCTAGGCAAGACAGCTAGCTGCGGACTGACCTTTTTGCTCGTTTGTAGTTCAGCCCCTAAAAACAGTTTCCCCTTTCCTAAACAGCTTTGGAGACTTGTATTTCAGGAGCTCCTAATGGATAGACATCAAGGCCCTTCCTTCAGTGAAAAGGAAAGGCACCTAAACTACTTAAAGAAGTAGAATGGTTGAATGCTTTCCAGAATAAAGGAGTTATGTAGGAAAAGAAGTTAAATTGATACAGTATTAATTATTACTATCCTTCAGTGTCTGACTGCATTTGACAACCAGACCTAAAGCTCATGCACAGTGCCAGGTTTACTGTTAAGTACCCTACAAGGAAATTACTACTTAAGGACCTAGCAAATGAGATAACCTACACTACAGCAACGCATTTATGGAGTGATACTGGAACTACATGTTAAATGACCAGAAAGAACATAAGTGCTTTACTGCATGAGCAATTAGAGCAAGCCTACCTGTCTTTCAACTTGCTAGCTACCTTAGATGTTAAGTCAAGCTACTGATATAACTATACCTAAGCTAAGATTCTGACTGGATCTGGTATACCGATTCAGGTCTCATTTAGGCTCTTGCTGGAAAAAAAGGTTTCACACAGAACATACCCAAACACTTGCTAAGACAACTCCCACTCCACTGGTAACACAGGTTGCATGTTTACATTTCAGCTCTTGGGAAGATAGGTATTAATCTCCCGATCTGTGAGTCATACCCTTAAAGGCATAGTTTGTTCTTGGAGTAACAATGACAGAAGTTATTTGGACTGCTAAAAGGAAATGCTAATTATACAGTAGTTACCATAGCCAGCTGGCGTCCTATGTTTCCTACAGTCACACCTCCTGAGAAAAATATACACGGAAGCCAAGAACGAATGTAAAGAAAATCTGGGGATGTATACCTAATAAACAAAAGGAAATAAATCAGAAACAGTGTATTATCATGTTATCATCACTTTACATACTGTTAACAAGATGCTCTAAGCTTCTCACCAGACCCAACCAACACAGAAACATAGGAGCAGAAATAGGGAGCCCAAATTAAGTCTCTTAACTTACAAGCTTTAACTAGCCAATGTCCTTGCCAGCAAGGTTTAGAAATTCTTCTCTCCTGAGCGCCAGTTGGTGATATACCAAGTCAGGAGATGTTTGGTTTGTTGGGGTGTATGGTGAAGTGACAACAGCTCAGTCTACCCCCCTCCCCTCCATGTCATCATTTAGAACAGCATGACAATAAGGTGCTTTAGACATATAAGATGCCTTATAAGAGCACACCAATATGTTAACAAGTAGTTTGCAATACCTGTGCACCCCCTGCTTTAATTAAGACAAGAGAGTTGAAATACTATTTTAAAGCGTAACTTACTGATAAACACCATTATATACAAGGAACTGAGTTATCAGAGTTGCTACAAAGGCTATCGTAATTCCAAGTCCGAGACCACTTCTTGAACGATCAAATGTCCACCAGAGACCCAGCGATAAGGCTGCTAGAGTCAGGGACAGCTGGACATTGTTTGCAAAGTCTAATTTCTGGAAAACAGATGTTAAGGACAATCCTTTTAAGTCTGCACACATCCTACTCAAACTGAAAGTGAGCATGATTTTGTATTTCTAGACACAAAATGGTAGGCATCTGCCTTTCAGACCTGCTGAGCAATTACAGCTCTTGCTAACTTTAAGTTTTCTGCCCAAGCCATCACCATTCAGCACAAACAACGCTCTTACTGAAGATTTTAGTGGATCTCACCAGTTAATTGTGTTAACTATTACATAGAGAACACATACAGATTAAAATAACATGTTACTCTGTTACACTCAGCTACACCAGCCATACAATGATGTCTGGCCCTTCTCCATCCCAGAACCCCGTAACTACTTTTAAGTTAACTATGTCATCTGTCTTAAAGTAGATATTGCACTGTATTGCAGGTCTCAGAAGTCTGCTTCCGCCAATAGCATTATCATTACCTTTGTAATTCTCCCAGGCATGAGTGGAAGAGCCAGTTTCATGGCAATACACTAAGTACATCAAGCAACAACGTCAACTAGTTGAAGGATACAGCACTTGCATGATTAATGCCAACGAAAACTGCTATGCATCGCATTACGCTGGCCCACTCTCTTTTGAACTTGTGTGGTTCCCCCAGGTGGCTGTCAATGCAGGGGTACAGCAGGCCAACAACAGCTGCAAGAGAAGCAAGACCAACTTATACTAACCATTATACTGTGATTATTTCATTATCATTAAATATTAGTTTGGCAATTAAGTGTTTGATAAAGCCTCCTAGTAGTGAGGTGCCTACCATACTACTGGAGGCAGGATGAAGAAAACAGTTGTTAGCATTCCCACCCCACCTCCCCAAGCTTTAGAAGTGAAAAAGAACAGACTTTTTCAAGCAATATTCTGTTTGAACCTTTATAGCAGAGATACATAGTGTGAAGTATCTGACTTCTAGCTCTTTTTTTCCCCCCCCATGAAGTATCATTTCCCAACCTGAGTAGAAGTTTGCTTCGTACCAGTAAATAACAAAAAGCTTAATTATAGTGAGGAATGGAGTATACCTTTATTGCTCATGTGCAGGACAGCTCCTTTTACAAACTTGATTTACTGCCTGTGAATCAGACCCTGAATTACTATTTGCTTGGACTAAAAAGTTTCTTGGCAGAGCTGCTTTCCCTCCTTCTTCTGGACTGTAAGGCAGCCTATGCTCCCATCCAAATTAAATGAATTTGGATATCAAATAGAAGCAGGGCAGAACTTAAGGAAAAAACTGCCATCAGTCCTGCATCAGTGAAAAATATCTACTCACACTGTTAGCCAGAGTTTTACCTGCGTATAGCCTTTTCTCAGCCTTATGAGAAATGGTTGCAGAAGGGAAAAGGTTAGCGTGTACTCAGTTGCTGGACACTTGTTTCATTCTTTTAAGGATTGCAACTCCATGTATTGTCACAAACCCTGATTAGACAGGGCGCTTTAATTGTTTAGGATGTTTGTTTCCTTCCCTACTCTGTTTTTCTCCTTAGACTCCTAACAAAAGTCAATTCCACGTAAAAAGAGTTACAGGAGATACTACTGTAAGTTAATGGAACTGATGCTGAAAGCCTCACTTCTTGGTGCCAGTTGCCAGGACTTTTACCTTAAGATAACAACTACATGCCAGAGATAATCCAAGCATGACAGGACTATCAGAAGCCTCATTACAGCCTATCTCGTGGCACTTAGCATGGAGCTTATCACTCATGCGAGTTTAATCAATCTTGCTCAGCACCGCTGCATTTAAAAATAGGCAAGAAAGCGCTGTGAAAGCACTTTTAACACAAGCCGTTGTCACAACGGCGTTGTTTCTCTTGACCTGAACTGTCGGCGCTCCAACCCCCGGGAGGGCATCGCGTCGGGGTTTACCAGTGCCAGCAGGCGGCCAGGCACAACGCCGCCGCCGGCCCGCTGCAAGCCCGGCGCCCCGGGGCGGCTCCACGGTGCCCGTCCCGCGGCCGCGGCTCCCCCTCCGCACGTGACTTCCTTGTTTTCGGCCCCGCCCCTGGCCTGTTCGCGCCCGCAGCCAATGGCGAGCGCCGCCCGCCACTCACCAGTTCGGCGGCAGCCAATGGTGGCCCGAGGGGGGCGGGGCCAAGCGGGAGCGCGCGGGCGCCGCTGTTGTCGTCGCGGGAACGCGCCGCGGGTTGCACCGCGCCTGCTGCTGCTTGCGGCGCGCTTCGGGGTGTGTGTGTGGGGGGGGCGAAATAAACCCCAAAATACCCAAATCGAGGCGGTTTCGTGGCGTGGGGAGCGGCCACGAGGTTGGGGCACAGCGAGCTGCGCTGGCTGCCCTCCCCACGGTGGGGGCGGGAGGCGCACACACCTCCTAAAATAACCCGCAAACAATTAAAATCCAGACATATACAGAAAAATGAGTCAGCCCCGACGCGTGCCGCTCACCTGCCGCCGTCCCGCAGCACGGGGGCACCCACCAGGCGGAGGAGAAGAGCGTGGCGATGACCTCCTCGGGGAACAGCGTCACGTTCCTCTGCACCTGCAGCAAGTTCAGCACCAGCGCCATGAAAGCGCCCACCACGAAGAGGACCACGCTCCGCTGCACCAGGTGCCGGCTCCAGTTCAGGGTGCTGCCCGCACCGCCGCCGGGGCTCCGCGCCCCGCGTCCCACCGACGCCTGCGAGGGGCCTCCGGAGCTCAGCATCTCATCCGCCTTGGTGGCCGCGTCGCCCGGCTGCGTTTTGTGCCTCCCCCTGGCAGCGCACGAACAGCTCCAGGCGCAGCTCTCCAGCCTGGGCATCGGCCTCGCCGGCAGCCCTGCAACGCGAGCGGGAAAAACAACCGGTTATAACAAGCCTGAAGACGAGCGCCACGCTACGGGGCGAGCTGTGAGGAGATGCGGCAGGAGGGGAAGGAGCCAGGCCTGGAGGCAGCAGGAGGACGAAGATCCCCACTCCACTGGGATGGGGGCTCCCGTTCTTGTCAGGATGGGGCCCCGGGGGGGGGCTCCCATTGGGGCCGGTGGGCTCCCATTCCTGTCAGGGGACAGCCCAGGGGGCTCCTATCAGGGCTGCGGGACTCCCATTCCTGTCAGGGTTGAGCCTGGTGGGCTACTGTTAGGGCCGGGGGCTCCAATTCCTGTCAGGATTGGGCCCGGTGGGCTCCTGTCAGGACCAAGGGGGCTCCCATTCCTGTCAGGGTCAGGCCCAGTGGGCTCCCGCTGTGGCCGGGGGCTCCTGTCAGGGCCCAAGGGGCTCCCGTTCCTGTCAGGATCAGGCCCGGGGGGGTCCTGCCAGGGCACAAGGGCTCCCATTCCTGCCAGGGCTGGGCCCGGCGGGCTACCGTTAGGGACGGTGGGCTCCCGTTCCTGTCAGGATCTGGCCCGGTGGGCTCCCCTTGGGGCCGGGGGCCTCCCATTCCTGTCAGGATCTGGCCCGAGGGGCTCCTATCAGGGCCGGGGGACTCCCATTCCTGTCAGGACCCACAGCTCTGAGGCTCCGACCCCCCATTCCTGTCACGACCGGCCCCTGGAGCCCCCAATTCCTGTCACGACCGGCCCCCCCCCCGTCCCTCCTCTTCCCACCGCCGCTCTCTCTCACCTCAGGCCCCCGCCGCCCAGCCTCAGCCCGCGAGGGACGGGACGAGGACACAGACCGCCCCCCACCGCCGTCCCGCTCCCGGCGCTCGGGTTTATAACCGCCGGCCGCCGCGGTCACGTCAGGCGCCGCCGACCTACCGGCGGCCGGGGGCAGCGCCGGGCCCCGCCGCAGCCGCCGCCCCGCCCCGCGGCGGAGGGGGCGTGGCTAAAGGCGGAGGGGGCGTGGCTAAAGGGGGAGGGGGGGTGGCGGCGGTGGGCGGGGCCGCGGCGCGAGCTCGCCGAGCGCGGGAGTCGCGCGCTCAGCCCGGCGGCGTCGGGTGAGGCGGGCGCAGCCAATGGCGGGCGGGCGGCTGATATGACGTGCGGGACACACCACCCGCCCCGCGCGCGGCCCCGCCGCCCCGCCCCGCCCCGCCGCGGGAGCGCGCGTCAGGCGTTACCTCATGGGGGGGGGGGGGGGGGGGGAGCGTTACCTCAGCGCTGAGGCGGCGACGGGAGGGTGGCGGGCGGTGAGGCGCCTGAGGGGTGCCGAAGGGCAAAATAATCGTATAATCACAGAATCGTAGAATCGTAACAGAATGATAAAATACATGAAATACACAATCACAGAATCATAGATTCATTAGGGTGGGAAAAGCCCTCCAAGATCACCTGGTCCAACCATCCCCCTACCACCAGTGTCACCACTAAACCCTGTCCCCAAGCACCACGTCCGACCTTTCCTTGAACACCCCCAGGGACGGTGACTCCACCACCTCCCTGGGCAACCCGTCCCAATGCCTCACTGCTCTTTCTGAGAAGAAATGTCTCCTCATTTCCAACCTGAACCTCCCCTGGCGCAACTTGAGGCCCTTCCCTCTAGTCCTATCACTAGTTACCTGCGAGAAGAGGCCGACCCCCAGCTCCCCACACCTTCCTTTCAGGTAGCTGTAGAGAGCAATGAGGTCTCCCCTGAGCCTCCTCCAGACCAAACACCCCCAGCTCCCCCAGCTGCTCCTCACAGGACTTGTGCTCCAGGCCCTTCACCAGCTTCGTAGCCCTTGGCCCTAGTTCAACCCAGTTGTGTTTCGTTGATGTGTGCAATATAACAAATGTCAATAAATCATACGAAAAGAAGGACATCCCTTGTGTATGATAAAGTGAAAAATTCGTCTAGTGTATGGCTATCCCTTCTGATCTTTCACCTATCCCAGCTGGTATACAGAGCCATAGGATTGCTGAGCCTACTGAGCAACATGCCTTTTGGACTAGGTTCTGTACTGTCTTTGAGCTGTATAAGTTGTTAGTGCCACTGCTAGAAGTCATAGAAGAGACTAATGTTGTTCTCTGAATAGTGACCAGCTTGGGATCAGACCAGTTCCACCTCTTAGTCCTTACTGCTGGACTGCCACATATGCCGACTCTGTATGTGGCTCTGTAGATGTTCACTTTCTATTTCTGTTTTATCCCCATAGTGTACCGAAGCAGTTTTGGTTTTACTCTCATATGCTAAAGTTATCTTGATTCTTCTGTCAGATTTTTTAAGATGTTGAACAAGATCAGTAATGTTTTTAGCTAGTTCAGAAGTCCCCATTAATTTGAATTTTGAGCATGCATAACTATATTCAGTTTGTTTTACAGTATAGGTTTACTTTAGTCTTTCTTCCTCTAACTTCAAGTAAGTTGAAATGTCAATAAATAGAAAATTTCTTTCATTCAAGAAATCTCACACCTTTTCCATTCATCGTTTCTGAAGTGGCTATAATGTTGATTAAGAGGTGCCTGAGGAGCTGACTGAGGAGCTGCCTTCTGCACATACGCTGCCAGTTTGGTTTTGTCGTCGTGAAATGGCGCATACCAGCATCCTGCCACACTCACCAGCAAAATGTGGTTGTGCCAGTTAATTCAGAGTTGCTGGTTTTCATCCTGGAAGAATATCCCTTTTCCTTCTTCCTGCTTCACCAAGTGTTCTTGTGTTAGTGCAGCTGGAGTTTCGCTTGCTTCTTAGCCTCATGAGTAGCTCACATGGCAATGCAGAACTGTGTTTTGCATTACACCATTCATTTCCTTTCCTTCATTTTTTTTTTCTGACCCAGTGGACCTGCACTGTAAGTTTAAGTTAACTATTTTCAGAGAAGACAGCCTTACTGTATTGTCAGCACTTATGAGTTCCTCTGCAGAAACATTTGATTTGTTCCAGGAAATCACATGCAGACTTATCACTTCCCTTCATGGCAACCGTGTACTCATTTTGAATTGACACAGGCAATTTATTTATATTCCTGGAGCACTAAGCAATACCTTCAGCAACTCTAAATGAGGGCTAGAGTTCATTCCCTGGGAAATTTTCTTCTTGAATCACTTCAAGATTTATCAACAGGACTGCAGATCTGAGATAAAATGACCCGTCTTTGTAAGAAATTTCTTTTGGAGTTGACCTAAGGGAAACAAATACTAATTCATCCTTGCTTGTGCTACATCTCTACTTTAATCAAAAAGATATCTTTCTGTATTATTTTTTTTCCCTAAGTCCTATCCATCTGGGCAGAGTTCATGTTCCCTTGTGCTGCAGACATTTGCTAGTTATTTTTCCTGAAAGAACCTTTTAAGCATTTTTTATCCCGTGTTTTCCTTTCCTCATGGGTATGTCTCCTTTGCTACCTTCTGCGGTATCTTTTTCTAACTTTTTTTTTTCTACCAGGCTTCTTTCAGACAGCAGAGACCAACTTCTGAGATGGTAAAACTTGCTGCAGCTTTGCTAAAACCGGTGGAAGCAATACGAATGCACACTAGTTGAGAACTATCCCCAAGCATATTTTTCATGAAGTTACCTGCTTAGAATGAAGGTTAAGTGCCCCATTATGATTGCGTTGCTTTATAGTCATAATGTCTTGGATTTCCTTTTCCTAAAAAGTGTTAGGCCTCTGCAAGCTTTGATTAATGCCCGAAATGTTATGCTTAACGGTTATTTCTGGAAAGAAGTGCTCAGGTGTCTCTGTGAGATTAATGACAGCTATTTTTATCTCTTTCCTTAGCAAAGGCAGCAGACGCTGGAAGTACTCAGCATCATTACGTAAATTACAGAAATGATTTCACCTGCTCTTTCCTGCTTTCTGCATTAAACTGTGACATTTCTGAAATCTGACAACCCGCGTGTCTCACAAAGACTGTGTCGTGGGCCTCTTAAGCAGGAAACTTCAGATAGGTCACTACCGAATACTAGGGCATTTTGTTTTCCTCCCTGTTCACAATAGACCAAAACCTGAGCTGGCTGCTGATACAATCTCAGAAGGCAGCGGTAGAGAATCACAGAAATAACCAGTTTCCTCTGCTGCTGAACGAGATGTGTTATCCCCAACGCTGCTCGCCCTCTGCTTCACTGGGGACTTTTTGGATTTTTATTCACCTTTCAGGCTTTCTCCGACTGATACAGAGAAAAAGAGCTTGCCCGGTCATAACCTAAACCTTAATCTCTCGTGTCTCCATAAAGGGATTTAGTGACATGCATTGTTTGATCCCTGATGCCAACTTTATGCTCAATAGTTCCAAAAATCTTTTGACACGGGCTGCAGTTGATTAAACTGAGTTCTTTGCTTTGTCGGCTGTCTTCAGCCGTAGTTGGGTGAATTGTCAGGAATCTTCACCGAAGCCTGCGGGTTGCGCGATGCTTCCTCGGAGATCCCAGGACCGCAGTAACGTGGTGCCTGCAGAATTGTGTAGCACAGGTTTGTGAAATTGCCCAAGTCCCAGCGCAGGATCTCATTAAAAGCTAAAAGGAGAAGTACAGGGAGTGATTACATGGTACAATAAGCAGTATGCAAAAAGTATGGACTGGTGACAAGACGAACCCCAGCCAGAACACTTCAGGCGTGTAAAACAAAGGGGTAAAGCAAAGTGTGTTGGTGGTTAGTATATAATAACGTGAGTCATCCGCAGTGAGCAGAACTTAAAAACTCGGCTGCTTGTGTATAATCTGAGGGTGACAAACTCAAGTTGGAGTCTTAACATGGAAATTAAACCCTAAGATATCCTAACAAAGCCATTCCTTTGTGCAGTTAATAATATCGTATCGGGCATATGACAAATGTTAATTGAAGTTTTTTTGTTTAGTTGCAGACATTTCTCTAGCTGTGTTTCTTCCAGAACAAAACAGAAAGAACAATTATATGTAGGCTGCAGTCTTCAAGTGTCTATAAATTCATCTAACAACTATCATATAATTAGCTAATCAACATCCCACATGCAGCTGTGGGCACTGACTCACTGTCAATGAACCTCTGTCCTGACACAAAGACAGCGTCTTTGTTTCAACTTCATTCATCACTGTCCTCCTGCGTATTTATGGAGCAGCTAGTTCAGTGAGTTCAGGCTTGATAGTCAACATGGTGGTTTGATCTAAGCTTCATTAGGAAAAAAAATACTATTTGTTGGTTATACTGTACAAAAAGTTTCTTTTTTTTTTTTTTGATGGCATTAGCAGGTTTTTGAGGCTGGTGTGAGCAGTGTTACTCACCATTGCAAACACTTCTGTCCAGGCGTGGTTAAAAATTGCTGGAATTCTGTGGGTTTGTTTGTTTGTTTTTTACATTAGCTGCGGCATAAAAAGCAGGACACTATAAGGAGTGTGTTTCCTTAAAAGCAAAATTATTGGCTGTAATGCCCTTGTAAATGAACAGCTAGTCAATCATCACGTGAGGGAACATCCAGTTTTTTATGAGTAGTCCAAGTCACGATAGTCTAAAGCACGGGTGAAATAAACAACAGATGTACCATGTTAAAAAAAAAAAAGAAAGAAAAAAAGAGCAACAAACCAAAACTAACAGAAGGAACATTGCCTTTTATATAGATTATTTCTTGATGGGAGCATTATTTGCCCAGAGAAGAACGCAGAGGAGTACATTTCTATCACTGGTCCTTATAAAACATCAAGTGTTGTAAAAGGGCTTCTCCAAGGTGTATGTGCAGGCCTGTCCACGGCTAGTTGTGAGCTCAAATGTTTTTCACTTCTTTAATGACCTGGGGCTTGGTCATTCCCTTCTACAATGCAAACAGAATTTCCTCGAGGAAATTATTGCACATTACTGCAATGTGCAGTAAGTTCCCCTTACAGTGCCCTCTTCTTGTGGTACACAATTCCAGCACTTTTTGCCATCTCGTGGTGGAAACCTTCGCATTTTTGTCACTAAAATGGGTAGAGGGACTGTTCCCATCTAGGAGGGCTGGCTGCAGCCTTGGTGCCTGATGAGACAGGAAAGATCTGAATCAGATGAGCTCTCCTCTGCTCTGCCACTTCCTTGTCTGGCCTTACTGTAGTAATAACTGTAAATAGCAGAGCTGTAGCTACCGAGCACAGACTCAGTGTCACACACCGTGGTTATGTATCTACATCCTCATGGACCTTAAACTCTGGGCCACAATGGTCGAGAGTTTTAGAGCTACTGCTAGAGTATGGGAAACACTTTCTTCTAGAGCTCTACATATAGGATTGTGCTGTCCATTCACATTGTGTTATTTATTTTATTATTTTATTTTATTTTATTTTATTTTATTTTATTTTATTTTATTTTATTTTATTTTATTTTATTTTATTTTATTTTATTTTATTTTATTTTATTTTATTTTATTTTATTTTATTTTATTTTATTTTATTTCTTTATTTTATTTTAAAATACATATATTAAAGACATATATAGCTCATCAAGGACTCACTATAACTACCTGAAAGCAGCCCGAGGAGATGCCTGAACGCTTCCAGTGCCTCTTCCAGGCTGTGTGAATATGTAGAGTTAAGCTCACCTTGAAGTACGAGCGATTAAGTTTGATTTTTTCTCCCATCATAGTGTAGACTCATATATTCAGAGAGCAGTCTTACCTTTGAACAGGGCACTGGGAAAACCTTAGCCATGTAAATCTCAGGATACAGCCAGGAAGACCAATGCATTAGAGAGAGAACTTGGGCACACATTACTGCATGGTGTGATACGAACACGTGGCTTCCCTGTTGCATCATGGTTAGAGCTACCGTTCAGACACTTTTCAGACAAAATAGTGCTACTGTTTTGCCGCTTTTCAGACAAAATGTCGAGATTCCTGTTTCGGTGATGACATCAAGAGTAATCTGAAATGCAGTGCACTCTACCTGGGTGGTGAGAATTGCTGTCAGGTATATTTTCAGGCCGCCGAACTGAACTTTAAGTTTAAAAAGTGCAGCACACGGGGAGCCTACCATTTTGCCTGGGGCGATAGTTTAGAAACTGCTGAGGCCAGGATGTGCTGAAAAATGCATTTACTTAGAGCCAAACCCTTCAGCTTTTACTCATAAGAGGACACGCTTTACTTGTAATAGTGAGATCAGGCCACCTGCATGTAAACTCAAGGACATAATTATATGCTAAGGTAACTCCTGCTATTGTTGTAATGTATGGTTGGTCCTTATAGGACTGCTTCAGCTGTATGCCATAGTAAATTTTACTTTTTTTTTTTTTTTCCCAGACACTGCTAACAGAGTCATCGTAAATCCAAAACTAGCTTAGGATCCTGCAGATTTCATCTTGTTAATGATCTGAGCGGCACGCCACCAGCTTCACTGTATTTTTCAGGCTTACTGGATTTCAAAACACAGGAGAGCAGCGTGCATGGTGTAGGAACATGCACCGCGCCCACTCAGCCTGCTGGGATTAACGCACCTGATGGCAGTGCCTCTGTTCGAGCCCAGCTCCTTGCAGTTCCTTTGCAGGCAGCCAAGTGAGTGAATTCGTACCTCCACAGGGCTGCTGAGATCTGACTTTGAACTGGCCTTGGGAGGTGCCTGGCTCCTCCAACTGCAGCGAAAGCTTTTGCTTTCTGTATTCAGCAGTAAATGAAGGATGGATTCGAGCTCTGAGGTCAGAGGGCGGCCATACGTTCATACCCCGCTATCATGCAGGGTACTTGGTATGCCCAGACCTCATCCAGCTTTAACTCGGTGGTAAGGTTTGTTTGTGCATTGCCTCACAAGGTCGGGGGTTGGTGCCATTAATGAAGATGAGATCGGTGCCTTCACATCTATTGCAGAAGCTCAGAAATTGTGGTTGCAAAAAGACCTCATGGCAAAGAGGCACGAACCTCTTGGGTGTTACTAGTTTCTTGTGTTCCACATCTGGCAAGTGAGAAACAAGCACAAGGAATAACGAACTATACCCCCATCAGAGAAAAGAGCAGACATAAGTACAAAATGGCCCAAGATAAGATGGTTCTGTATCCAATTTTAGAAGCTATAATAGCTCTGTATCACATTTTTGGAGCTAAAAGGGCTTTGTGCCCCATGTTTAGAAGCTATCGGTCTTCTTATCAGCTAACTTTGGCATCTGCTGGACTGGATATGCATTTATTTTCCCCATATTCACTGGGGGAATCTCAGCTGGAAAAATCGAGCAGCAGCTCCTACTTCTGAATCATCAGCACAAAGATTTATGGATATTGAAGAGAACTTCCCCCTGTTTTTTTAACACAAAAAAAATCTGCTGGTTTTGCTGCTTTGTGGTTAGATGGCTGCCTGTGTTTGTGTGTGGAAATCTTTGTTCCCGCGCTGTGTTGTTTCTCTGGAATGCTATGAGCAGTTGTTTTTGTTTGCTCATAGTTGGGTGGAGCTACCTGTCTAATTGGGTAAATATTTGCAATGTTATGCTTGCATGCACAGAAGACAAAGAGGGCCTGATTCCTATTGACACCAGTGGCCTTTTACGCCCTCCTGGCAATGCAAAGGCTTACATAAAAATGATAACTACGAGGCCACAACATATGGTCACACCATATAAAGTGGATTCAGCATAAATAACTGTCCTGCCCATATTTCTTTCAAATTACAGACGGACTACTATTTTCCAGCCGGGAGGCCTTGTGGTTACAGCCACGAAGGGGGAAGCTGCTTCATTTGCTGACTTCAATGTTCAGAAGCGCTCAACTTCCACCGAGTGTTGAGAAACAAGTCACTTATTTACCAGTCTGTCTTCAGACACCAAGGGGGAGTTTTCCACAGATGTAGAAACTGCCTACGTGAACACGAAGGCCAGATAAATGGGTCCAAATGCCCGAAGCTGTTTTGAAAACTGCAAGTTCCTCATGCTCACGGAAAGTGTATTTCTATGTATGATAAATAGGTTTAAACCTTGCCAGGTGACTGTTGCATGTGTTATCATTAGCAAAGCTACAAAGTACACTGTAAAGACCTACACATACATGAACACATCATAATGAACACTCATGACTGAAGGGACTGTTAACAGATAATTGAGCCTTTCTTCGTACAAAGGATAATGAAAATGGTTGTGAAATAAGGAAAAGTGAAAATGAGCTCCACAACTCAGGTGTCGTATAAACCTGATCCTAGCTCAGCTTCTACATAGCTGCAGCTGTGAAAGCCCGGAGCTTACTGTGAACTGATTTATCTTGCCTAGTCTTGAAAGAATTGCATGGGCTCCAAGAGCCATTGCTTCATACATGCCTTATGGGGACAACACAGAATGTGCTTAGTGCCTTTCTTTAGGTCTAAGAAAAAACTTTAATATATGAGGGTTTCATTTTATTAAATATTCTTCTTGTTTGAAATTCTCACTCAGTGTTTTCTTCAAGGTTCAGCTATTAATTCTTGTCCTGAAGAAATAAATAGGAATAATTTAGAGTTTCAACTCCACAGAGTCAAACAGTGATGCTCTCACACTGGCTGGTACCATACTGGCTTCAGTGATAATTATTCTGGTGCAAAGTAAAACTTCCCAGTCTGTTTTAGGTTTTTTGTTATCACATTACATTCATCCACTCCTCCGTTCACCCTTATCCTTTCCTGCAGGTTCTAGATTTTTGTCTGACTTTACAACACATGGATTGAACCCCAGATTATGCAAGCATTTATTGACTGGCTAGTCAGCCCTATCTCTACTCCTGCATACTCGTTCCTGTTGCCAGCCCCTACCCTGTGCTCACAGATCTCTCTGTGCAATCATTCTGTGAAGCAGAATGGGGACGGCAGCCAGATAAAACTGACTGGTTTGCTCTTTTCAGTCCTCTCTGATCTAATTTACGTCTTATCCATACATACTGATTGCGTGGTGCTTGGGAATAAGCAGCTGCAGAGGAGCTCTCCTCACAGCCTCACGAGATGTTTTGTCTTCTCCGTTTGTAAAGAATGTCTCTGCAGTTAACCACCAAGCCATTCCACAAATGTTGTACCAGATAGTTTCCTGTGAGCTTGTGCCTTTCAACTGATGGCAAACCGACTAACTTTTCTGGCTTTTGGGGCTGTAAGCTCCTTTGTAGGTTCGTGCAAGTACATGGTGTTATTTCCCTGAGTCAAGCGTTACTGGAATTTATAAAAAAAGCAGATATGATGCTGCCTTTTTCACTGCTGCCTTCATTCTGAAAACACCTATAATTTACTCACTCAGTGACCTTTATGCAATTGTAAAACCAGGTTAAGATTGGTCAGTGGTTTTAAAGTTACAGGATAAGTAGGAAAGCAAATAGCAGAGGAGGCAGCAAGGTCAAATAAATCTTTTTTTTTTTTTTTCCCATTAAAAAGAGGCTAAAAATGGTACCACTTCCCTTCCCCCACTCGATACTTGTTAACTTACTAAATCTATATAAACAGTCGTCCTTGTGATTTTGAGATTAGTACTAATCCTATTTCTCTGCAGTGATTTTCCTGCTTCCTATATGTAAACAGACTGTAGTAATAGTGCAATGGCATCTAATCCCCATCTCGTGGCAGCCACCCATGGAAATACACTCCTCCTTCATGTCTCGCCTTTTCTCTGGGTGCTGCATTTAATCATGGTGGTGATGTGTGCGTGATAGCCTATGACGTTTCTCACCCTCCATCAAACCTTTATCCATCGTGACTGTGTTTTTTGAATGCTGCTGTCTGGTTCTGCTGAAAGATTTGGCCAAATCTTTCCGACCTGAATTATGTGTGTGTTTCGTTGACACTACTCTGATTTCTCATCTGAGTTGTGCAAGCAGAATTTGTCCTCTTGTTTGGTCTTGGGATATTACCGAGGCTCGTTTATGTATCAGAGAAGCTTTCATGAGGCTGAGAAAGGAATGTGTCCCTTTCTGCTCCTACTCACCTACGTGGATCTGCTAAAGCTGCGTCTTGCCCATTCTCGAGAGAAATTTTGTCATGAATGTCTGATATTTGAGTTGGCAGTCCGTCAGAAATGTCTAACTGCCCGATGACTTTCTTCATGAGCAAAAGTTAAATTTGCACTGGAAAATTTTAAGCACATGTTTAAAGTACACAGCCTGATTTGCTGAGGGAGGTCATTAAGGTTTAACTTTGTATTGGGAAATACCCTTTACCGATCCATTTCAATGGGGAAAAAAGATTCATTCATGAAAAGCTGAGATGAATGAAAAGGAATTTTACCATATTTTAAAAGACAATATGTCTGCTATGAATGTTTCAGATTAGACTGACCATATATTTTACAAATAGCAATTAATTTCTCTGATCTTTGAGATAACAGTGTCATAAACACTGTAGGAATTACTGGCACATCTTTAATGTTCCTGTCTGCGTAACATTTTGGGATTCTCCATAGAAATAATGCCTGCTGCTGTTTCATGTTCAAGATGAAATATGTCCATCAATATATTTCCTGGGGGAACAGAGAAAACGAGGGCTGGGAGAAGGTTGTTCTGCAAATACAGTCCTCGCGAGGAGCCAACTTGCAGAGTAGCTTGTCTTTAGCTCTTCCCAAGCAGTGGAGCGTGTCATTGCTTTTGCAATAAACCTTTCTTCAGGTACTGATACAAAACAGCTGAAAACACTATTAAAAACATAATTTTATGTAATACTGCCCATCAAAAAACTAAGTCTTTTCAAAAGGCTGCTGTTCAGCTTGAAAACAAAATAAAACAAAACAAAAAACAAAAAACAAACAAACAAAAAAAAAAACAACAAAAAAAAGACTGACAGAAATGCAAGGAGAACAGAGAATATTTCTGACTGGTGGAAGTACAATTGGAGTTTTGCCCTGGAGAAATGGATTGGTGAGATGTACTGCTTAAACCAAGCATTAGAAAAATAATTTGGACCTAGACTTGAGGTAATGATGTTTATCAAAACTGCTGCAAAGGCTTCTTTACTGCTCAAGTGATATCGAACTGCCAGGAGCCTAGGAGCCTGTTATCAACTAACCCACAGCTGTGAAGTTGATCAATCCTACCTTTTGGGAGAGTTTGAATTTCTACTGAGGTATGAAATTTTTATTTCAAGCCTTTTACAAAGTTTTGTTCCCATTAGCCCCAATCCAGTCTGACTTGCCTCCTGCAGTTTTCTTTGCAGTTTATTGCATAGGCAGCATCAGGAAGGCAAACAACGCTTTATCCTACTCTGTCTAGAGTAGGATTTGCTATTTGGAACAGATCCTTTGATTCAACCAGTTAAAAGAACAAAGAGCAAAATTCAGTTTTCTATTCGAATCTAGCACACATAACGCTTCTTTTTAGGCCCACAGTCCTGTGTAGTAGGTATCAACTCATAACTACAGAACAAGGAAAAATGCGGGAAACCTTAATACTTATGCTTGGGTTAGCTACTGTAGCATTGTTGCTAGTGTCCTCTTCTGCTGTTAAGCAAATTTTTATATTTTTCCCCAAACTGCCTGAGCCATAGCTCTTTCAAACTGACTTCCCGTTTTCTTTCCCCATTTAGTCCATCTGCTAACACCACCAGTTATTATTTTGTCTCCTGAGAAGACTGAAAGGGGGAGGATCCAAAGCTGGTTGAAATTCACTTCCCTCTGCTCGCCCTTAATCCGTGTCAAGTGATACTGGATATGCTGTTCCGAGAGACAGCTCAGACTTCTCTATCTGCTGTGGTAGCATTGCTTTGCTTTTTAAATCAGCAAACAAGAAGTCATGCCATAAATAAGCCACTTCATTATCTTTTGTTTTGGATCTTTTTGTTCTGTTTCTTAAGAAACTTTGGTGATCACAGATAATCATAAGAACATTCATTTTTCCTTGTAGCTCATAAATTGAATGGGCAGTTTGTAGTCATTTGTCTACAACAGCGCTGTGGAAATCAATTCTCTGTTATCTACGCACGGCTTGTCCGGGTTGTGGATTAACCAGGCTGGGGATGCAGTGACCTCAGTTTATTTACTACGTGGAAAGTTGACTTCGGACCAGCAGGCCGTATCGATCGAAACGGAGAGTTACGTGAACATCTGTCAGATCCATGGCTCCCTCCAGCCCAGCAGCAGATTACCTGCGTCACAGCTGTGCGAAGGCCTTGCCAGCAGCCCCTGCAGGCTCCAGCAGCGGTGTGCAGTGTCAGCCTCAGGATCGTGCTCCCAAAGGGGCTCTGGAGAGAGCAGGGGAGAGACACGAACGCTTCTTTGCACTGCTGCCATGAGTCAAGTTGGGCTTATTTATGCTGTGGGATCTGTGGTGATAGATCCCACAACAGGATCAGACCAGGTATCCTTGGGGTACTCGGTCTCCTGACCCAGAAGTCTGGGACAGGGAGCAGAATAAAACCCCACAGTTCATGTGGAAACAGTTAGGGGCCTGCTGCTCCACCTGGACTGACACAAGTCAGCGGGGCCGAGCTGCTTTCCAACATCTATCAACAGTCACGGTCATCTGTAGAGGTCCCAGATATCTGGAGACTTGCTAATGTGACGTCCATCTATAAGAAGGGCCGAAAGGTGGATCTGGGGAACTACAGGCCTGTCAGCATGACCTCCGTGCCAGGGAAGGTTGTGCAATAGATCATCTTTAATGCAGTCACACAACATATGCAAGACAACCAGGGGATCAGGCCCAGCCAGCATGGGTTCACGAAAGGCAGGTCCTGCCTCACCAACCTCGTCTCCTTCTACGACTGGGTGACCTGCCTGGTGACCAGGTGGTTGAGGGAAAGCCTGTTGACATAGTCTACCTTGATTTTGTCAAGGTCATTGACATGGTCTCCCACAGTATTCTCACGGAGAAGCTGGCAGCCCATGGTATGGACAGGTACACTCTGTGCTGGGTTAAAAACTGCCTGGATGGCCGTGCCCAGAGAGTGGTGGTGAACAGAGTGAAATCCAGATGCTGACCGGCCACCAATGGTGTTCCCCAGGGGTCAGTGTTGGGGCCCATCCTCTTTAATATCTTTACTGATGACTTGAGTTGAGTGCACCCTCAGTAAGCTTGCAGATGACAACAAGTTGGGGGGAAGTGTCAATCTGTCAGAGGGTAGGAAGGCCCTGCAGAGGGACCTGGACAGGATGGGTCAATGGGCAGAGGCCAATGGGATGAGGTTCAACATGGCCAAGTGTTGGGTCCTACACTTTGGACACAACAACCCCATGCAGCGCCACAGGCTTGGGGCAGAGTGGCTGGAGAGCTGTGCAGAGGAAAAGGATCTGGGGGTGTTGGTCAATGCTCGCCTGAACATGAGCCAGCAGTGTGCCCAGGTGGCCAAGAAGGCCAACAGCAACCTGGCCGGTATCAGGAATAGTGCAGCCAGCAGGACCAGGGAGGTGATCGTCCCCCTGTACTCTGCTCTGGTGAGGCCACACCTCAAGTGCTGTGCTCAGCTTTGGGCCCCTCACTACAAGAAGGACATCGAGGCCCTGGAGCGTGTCCAGAGAAGGGCTACGAAGCTGGTGAAGGGCCTGGAGCACAAGTCCTGTGAGGAGCGGCTGGGGGAACTGGGGGTGTTTCGTCTGGGGAAGAGGAGGCTCAGGGGAGACCTCATTGCTCTCTACAACTACCTGAAAGGAAGGTGTGGGGAGCTGGGGGTCGGCCTCTTCTCGCAGGTAACTAGTGATAGGACTAGAGAGAATGGCCTCCAGTTGTGCCAGGGGAGGTTCAGGTTGGAAATGAGGAGACATTTCTTCTCAGAAAGAGCAGTCAGGCGTTGGGACGGGTTGCCCAGGGAGGTGGTGGCGTCACCGTCCCTGGGGGTGTTCAAGGAAAGGTTGGACGTGGTGCTTAGGGACAGGGTTTAGTGGTGACACTGGTGGTAGGGGGATGGTTGGACCAAATGACTTTTAAATGTTCAGGTATTTAAATAATCACCTCTATATGAAAATGATGTGAAAAAAAGAAGGATCTAGTTTGTTTTGTTTAATTGAAAAAATCATAGATTTATACTCACCCTATTTCAATAATTTTATCTTTTATTATTCCAAAGAGACCGTGAATAAACTTGCTATCTAACCTTTAACTGTAATTTTGCAGTCTTGTAATCAATCAAAGCAATAATTTATTTTTCTGTTGAAAGCAGCTGAGCAGTAATTAACTCATGTGTTGCATTCGTGTTTTGGCATCCATTCCATTTTCAGGAAGTATCTGCACTGGCAGGTTTTTTGTTGTTTGTTTGTTTTTTAAATTTCAGAGTCTTCAAAACTCCTGAGCTTCTCTAGGAAGCTCTCTGCACCATATGGGAGTGCTTGATGCCTCACAGAACTAAGTCCCAGGAGTCTGTGTACACATTAATTCACTGGCTATATTCACAAGGACTTCGATGTGGCAATCTGAATCCTGAGGTAACAAAATTATTTCTCCCACTGAATTACTGCTCCTGGTTTTTAGGACATTTCCCCATTCTGCCGTTGCACGTCCAAAAGCTGTTTATTTGTCCATGTGTTCTTTTGGCAACCTGTATTCCTAGATGACCTATTTCTTCAGGAATCATTTGCTTACGACAGGAGGAGGTTTGTATTGGTTCTTGCTGGTTTGGTGTGCTGACACCACTGTAGCGAGAGTGCTCGCAGCCAGTGACAGTGCAAGCCCTGGCTGAGCAAACTCCTTTCCTGCCATCTGTGCAGACGCTCCTGTAGGAACTTACTAGCAGTGTGTACTCAAGAGGCTGGTGTCATATAGCTGTGTTTCTATCAGCAGAACTGACCCCAGGGTTAAATAGCAAGCATGGCTGGTGCAGGAATGGAAGAGAGGAGTTACTGTGCAGAGCGTACGGGTGCAGGAACAAGGATGCACTCCTTTTGTGTTTACGATGTACTGAATCACAATAAGAGAGTTTTCCTTGTAGTTTCATCTTACTCAGCTAAAAGTTGTAAGGGTGTGACACATCAGCAGAGGTCAGGTGAAACTGGATGGAAGGGGAGGAGTTGCTCTCATTTAGATTTTTTTTTTTTTTTTCCAAAACAAAGTTGGAAGCACCTCTAATAGCTAGACTCAGTTGTGTTTTCAGGTAATGTTAATAACAGGTTGCTAGACTGCTTAGCTTGTTCAATCCACTCAGTAATTAAAGCCAGCGCCAAAGTCATAAAATTGACTATGGGGTGAGGTCTTAATGAACATCATAGTTTGCCTCCTAGTGCATCTTTGTACGGCTTCCTCTTGGATGGAACAGTCACCAGATAGCACAGTGAGCATTTGTGGCAGCTGAGGACAAAAAGTGGACATTTAAGTGACCATCAATAAGATCATCATGCCCATAAGTGGGCATTTAAGTGACTATCAATAAAATTGTTTCAGCCATGCAGGCTGAGGAAAGCAGAACTAGCCATACTCAAGCCGGATTAGTTATTTTAGTCATTTTTTAAAGTCTCAAAGTGCTGAGAACTTTGTGCATATCTTCAATATTAAGGCTCACACATCCAGCAATATCCACACACTGAGGCAGTGATTTTAATAACTCACAGGGAAAGAAGCTGTGTACTGAATCACCAATATCCAAACCTGCAGATCCTAAGTGTTGTTGTTGTTGTTGTTTTGTTTTAAATCTGAATATTATTAAGCATGGTCTTGTTCTCGTTAGGGATGAAATAGCCACAGACGATGAGTCTCCACTTTCATAACAGCAAAAAAATGATTTTAGTTTTCTCCCACAGAATCTGAAATGTGCAACCTACAAAAGTATGTTGTTTACAAGGACAGAGAAAAATAGAACAAAATAATGGGAGGAAATCTATTGAATATGAAGACAACATTTCTGCTCATGAAGTTGCTAAACTCTAAGTTGCTGGAAGCTGGGAAAATGTCCAGGCTGGCCAACCATGCAAGCTTGTCCTGTTCTTAACACGCTGGCCACTCTCAGATACTGGGCTAACTGGACCTTTGATTTCATCTGTATGGCTATCTTCTGCATTCCGCATGTTGTCCATCTTCCCTGAACACCACAAGTAGCTGCATCCCATTAGAATAGACAATGGGTGTCCCAGGCTGTCCCGTAGTCAAAGAACAATGATATTTAGTGAAAAACAATTGTCAGGTAAAAATTATTTGAGGATAGGAACTACAGAAAGTAGAAAAGAAGGTGGAAATTCAAAGGCAAAAATGATTAGTAATAGAATCCATATTTCGTAAGATCTAAAATGTAGTGAGAATATTCCCTGGGGTTGAATGCCATTTAGCTTTAAAAGTAGACTGAGTAGGAGGCTGGAAAAGAACTGCTCCCACATTTTCATCTGCTGACCTACTAACCTTTTCCTTACAACATCTGTTATCAGAAGTGCTTTGCAAACAAGCTGGGTTTTTTGTTACAGCAGAAATCATTCTGCCTAGCCACTGACATGTTTGTTTCCAAGCAGAGATATGCCAGGACAACAGTCATAGGGATTACCCAATGTTTGCCTGCTTAAGTGTTGGCAGCAAATGCTGGCAAAGGGGAACACCTCTTTTGGCTGCATAGGCTGCTCTCATCGTATCTACCAGTTTGAGAACAGCTGGAATAGTTATAGGGATCCAGAAACAAGGACCTTGAGGCCTTAAGCTTAAGATCCAGATCCACTCTTATACCTCTGCTAATCTGAAGTAGATCCCATTACATGACTCTTATTTCAAAGAAGTTTACCTGCAATGTAAGTGTTAGAGGTACTGCAGATCTCTGTTCTCTGCTATTCTGAACGGATTTGCTCGGTTAATTCTGTTGGAATGTCAGTTCGGCAGATAAAGTGGGCCAGAACTACTAATAAAAGAGTTCAGACGAGGTGGAGAAAAGTACAGCAATTAATTACAGGGGTGTTAAAAATAGATTATATAGGAATTAGAGCACTTTCCAGCAGATGAAGATGTGAAAGTCAGAGTGGGATTCACAACTTTTCACCTCCAAATTATAAAATTCTCCAAGAATGACGTCCCATTGATGTGTCAACTGTAAGTGTTATCCACATCGAAGTGTCTGCTTTTACTGTCACAGCGGCATCAAGCTGACTTACCTCTCCTTCCAGGTGGTGATTCCTTCCAGAAAATGACTAAGGAAGCAATCCATGAAGCTTTCCCTCTGGTGTGCGTGCTTTGTGGCTGAAGGACTGCAGTCACTCTGCGGGTGCTGAATTTGGTCACATACCTACAAAAAAAGTAAGGAGGATGACTGCTGAACTCTGTGAAAAGGCTGATTTGGAACCGGGCTCCTGTTAATCTTTTTGCTGGAGTAATTACATAGCTTGGAAGAATTGAGAAAGGCCGTATGCTTTGTACTTAGGGCTGTAATTGCAAAACAGCCAGCAATAAACAATGGAAAGAAAAGCATTTAGCTGTGATGTCTGAACACTTCAATTAACGTGAAGCTAACTCGATAGCTCTGGTGTTATCATAGTTCTGGCTTTGATTAAAGATGTGGAACCTCCGGAGCCCTGGAACACTGTTTATACCAATTTCATAACTGCCTTCAGTTCCTCGTTCAGTAACCTGGCTGTTAGCAGTTACAAAGCTCTTCCGCTCCTCTTACTTAACATTTCAGAGGAGGAAGAATTCAGCCTTTTGCCGTTCTGTGCTATGACAGTGGCACAGACGTACGCCTCACACCTCGCCTGTTAATCAGGCGCTGTCACAGGGCGCCAGAAATATAAATGCCCGCAGATAAGAATAGCACCTTCTCCTTTACACTTCCTCAGTGCCTCTCCTTCCCTGCCTCTCCCCTGGGCCTCAGCAGAGCTCGCCAAAGGGCTGGGACCTGTGCCCGGGAGACTTCGCTGCCTTTTGCAGGCTGCAGCACGTGAAGCCGTGCTGCTGGAGTTCGGCCGTGGCAAGGTGCAGGTGGGAGAAGGGGCGACTGTGTTTATTCCTCCTCGGCACTGAGAAACAAAGCAAGCCCTAGGGTCGCTCGTGTCTTCCTGTGTTATCCCACCAACCACCCACTGGCAAAGTTTCAGTCACTTTTTGTCGCTCTGTTTTCCATTTCAGTCTGCTTTCAAGGGGGGATGAAAAATGATCTTCTGCTTCAATTTCCTCCTGCTCGTGCTGGAGTTAATTGTTCACTAAGTTTCTTGTGGGGAATGTAATGAAAATATGGTATGACTGTAATACAATCCTGGTGCGATTCGTGGTTACCGATGGAAATATTTAATGATCCTTTTGTACACATATAATAATTGCTTCTTCAGGATCACAATAATAGCTTGCAATACAATTACACTCTTGTTCTTCTTCATATAAGGAATGGGCATATGAGTGGAAGAGAGTCTGAAAAGCAGAATGTCCCTCATATCTTTTCAATATTCATCTACTCACTTGAGATTCTTCAGTCTTTTGAATAACACTAGACTCTTATAATCAAAGTGATTGTGCAGCCTTAAGATAAACAATTCATAAGATAGCTAAAGTTCATTTTCATAACAAAACTAGGCATTAAGGAGTTATTCCTAAGTCTTTCCCTAAAGGTAAAGGCTCTGAGGAATGCAACACATTGCAGATAAATCCTCCTAATATAAAGCAATATATTCTCAGTTACACAGAGAGGAGCAACACTCACTTTTCTCTAATAAACTTCGGCTGTAACCTGGCTGCTGCTGGAAAAGCCTGTCTCTTCGAACAAAGGAGTTCCTGTCTTGTGAGAGCTCATTACCCATATGATAATACTATTCATTTCCCTTGCTCAATTCATCCGAGGGTCAGCGTGCTCCTTGCAAACATCTAATTAGGTCTCGCATCATCCCTGAGCAGCAAGTGTTATTTTGCCCATTTTACAGGTCTGGAAGTTGGGCAGAGGGGCTGCGGCGGGTGGCCGGGAGCCACCTGTCCTGTCACTTCCCGAGCTAGGAATAGGCCCTGGGTGTCTTTACTCCCGGCTCTCTCTTCCAAGCTGTAAGCTGTGACCTCTTGCAGAAGCTAATTAAAAACTAAGAAAATGCTTTGACAAGCTTTCAGAAATGTTATGGGTATCGGAGATTTCTGCTGTCTGCATTGCTAAAGCTTTTGCAAAGCAGTCAGAAGACCGGAGACATGCCTCTGTTCCAGATTCATCACAAAGCTCATCACAGTTCCTTGTGCTGGTGTTCTTGTTTGCCTTGGCACGCTGACTCCATATATCATGGACATTTAAAAGTGCAAAACCCTGAAGTCAGTGACCCAGCTTCTTTCGGGCAAAAGGTGCTGCTGCCTGCATGCTCTGTTTTGCGTATGCGGAGTAAGAACTGATATAGTTCCAATTACTAGCTGCTGATTTGATTCTTTTAAGATTTTCATTATTATTATTGTTATTATTATTATTATATTTTTTTCAGTCTCTTTTTAAGAATATAGAAAGCCATTAGAAGAAGGATCCCAGGCAGTCCATTAGAATTCATTATAGCTCAGCTGTCAAAACAAGATGAGTGCACTTGCATCTGGAGTGATGTTAGATTACAAACCTTTGGCCAATACATCTGGTTAGGAGGTGAAAAGAGTTAAAACGCAGGGAAAACTCCTGGGCCGGCTTTAGAAAAAGGGAGTTATGCAGAAGTTGATGAGAGGTGAGAATTACTGAGGAAGTGGAGCTTTTGAAGGGAAATGTGACGATTTCAGCCAAGTGGCACTAAGCCTCCTCCTGCTGGCATCAGGTGCGGGTGAAAGCGGTTTGCGCCGAGAGGCAGGGCGCTGCTCGCCCAGCGGGAGGTGCCAGCTCTCTTCAACCTGGATGCAAAATATGTCGGGCAGAGGGTCTCAGATGTAGAGAGGAGGGACTGGGACATCAGGAGGAGTCGGTGCTCCAACGGCAGGTTCCTTGGCCTAACGTTTGCTGGAGCACCCCTCTTTGATTCTCCTTGGGGTGCCCTGGTGGCTGTACCCCAGCGCCGCCGTTCGCACGCCACCCAAGCCGAGCCCTCTGCCGCCCCGTAGGAGCACGGGGCTGCCAATTCACCATTTCTCATGTCCTTGTCACTCTGAAAGCATTCTCAGAGCAAGGATTTTAGGGAGCACTTGTGTAATTCAGGGAACAGCTGAAGGCAGAATGGGGTGCGTTTTCTTAGCACGTAAACTTAAGAACAGCCAGCAGGAAAACAGCTAAAAAGGCACGGAATAAGTTAAGCTACCACCTTACAAACAACCCGGTGGCCCGGTGGCTCTTTGCTGCAGATCTCCCACCCTTTCAGCTTTCGTTGAGAGCGACGTGCCAGCCCTGAGGCGGTCACGCTGCCCTGCTGCTGCTGGGAACCACCGTGATGCTGCACGAGGAGCGAGAGCGGGCTTAGCAGGGCTCCCTGAGCCCCGAGGCAGCCCCACGGGGCCGCCGAGCTTCGTGTTGCTCCATCAGTGTTTCACCTATACAACACGGCAGCATCTCACGCTCCTGGATCAATAAACGATGCTGCCAGCTGTTGGCGGTGATAAATCTCCTCCCCGCGGATCCCCCCGCTTTGGATTCCCGCTGTGATTTAGCAGCCTGGCACTGGCTGCAGGGCCGGCTGCTTTCAATCAGTCAGCTCCGTGCCCTTTCTCCTGGGGTACCGATAAATCAGGAAGCTTTCCGCTGCTTTCTCATGGCCTGACTGCGAGATGCCAGGCTCAGCTAATTAGGGTAGGACGTGAGGGATGTTCGGTACCTTGTGGGAGCAGCTTCTCCATTCATAACATCACCCTACGCTGCCTCTGTTTGGCATGGTGGCTGCTTGCTTCAACGAAGTTCTCACTTTCTCTTACCTCTTCCCAAAGGATTTTTCTACTTTTCGGCTTCCTAGAGTAGACAGGGCGGTGCTCATCACTTCAGCCTGTTCATGCAGAGGCTCAGCTTGGACTCATCAGTCTAAGAGTTTGCCAGCATTTTTGTGTCCTATGGCTTTTACCCCTCCCTGTTTTTTCCAGGAATATCTATTAAAAATAAAGGATCTCCTCAAAAGACACCGTGTCTTTCTACCAACCTTGGATCCTCTGTTCACCATAGCTTCATGGCAGCACGAATGTTGCTATGAGTGGGGTTTTTGCCATGGTTCTGTATAACCATACACAAGCAGGCTTAGTAGCAAGGGACCAGCCCTGCCGGTGCTGGTGGAGCTTTCAGTGAGGGTGGTGAGATTTCAGCAAATCCTCTGCGTAGACATATTTATGACTTACGCTGCTCCTTTGCTTTTCTTTATAAGATACTAACATTTTGTCTTCCAGCTTGGGAATTTTATTCTACGTCGTAATTATTATTAACGTAATTATTAATTACGTGGTAAATTCTACCATGGGCTGGAACAACAGACATGGGGATGCCCGCCTGCATCTCGCCTTACCTTTGGCGTGGCGCTGCCTAAGTAGGACCCGCAGTGCTTTGTTTCCATCCTGCTGTGGTATAAATAACTATGTAGGTCAGTGAGCAAGGGTGAATCATGCCACGTGGCCTGTACGTATGCAAAGCATCTCTCTTTGTATGGAGGCTCTTGCAGTTTCCTAGGGAGAGTGCCGGGAGCTGGGGCTCATGGAGATGGTTTCCAGCTAAGTGCATGGCACTTACAGAGTGAAGAGAATCACAGAGTGGTTTGGGTTGGAAGGGACCTTAAAGATCATATAATCCCACCCCCTGCCATGGGCAGGGACCCCTCCCAGCAGCCCAGGCTGCCCCCAGCCCCATCCAGCCTGGCCTTGGGCACTGCCAGGGATGGGGCAGCCACAGCTCCTCTGGGCAGCCTGGGCCGGGGCCTCACCACCCTCTGAGTGAAGAATTTCTTGCTTGAAGTTCAGGGGAGCTTGGGTCCAATACTTGGTTTTATGCATTCTCTCTTCTCAAGGGAGAAGACAGAAGGTTGCAGGGTGCAGGTGTTCCTGCAGAACAGAGCTGCGCAGGTTTCAGCCCCAGATTTGTTGCAATTTCTTTGTTCTGACCTAGAGCGAGTCACCCAAATGTCAGGATAAAATCCCAGCTAGCGATAGCTGTCAGTTGGGATCTAGAGCTGAGGATCCACCTTGGGCTCCCTGTTCAGCCAGTGGTGATAAATGGGCCAGTGTTTTAGGGGCTCCAGGTGCCTGCCTTTGGCTGCCCTTTGCCAGGCAAGTCCCACACAGATTTTCATACACCACAAAGGATGTGCAGCTGCCTTGTCACAGCTCTCCAGCAGTCATCCCTACAGAAGAAGACAGCCCAAAGACAGCCCCGTGTCCGTGCCCTGCCCAGGCTGGGGGCACAGCAGGAGCAGGCCCAGGCCAGGCTCCTGGCGCCTTGTCCTACACGTCCCCTGCCAGGAGGCAGCTGGAAGGCAGGACCCCCTCCCAAACACCATCAGCATTCTTCTTAAGAGCTTTTTTTTTCCCTGTTAATTGCTTTATAACCAGTTATGATTACACAGTAATGATTCCTGGGTCTAATGATAGGAAGTACTCATTAGCACATGGGCAAGGGAGCAGTTCCCCAGAGCACGTGCCTGCACCAGAAGGGATTACACGAGACTTGCAAGTTTCCAAAACAGGAAACTGAAATTTTAGGATATAATACAGCAGCACATTCTCCATTACCATCAGCTGCCACAGACTAGAGAAAGACACAGAGGGAATCAAGTATGCATAATGCAAACTCATGTAATTATAACGCTATCAACCTGACTTTAGCCACTTGGCTTGGAAACAATTGCCCCCAAATATTGGCCTTTGACTGCAGAAAAGAAACACTCTGGGGAGAAACTTTCATTTAGATAGCAAATTAGAGGCATAAATTAAAAAAGAAAAGCAAGTCACTTAGAAAGTAGTTACCCCTGGTGTAATCCAGCGAAAATCAGTGAGCTCTGCTCCATGGCTGGGGATGCTGCGTGCTGCATCAGAATATAGCACTGCGGCCAGCGTAAGATTTTGGTGGGGTTTTTCCTTTGTACCTAAGCATAATGATCCAAGAAGCCTAAAATCTCTGAAATTCACAGTCAAAAATAAAAACAAAAAAAATGGGAGAGAGGGGAACGGAGGGGGACAGCAGGGTGATGTGCTGCTGAATCCCCACCGGAGACGGGGCCAAGACCATGCTGCTGGCCGTTACATTTTCTCCCAGAGCAGAACTGCCTGAATCAGTCCCAGCACAGGGCACAGAAAGCGCTCCCAACTTGCTCTTAAAATGCAAACCCAAAGAGTCTTGCCTTTAAAAATGCCCTTCCTAATGTGAAACCATTGCACACTGGCCAGGAGACAGTTGGCCTCGCACTGCAGTCTGAGGTCAATGCATTTAAAGAGTCCAGAATCAGGGAATTTTGCAAAACAATAAAAATAAAATAAAATAAAATAAAATAAAATAAAATAAAATAAAATAAAATAAAATAAAATAAAATAAAATAAGACAGCCAGCCTATGCCTGACCACTACAATGGAGTGTGCTTGCAGCTCAAGCGTTGTGAGTGCTTTTTCTAGTGGAAGTAGCAGGAGGATCAATTGTGGGACTGCCGGCGATTATTCCGGGCTGCAATTTCAAGATGCTGTTGACTTTTACCACCGACACACTGAAGAGATTAGTTGGAGTGTTTCACAATAGCAGGGTCCCAGGAAAACATTTCCTCTGCCAGGCTAATGGGGACACCCGTTCCAAAAGGGGAAGATATTCAATTGTGTAAAAGGAGAGAAAATGAGGAAAATAAAGGTATTGTCTGCCATTATTATCAGCTGAAGGCCCAGCTGAATTTCTGCAGATGGTAGATAGCTTTGCCAGTCTCCAGAATCCAGGAGCTTTTCTTTGTGTTTGTTTTGTCTTTAGGGAAACATGCGACATTTAACAATTAGGTGTTGATCCAATTCTGCAACAAGGTCAAGGAGGGCTTTTATGATATTGTTTTTTTTTTTTTTTTTCCCTAACATAGCTAATTTTAGAGAACATGCTCACGTGCCTTTTACTGTGGCAACAGTGGAGGAAGAAGTCTGTGAGTGCAAAGTTCACAGCCTAAAATACAGGAAAAACATTCACTGGGAGCCCAGAGAAATCGGGACGTTGATAAAAGCAGGGCTTCCCATTCTCCCAAAGACCGAGGGCTGGCAGTGACAAAAGCTTACAGATTAGGAGTGTTTTAGTTAATGCCTTTCTTCAGTTCATCCAGTGGTTAGGAGTTTTTATTTTTCATTGCTGCTTTCTGTTATGTCATCTAACTTCACGCATCTCACCCTACCATTCTTCTTTCTTTCACAAAATTGCTGCGGGACTTCCCAGCATAAATGCAAAAAGCCACAATAATAATAATAATAAAAATAAAAACATTTCCCTGCTGTCAGGAAGGATGCAAGAATTAAACAGACGTCCACCACACTGTAATACAAATTGATCCGAACCGAGCCGAAAACCGATAAGTAATAAGGATTTGTGGGCTTGCCTGGCTTTCTGTATGACAGCGGCAGAAGATAGCATCGAGAACCCCGCACTGAACCTCTCCGCTCCGAGCAGAGACCTTGGGAGGTCATGGGGCAGCTCTTCCAGAGGCCCCGGGATGTCAAATCACCCCAAGCCCAATACTGCCCAAGCCCAGACCTGGGTCTGGCTTTAGTCCCTGCAGAAGAAGAAGCCTCTCCTTATCACACCACGGCACCAGGTGCAATGGCAGCTCGGCCAGCAGCAGCAGGAGCTCAGAACACAAAGCTGTGGGGTTGTGGATGCTAAAAGCAGGGTGAACCCCTCTTGTTCAGTGCCACAGGACACATGGCAAGGTGGGCTGGAGTCTGTATTTCCCACTACACCTCTGCAGGTCCGCACTGAAACCCCAGAAAGAACTCAGTGAGTTTTTGTTCATGTTCCTGGGGAGGCAACAGCTCCCCCGGTCCCTGGAGGCTTCGTGGAAGAGGATTCCAACTCACCTCCTCTTCCTCTCTGTGGGCTAACCCTAACCCTAACCCTAACCCTAACCCTAACAACCCTAACCCCAGTCCTAACCCTAACTCTTGCATGAAGACCTGAGTCATCTCCTGTGGTCTGCGTCCCCTGGTTGGAGCCTTCTGCCTTAGTTTTGCCCCTTCCCACCAGTGGTGCTTCATGCTTGTGGTCTGGAGCACACCATTTCATAAACAAATTCATCCATGCAAATTAGCACTCAGGAACTATTACCGATTCTTTCCTAACTTTTACAAAAATAGCCAATGCAATTTTGAAATCTTAAGAAACATCTGTCTCAGCTGACTTGTCTGGCTCTGTTCGTACCGGGCTGAGTGCAGCTCTATTAGAAATATCTGCAGCAATTTTCTTGCCTACAGGGACTTGATTAACAGGGGGCATGGAAAAAAAAAAAAAAGTCTGCACCGAAATACCTCAGCAGCATATTCTCTTTCGAAGCAAACACAACACAGACTGGTATTGATGAGGCTGCTCTGCTCAGACGAAGGTCAAGAGAAAGATTTTATGCCAGCAGTGGTGATCTGCTTGGGAAGATGATAAGGCTGGGGGGGAACGCTGCAGTTTTCCAGCATATTTTTGCTTCTTTGCTTCAGCTGTGATAAACTGGCAGCTCGGCTTGGGCTTGGAGCTGCCTGCCCTGCCTGTCCGGGCACCGAGTCGTTCTGCGGCACGAGCAGCCCTGCACGAGCTCTCCTGCAGCCTGGGCGCATGAGGTGTCATGGTGCAGAGCTCTAGAAAGTGCTGGTTATCCAGCACAATTTCACTAAAATGCAATGATTTGGGGAAGTTTTATATTGGACTCCTCCAGGTCACAGCCTTGCAGCGAGGCTCAAGTGGTTTTTTTCTAACTTTTGCAGAGTGAAGTGTTTGGTCTTCCCGGCTGACTTCCTGTTCCTGCTCTTAGCACTTTACAGTGACATAAAGCAAGCCGTCAGATCAAATCGGGATGTTTCACACCGTCAAAATCCAACATTTTGAACAACAAACATTTTCCTCAAAAACATCAAAATTGCTCCATTACATTTCCTAAAATGGAAAGAAATCCAAATCATAAAATTTGCCATGAAAATACAGATGAAGAGAATCCCCCTGTATTCGAAAAGGAGTATCTCGGTTTAAAATACTATAGTTTTTCTATCCTTCTTTTTTTTTTTTTTTTTTTTTCTTCTATTCATTATCAATGAAAATGCTCTTGAAGGATCAGGACCTAACTGAATCAGACAACGTCCACAATCCTTGACACCACGTTATCTTTTCAGCTTCCCTTCTTGACCCCAGACAGGAAGACGACTTAGTGCTCCCCACTCCTTCATTCCTCAGCGCTGCTGTTTGGGACGCAGCCCTTTTGGGGACAGCTGTAAGTCTGCCTCAGGGCCCCGGGGCTTGAAAGCAAATAGGAAATGTGGTTGATTCTCGGTAGCAGGCGAAGCTGAGGAGTTTCAGTCCAGTTGGAAGGGAGGTGGTGCCGTTGTGGAAGAATAGCACTGAGCATTAGCAGCGTGCGTGGAAGGCAAGAACGAGACATGGGAGATGCGTGCTCATGGATGGGCTTTTTCATCACCAAATAGAAACAAAGGGGGAAGTTTGGACTGCACATATTTTCCCCTCTTTTACAGGGCTACCTTTTTGTACTCAGCATCCTTTTGGCACTCCGCATCCTGCCCCAGCACGTCGTGGCCATCGCAGCTCCCGAGGAGCAGCTCCCGCCGGGAGCTGGAGCCAGCTCCGAGCTGCCCCGCGCCGCCTGCCTGTTTGTCCTATTCTCCGGGCTTGGCAGGTGGCATTTTTGCTCAGTGATTCATTCTCTGGCACGCGCGTTTATCTGGGCTGACATTTTAATCATGCAAATAAGGATCTCCTTAATGAAGAAAAAAATTAATTTCACAACTGTTGCTACAAACGCGGCGACAGTCCTGCTAATGTCATTACGTTTATAATACAATCAGCGGCTTTGCCATAATTACTCCAAACTGGTGCACGTAACGGGAGAGTAAAGGTTACACAAAGAGCTGTACGGCTCCTCTTGTTCGCTCTGGCTTTACCGAGAGCATTTGGCACTCCTCGCATGCCCCTTTGAAATCTTTTGGTCATCACTGCTTCGTCGCTTGTACTGCAGATGGCTTCGCCTTTGTCGGAGGAGCAGACAAAATAAGTGGCAAGGAGACAGCTCCTCCGTGACCTTTTGTGGCTTCTTGTCTTTCAGATCCCGGCGTGCGGAGTAAACACGGTGACTCACTCTGTTCTGGTAAATAGCTGCCTTCCCAAGGCTTTGTTATTTGTGATATTTTTGTCTGAAAAAACGGCACCCAAAGAACAGCGGGGTGAGGGCTGCGAGCAGCCGGGCCAGCCCCTGCCTCCGGACCGTTCCAGGCGAGGTATCTGTAAGGAGTTAAAATACCCGTGGCCGCACCTGTGTAGCACATCCTTCCCAACACACTCCGGGTATCAGTAACAAGCTTAAAAAAAGAATTGTGTAGCCAAAAAACAGCCAGAAGAAATGATTTCCTACTGGTTAAGGGTGCTAAAATGTTCTGAAATGAGCAGAAAACAAGTGACTTGTGAAACTGAGGTGTCAGGACACTGTGGCAGCAGGCAGGGTCGAGAAATTACTTTTTCAGACCTGGTACCTTCTCTCTCCTCTTTTTCCCTTGTGGGTGAGGTGCCCATGACCTTAATCCAAGAAAGCAAAGGGGTTGGGACAGTCCCAAGTAACATGAACCAGCCTCAGGTGTTTGGGGGGTTGGGGTTTTCACCTTGTTATCGAGGGAAGATTTAAGGTTGTTGCAAAACCTTTCTCAAAATTGAGCTATTGCTCTTAAGATCAGGCCTTGGTGGAAGAAAAATACCCTATTTGTGCCCATGCTGAGCATGACCCTAGTGGGTTTTCCCTCTGTCCTGAGGGAGCAGAACCGAGCCACCAGAAATTGGGACCGTGCTGGTGGGGGGAGACTGGGAGAAGGAGCTGTAGGTGGCTCCCGGTGCTTTTTGTGGAAGAATCTAAAAGACCCTGCTGATCAGCACCGATGGTCATTTTCGCTGCCTTGTGGCCCTTAGATGTGTAAACCTGCACCTCAGAAAGACTTTTCCAGCCATGTCGTTTCCTGCCATAAAATAAATAAATAAATAAATAAATAAATAAATAAATAAATAAATAAATAAATAAATAAGCTTCTCTGCTTTGACTGCCAAGAGCCCCGAGTGTGCCGTGGCAGTGAGGGGCCCTTTGAAGTGCTGATACACCTGGCTGTTTCTTCCACTAGGGGCACGGCTCTTGTGTATTTTTATTAGATAACAGCAAATCGGTGCCACTTGTCGTCTTATCTGGTGCTGGAGCAGCATAGCAGGCTCCCAGCACGAGGGCTTGTCACGTCCTTCTGGGCCCGTGCTCCAGCTCTCCTGGGGTTTTTGCCTCGTGGCGCCGGCCCCTGTGGTTAAAACATCACGGGACTCACCTTTGCCGGCTGAGGTGAACGAGAGGAAATCCTCCAGAGGAAATTCTCAGGAAACATCAAGGATTTCTGCCCCGCAGCTGCATAAAGGGACATTTCCCTTGCTGCCATCAGCCGGTTGTCTCTCACCCACTGGGGGACAGGAGAGGGGTCCTGGTCCTGGAGGTCTGATTCTTTCCTACTCCTTGCGGATCCTTTCCCATCATTTCCTGCTAGTTTGTGAATTGATTTTTGGGTTTGGGATCAGACACAGGAAACACAACTGGACCTCATCGTTTCCCAGTCTGACAGCAGCAACATGACTGATGCCTGGTGTGCGTGAAGCGTCCAGCCTTTATTTTAGGAAGAACGCTGTGTGTGGGTTTCAGGAGGACAGTGTTTCTGAACCTTTACTTGCCGTGGTCTGAATAAGGTAAATATGCTTCCACGGGGCACATTAAAAGCATATAGGAAATGTTTACGGCCACATTTGAGCTGGTGGTCTCTGTTCCGCGGGCCCTGGGAGCTCTCTGTGAGCTCCTCAGAAGCCCTGCATGCAGTGGTGCCGGCTGCATGTGCCCCAAGCAGGGGTGAGCGATGAAGCTCACAGAGGCAACAGGAGAAAATTCAGCCTTGGGAATCCAAATCAGCTGCCGCTGCCTCCTGCCCATCCCCTCCCTCTGCTCCCTCCTCCCGCAAGGAGAAGAAAACTGTTAGCTGGTGCATCGCCCGCCGCGGGTAAAAGTGACATTTCTGAGGCACATCGTGCAGGGGAAGCCGAGATGTTTTGATCCGTCGTAGGCAAGGCTGATGGCAATTTAAAGGAGATGTTTTTGGATGTGCTGAGATGTCACAGCAGCTGGCGGATGGACAGGAAAACTGCCAGTGAAAACACAGCCTCGTGCGGGAATTCTCCTGCAAGCGTGGCTTCGGAGGCAGAATCTGATCTTTAATTAACTCAGCCGTCAGAATGGAAACCACGAATGCTTACTTGTAAAAGTTCAGTATTTTTACACGTAGGACAAATAGTAAGGATTGATTTGAAACCCAGAGGGCCTTTGTCATTGTCATTTGCCCATGGTCATTCTGTCCTGTGAGCTTTAAATCCAGATACTTATTAAAAATATATATATATAGTTAATACTAGCATTTTAAATAATTCAATGTTACAGTGGACATAGTTAAAATAAAATAAAAATAATATATATTTTCTAGCTAGAGAGACTCGTGTGCTGTGTTAAACTAGATGGGAAGGCACAGCCATCCCGCTGCTGGTGCGTGGCTCTGCAGCTGGTTGCAACTTCTCATTCCCCATCCTCTCTTCTTGGTCTTTTTTTCCCTGCTCTGTTTCTCCTCTGTGGGATGTGAATCCAGCAAGTGCGGCCTTTGGGATTCAGACCAAACTTCAGAACTGGGCAAAGCTCCCCTATCCCGAGTGCACAGAGCTGCTGCAGACTGTCCGGGGCGCATTAATGCTTCGCTGCCCATTTTGCTTCATTCAGAAACACCTGTGTGAGACTGCAGTAGCAAAGAGCCAACACTAGATAGCATTTCATGTTTGTTTCGAGGGAGAAAAGCCTTTTGTTTTTGTGTTTAGGTAGATTCTGAAAAAACTCAAAGCACATGTTGTAGACACGATTAATTGTTAATATTTTCTGGTGATCTGTGCGATGCCTCCTTTAATTCAGAACAACAGGCAACAAAGCTCTCTCTCTTTCTATTGTTTTTTACAGAATTGATCTGAACGTATGAAGAGCCTAATGCCATTGTGCCTCTGGGTGCTGATGTAAGAGGCTTACATTTGATCTTTGCGTGGGCCATGCTCCTGATCCTCTTAACATCCATGTGAAAGCTCCACCAGGCTGGGATCCAGCCTGTAAGTGCCGTGCAGGGAAATAATGTCACCAGCACTAACAGATGGGCAGAGAAATTATATTTCTTGTGATGTACAGGACAAGAAGGAAGCTACAGGTGGGACACAGATAGGCCCACAGGTTACGACACACATGCTTTGGTGTCTACGTGTGGGTGGGTGTCACAGAGTGGTTTAGGTGGGAAGGGACCTCTGGAGGTCTTTTGGTTATGGCTATGAGGAAAATGTTGAGTTGTAATTACAGATAATGGGGATCCAGGGCCCAATTCGGTTGTCCACATGTAGACATCTGTTGCCATACGATAAATCTTACGATATCTGATATATCCACGGATAACCTATGTGACAGGCATGACCTTCTGGAGTTGCAGCTGGAGTCCAGATGGGATAGCCCAAACGTGGATATTCAGTGCCATTGGAGAGGCCCTAGGGTATCTTGCCTGGCTTTCACGAAGCTGAAGGTCTCCTACAGGGTCTCATGAAAAATCCCTAGGAAAATATCCTGGATATCCTGGGGCCTGACAAAGGGGACAGCCTCACGCTCTGCACATCTGAGCAGCTCCACCGGCGCTGGTGATGGGATGGGGCCGATCCACATGACTGCAGCCCTGCAGGTGGGCAGCCCCTTGGCTCCAGTGCCCACCCCAGTGCATCCAGGAGAAGGGTTGGACCCGAAGGTCCCACCTCGAGAAGGAGGTGGCTGTGCCATGGCGCCCCAGGAGCACATCAGCAGCCTGCAGGGCTCCCGTGCAACTGCAAAACCCAGCAAAGGCGCTGCCAAAGTGATCTCAAAATGTGCTGAGCGCACAGGAGCTCGAGACAGCTGTACCGTGGTGTCCTACAATAATTACTTGGCATCGCCTTAGCATATCAAATTGGTTTTGATGAGAGCTCTGATTGTTCTTTTTGCGCAGGTCTGGTTGGGAAGCTGCACGGGAGTTAAGAGATTTGAGGTTTCGCTTTCTTTAGAGCATGGAGCTTCAAATTCCTTTGGTGAGGGTTTGTAGCAAGATGAACTTCTCATCGTCCTTGCTGCCCTGGGACCTTGCTCCCCACTGAGCTGCTGGGTGGGAATGAACCTGCAGGGAGCCATGGGTGAAACCCAAGTGTGCCCCAGTGCTGTGCCAGGAGCACCCGGTGCAGGTATCCGGCCTTGCAAGGGCTGTTTGGGAAGCTGTGTCTGCCCTGGGGGTGCTGGCATTTCAGCCTTCATTTCATCATGGCAAAAATCCCAGTAACAATAATAGGAAAAAAAAAAAAAAGCAAATAATGACCGTAATAACAACAGATTCAGGGAAAACACAACCGGAAAGTGTTCATAGGTTCCTTTTTGATATTCCTAGGATATGAGTTTCTTGACACTTGTCACAAGTCACACGGGGAGAGCTGCAGAGCAGGTGCTGGGCTGGAAATCCTGGTTTCTGACACAGCGCCTGGCTCCCTTGGCCCTGAGCTTTTCTTAAAGGATTAATCTCTGAGTGCACAGATGTGCCTGTGGAGGTCTTCGCTCTGCACTTCTCCTTCAGGCTCTGCTCTCCAAGGAAGTTAAAGCATGATGGAGAACTGAGGGATTCCTTGCAACCATATGTTTGTTCTTATTAATTGATTGCCACTGTGCACTGCTATCACAGACTCTTGAAAGGAAGAGAAAACAATGCGAGCTGGAACAAATTCTTATGATCTATTCCCTGAATTTGTGGGGGGGCTGCTGCTACCTGCAAAAGCACGCCGCGGTCAGGATCGATTCCTCTCTGCAAAGTCAAGGTAAGGTGCATTCAACCCCAAAGCCAGGCAGCCCCAGTGATCTAACGAGATCCATTAAAGCTGCGTCTGCAAAGCTTCACCTGTAGCTCTCCTCTGCCAGCAAGGAAACGCTTGCGTGTGTCACCCAGTCTGCACTGATAACATCAGGGTGTGTAAATGGGGCAGGACACGCAACAGTGCTGGAAACTTAATTCTCCGGGATTCTTAAAAGCACTTTTAGTGGTGGTAAAGGCACAGCCCCAGGCTGATCGGGGTAAAATGATTGCCCTTCCCCCTGAGTCCATTCAGATTTGGGATTGCTTCTGTTTTAAGGATTTTCCATGCTGCTGTTTTACACCAGGCTTGTATGAAGTTGTCACACCTGGCTGAGGAAGTCTCTTGCCTACTAATTGTGTGAGCTGTAGTTTGCATGGTATGCCGAAAAATGCAACCCTGGCTCCTGCTCGATGATCACACAGCCCACCCAGTCTATGGGAATCCATACAGTGGTGGCTTCCCCTCTTGAATTCAAGTCCAGTTGGTACTGCTTCTTGCATTAAGCTTATCTTGCATTGGCCCCTTGGTTTTCATGGTATTTTTTTATGGCATTTTAAAGTAAGCTTTTTTGTATATATATATATATTTTTTTTTTTTTCATTTTGTGTTTAAGAAAATGAAGAGGAAAGAAAACATGACAAGGGGAGCAGCTGCGGGGTCAGACTTGAATTCTCCAAACACACCCCCCCAGGAGCCCTCCTGCCAGGTAGCCCACGGGGCACCCCTGGGCAGGCAGCCACACTGTGGTAAACGTGATGTATATTTTACATGTTTGCCTCCAAAAATAAAAAGAAAATAAAAAAAATGCATAGGACAACTTTTTTTCTGAAAGTGTGCTGTTTCCAATAAAATTGCCAAATCTGCAATTTCAAGTAAACTTTCCGTCTTGTATGACATTTTTACATCCTTCTCAAGTAGTAGATTAAAACTTTGTGGAAGGGGAAAAAAATCTTCATTTTTCTTGGTCAAAAAAAACTTGTTAACGAAAAGCTGTAAATTAGGAGACAGTGCAAACATAAAGTTGCTTAGGCTAATTTAACGTATTGCATTTTTGCAAGATTTTATTTGCAGTAATTAGTCTTTACAGGCTGCTGACTTACCCATTCCTCATGCCTCCTTTAAGTGTTTTCCATGCATGCACGGGTTTAATAGATTCAAGATAAAATAAGAAGTTCATTTGTTGGCTTAAGATAAGCAAAACCCAGAGCCGTACCCAAAGCTTAAAGAAAGTGGGAACATACTGCTGAACTGTAGGGGGTAATGTTGCTACACATACTCTGCCTGCCAGCTGCAAAAGGTAGATAAAGCTATTGACTGTGTCATTGCATGACAAACGGGGTCTCTGTGGAAAGAAAAAGAACATATTATTACTTTTAGCAACCTGCTCCCTCCTTCCTTGCAATGTCTCATTTGCACGGGTGCCACAGCACTTCGTTTTTTCAGAGGTTGCACTGTCATATTCTGCTCGATAGTCTTTGTCCCGAATTGTATGCATGTTTTCAGTCTAGGGTCGCATTTTGGATTCCAGCTCTGTTCTCCACGTGTGCTTAGTGTCAAAACACCCAGTTGTGTAATGCAGCCACCAGCCAGCGAGACCGGGGCAACAAGTGGGGAAGGAGAGGGGTGACTTCAGAGGACTAATGAGATTGTGGCAGCCACCTACCTCAGGACTGAGGTTTTTTAACCTGGAAGGAGGTGCAACAACATGAAAAACCAGGGAGGAGAGGAACTGGAGGTGACAGACAAGAAGTGCCGGGGAAGTGAGAGATCCCAGCCCAGCCTGCTGACTGCTTGCAGGCCGGCGAGCAGAGCCCTTCCCTTCCACATGGCTTCCATGTGAACATGGGACTCACTGAAAGGGACTTCTTGTGGCATCATTCCTCCCACAGATTAGGCCAGATCTTGCTTAAAACCTTGCACCGATGAAAGAAATAGTATGAAAGAAGGAAAAAAGAAATTGGATCAAGGAACATTTAAAGACAATTTTTGTGATGAGGGCGGCGAGGCCCTGTCCCAGGCTGCCCAGAGGAGCTGTGGCTGCCCCATCCCTGGCAGTGCCCAAGGCCAGGCTGGATGGGGCTGGGGGCAGCCTGGGCTGCTGGGAGGGGTCCCTGCCCATGGCAGGGGGTGGGATTATATGGGCTTTAAGGTCCCTGCCAACCCAAACTGTTCTGTGATTGTATGATTCTAGGAATTTAAGCATCTCCTTCTAAAAAGGCTGTTGTGAATTAGACGATACTGAATAAAGACAAGAGAGCATTAGGGCTAAGGAAAGAAAAAGATCATAAATTCATGTTTTATACTTAGATCTCTGAATCTTTGCTCGTGTATGCTGTGCCACATGTGTCCCCTAGAAACAGTTTGCCGTCTTCTCTTGAGGCTGCGTCTACAGCGTGACAAGAATGGCCCTCACCCCTCACCCCCAGCCAGGGCTGAGGCACGGACAGAGGCACCCCAGCCCCGAGGGGGACACCTGGCAATGTCACCAGGCAGCGCGGGCGAGTGAAGGCCCAAGCACAAAGCACAGAGCTCAGGGTGCTCAAGGGGACGGGGACAGAGCTGCTGCCTGGGGACAGGGCCTCGCTGGGCCCTGGTTCATGTGTGTGTGGCATGAGGGCACGTGTGTCCTTGAGGAAACAGGGGGGTCGGGTGCCAGCCCTGCACCAACCCCGTTTTGTCCCTGCGTAGATAAAAAAGTTAGTGGGGGGTGATGGCGGCATTCGCACCCGGATTTTGTTCCCTTCTCCTTGGAGTCGAGAGAAATGAAACGGAGGAGTTAGGCCGGGTGGCACCCAAACTGGGTGGCGTTTGGCCCCCATGCCTCTGGCTTGGTTGTGTGTCCCAGGGACAAAAAGGAGAGTTGGGGGGCTGTCTTTGTGCTGCATCGGGCTTCGGGATGCTGCTTTGATCTACCGTGTGGGTCCTCACCGACTGACACCATCACTGCTCTAACGCCATCACTCACGGCTGTACCGACCTCCCAGAATCTGAAGCAAATGATAACCTATTTTTTAGGTTAGGTTTAGGTTAGGTTGACCTATTTTAGGGTTGATGAGAGAATCCTCTCTCATTAAAAGTACCCGTGTAGAAAAGAAATCCATTAATCCCTGCTAGTTTTTCCTTCCTGCTGTACATTTTGGGACCCTGATTGCTGAGGGCAGGCTAGAAGGGAGCCAAAGGCTTCCTCACTCCTTTTCCATCGGTTTTCACCCTGGAGGGGCTCCCCCAGCCATCACCTCCGAGGGGGCCAAGTGCCCTGCCTGCTGCAGGCTCCCAGCTCCCAGTCCTCTGGGAAATGGGTCCTGATCTCCCCCGTGTCAGGCTTTGAATTGCCCCATGAATAAACAGGTGTAAAGCCCTAGCACGTTCACTCAGGACCCTCTTGTATTTTCTTTGCACGGCATAGATGGCTTCACCAGATGAAGCTCCTCTTCTCCAGCAGCCTTTTCGAAGGCTCTTGTGCTGCAGTGAAAGGAGCGAGCCTTGGCAGGGACTGGGTTTTCACTGCTTTCTCATGTGGTGTCTGCCACGTTGGGGCTCTTAGGTCTGATCACAGCACAGCTAATGCAGGAAAAATAAAGCTGCTCCCAAGACAGACTGACTGACAGACTTGTCACGATGATGGTACACATATCTGAAATATTATGGCTGTGTTCTTGAAAACCATAACTAGGGTAAGCTGTTTCCTTGAGTGCATGTGGTAAAAATAAAACCTGCTTTGCAGACAGTGGATTTGACAGCTGCGAGGATATAGTGTAGGCATCTCCAAAAGCATGATACAGTTTTTGCTGTGTACACCAAATAATAATAGGATTTGTTATGGAAAAAAGGCATGATGAGATGGGAATTCCTAGGTACAAGCAGAAGACCGTGGTGGGGGATTACAGCTCAGTGGAACTAACAAAAACTATCATCCATGCCTTTCCCTTCAAGGTACATCACTCATTTTCTGCATTTCACTCATGTTCTGCATGGGTTCAGTGACCCGTCGTCACCTGTGCTGCTCACTAGGGCTGCTTGGCAATGTCCGAAATCGTGTGAAATGCAGTGCTGTTTTACTGAATCTCAAGTGTTTTGCTTTTCTTTGTGGAGGAGTGTTTGCATAGTCCCAGTGCAGGCTGCAGACAGGATCCTGCCTGGATTCTTGGGAAACATCTCCCAGAACTTCATGCGGTGCTGAGCCCACTTGCAGGGCTTCTGCAGCTCTGTCTGTAGCAACCCAGCATTGGTATCGCTATACATGCAATTGCTGCAAAATCCAGCACCTTCATATGAGGGCACCAGAAGAGACAGGTTTGTTTTAGCAGGGTCAGCTTCTAGCCAGAAGGGCAATACGTCATTCCTCCATCACTTTCTAGAGAAGAAGCACAGATGGGTTCGAGCTTCATAGCAGATAAAGGGCAGAAGAAAGCAGTCTCTGGGCTGGAATCCACTTGCTGGTTATCACACCAGCTGCAGCAGGGGGTGGTATTGCTTCTCACTCCTCAGAAAACCACCTAAAGATGATCCCATCCTTAGTTTGCACTGGTAGCTAATCACCTTCCCCATGAAAAAGTTGTGTCGTGTACCTCACTGGTAATGGTCTGGCTTTAACCTCCAGAGGTTGGTTCTGATTTCACATCCCCTTTGTTCTCAGGGTGTCCTTCCTTTAAAGATATTTATGCTCGGGGATCAGACCAATTTTTGATCTTATTTTTGATGAAGCCAAGCAGATGGAGCCTCTCAGTTCTTGTGCTACTTAGGTATCTTATTCACTTTTCAGATCTTTCTGTGTGCGTGTGAATTTTTTTCCCCACTAAATCCTCTCCTGTCGTTAAACATCATTTCAAAATTGTTGCCAGTGAAAAAGGCATTCAGTAGTTCAGTTTTCCTACCCAGTCTCATCAATGGTATACATATAAGGTTAAAAGTACCTCTCTGCTATCATATTTTTACTTGAATGATTCTTTTTCTATCATTCTTCTCATGAGCCTTTTTTCCCCACATTTTCTGTTTAAAGAAATATAACGTCGAGCTATTTATTCAATATAAGTTATAAATTCTTTTCTGAGTTGCAGATTTACATGACACAGCTACTTATTCTTTAGATCTGCCCTGATAGCTGTGTTCCAACACATATATTTACTTTTATATATATTTTATTTATATAACTAAGTTTTATATGAGTAGATACAGCTTGCCAAGAAATCCTGACGCCTCTGTATGCTATAGCAAGTGCTGCTGCTGTTGCGTTCCTCTCTGATTTCTCCTGCAGCAGCCACCCGTCATGTTTCTCGTGAAAATGAGATGCTCATCTGAATGTACAAGCTGAAATACACTGGCAACAATCAAGATGCTTTTATAGAGAGTAGTTCTTTCTTAAATTATGTTGATAGCGTTCTTTGGTGAGCTAACAGGTTTAGCTGATGGAGGTCAACTGCACGCACTGTACTTATGCTTTTTTAGGTGTTTGTCATCATCACATGGTATGCTCAAATTTTACAAAAACTTTGCATTAAAAAAATGGTACAGAGCATGAAAAATGGTACATCACATTACCAATGATACATCACATTAAATAGATTAAAAACTATCTGGCTAATCTCAAAAACTAAGTTAATCTTTTTAATTAGGAATTATCAGATAATTTTTCCTTTCAGGCTTTATACCTTTTCCCAAGACTTACCAATATATTTATCATAGAATCATACAGCAATCATAAATTGAGGAGAAAATATAAATGATGGGTGAAAAATATCCAGATGACACAGCGATTGTTGGCATGGTGATAGCCCAGACATATCATTTATATAGCATGACCTTAATTACCCAGTAGCTTGAACATAATTAAAAGGCAGCAAAAGTACATTCATAATTTTAGTATTAAAGAGTGTACACCCTTGTGACAAGGCAAGGGACTGGATCCTGGAAAAGGTGGGTTCCCAACAACTGAAGAGAATTAATGAAGCCATTAGTGAATCAGCAGGCAATATAAGTGTTTCAGGTGAGACACACAAATAATTTAGGTGCCCAAGTCCCAAACTGTGATTGTGACTGCCCTCCTCAGGTAAATCTGCCGTCCTCATGCCTTGGGAACCTCTGGTACCCACCACATCCCGTGGCCACCCGCAGCCTGATAACGTGCTGCATAAATCACAACCTCCTTGTTCCTGCTGTCTGCTCCTTTAGGCTGACCAGCCGCAGCTCTCGCGTGGGACAAGTTGTTGCTCCACGTGGCACTGACACAGACCTCTGCCTCCCTCCCACCTGGGTGTCTTCTGCAGCCCCGGTGCTGGGATTCAGAGAGGTCCCTTTACGAGGAGCTCCTTGCACAGCGCTCCCCGAGCACCGCTAGCCCCGGGGGAACACCTAACATTAGCAGATGGGGCCCTCCACGGCACCAACACTAAGAGATTTCTTTTGAAACACGGTTGGAAAAGGAAGTAGCAGTTGTGCAACCTCTTGTGCTTGGCAAGCAGAGCAGAGTACGGTTCAGCCTAATTTACTTTTCATCCCAGCCCTTTGACAAAGTGCTCCAAGCATTTATATCACGTGGGGCGTTGCCTCGCTGGGTCCTGCTGTGTTTTCCGAGAAGGAACAACCTGCTTGGCTCTTCAGCTTACCTTCAGGGTGTTGCTTGGGGTTGTGGGCCTTGAGGTGGGTCCTGTGGGCCTTGTGTGAGGTGCTGGAGGCCAGGGGAGGGGACTGTCCTCTGTACGGACAGGTTAAGTACCTTTTGTGCACCCAGTGCTTCAGGTCACCTTTAGGTGGTGGATCACTGGCCTGATGCACCTCAGCATTGCAGGAACGGCTTCATGAGGTATCAGTTCCACCAGACCTCACGAGCGGGGCTGCAGCTCCTCCTGTCCCACGAAGACAGGCTGTTTGCTCCCCAGTGGTGCCATGCTCACAGTTTCTGCTGCCCCACGTTCAGACCTGAGGCCCAGAGAGGGCTGCCCCGTCCCCTGCTTGCTGCAGAGGCTCCCGTCTCCCAGGACAAGGAACAGAGAGCAGTTTCTTCCCCTGGACTGAGATGGAAATGGAGTCTTTGTCTGAGCAACTTTTATACACTCAAGGTTAATTTCTCCATTTGAAGGTATGACATAAATCCTGGTAGAGTGCAAAATATCATTCAGGGCCATTAATTTTCTTAACCCCATGACTCCAGGGCCTTCCTGGCCCTACTGACAAAGTAATTAACAGATACCAACAGACATGAATTTAACAGTTTTTGTTCTTTTGAGCCCATAACTGTTGTTTTACAGATATCTGTGCACTCTCACACAAAATGCACAGGGCTTAATTAACAACTTTATTGTTATTCACTCACATCATTATCAGAGTACATCAAAGGCTCTGTCCAACACGTGGACTTTGTAATTCTTGCTGCTTATAGAGGTGTCAGAAATAGCCAAAAGCTTGTGGTCTAAGATAAGCGTGCAGATGAGAAAATACAAAGAAACAGCTTTACCAAATGCCTGGGTAAGAGCAGAGGGACAGAGCCCACCTTAAATACTGCTCTCCTCCCCTTGCAGAAGAGCCCTCCACGCCACTTCATTTACAGAGCCGGCTGAAGTTGCTAAGTAACAATGCTCTAACCCAGCATGAGCCTTGCTCAAAGCGCCATCGGTGAAGACAAGGCGATGACAGCTTTGACATGCAATATCCGCAGCTGTGCTACAGAAGAAACGCGGTGTTGTCACCCAGGGGAGCTCACGGCTCGCCGTGCTGGGGTGAATCCTGCCCAGCCCGCAAACCTGAGGCACCCGGGAAGATGCTGTGCTCCCTTCTGCCTCCCATCCCACAGCGTGCTGCGATGGCCACATCTCCCACCTGCAGCGCTAACACCTTCCCCGATGGGTAGGGCCAAACACCAGGTTCCTCTGCAGTCAATTCCATTTCCCTGTTGCCTTCCCATTCCTCTGCTTCTTCCAAGCAAAACTGCAAGTCCTCACGTTCCCTCCACAGACATCACCTACCATCTCCATACCAACTCGGTCTCAAGGCACCAACTTTCTTGACAATCTGGGGCTTTTCATGATCTGTTTACCATCGTGTTGGCTCTGACGATGAGCTGCTGACCTCCACGGTGTTCAGCTGGATCAGCTGTCCCCCCTCGCCATGCTGCCTTGTCATTAAACTTTGTCTTCAGACCCTGCTGCCTCTGATCCGAGGTTATAACTTGATGTTAGGCAAGGATCTGGAGCTGCAGAGCCAGAAACACTGAATTTTCTTATGGCATGTGGCAAATAGTGGTGGTTGCTTGCAGCAAAGTCCTGTCTCTTTTTTCCTTTCCCAGCTGCATTTTGGGCTGGTCTTAATGCCACCCTCAAGCCCAAACTCCATAGACACTGGACCTGAAAATGTCAGTGCTCAGTGTCTTTGTCCTCCCTGATCACCATGGTGTGTGTGTGGCTCTGAGGTCAGATCTCCTGCGGGATGGCTGCAACCCCATAAATCCTTCTTTGCCCTCCAGGGAGGGACCCGGCATCCCAAAGGAAACACCCACGACGAGGTGTCACCATGTAGGCATCTCCACCTGACGTGGGAGTCTGGGCTGCAGTTCCCGTCAATGGAACAAGTCAGCAGAGCAGCGTAGGTGTTTGCTTGCTTTGCGGGGGACTGAAAGGCTCTCCAGAGTCCACTGACTTGAGGCAGTACCAGCACATAAATTTGGGCTTCTTCACCTGGAGTCTGAGCCTACTCCAGCTCTGTAAAGCCTCTCCTGGGCTGCTTTGGCCACGGCTCCTCATCCTCATCTCCCTGCTAGACAAAGCAGCAGCGCTCTTGTGGACTTCAAAATGCGGTGAACCACACTGGTGGAGTATATTTTTATTTTAGAGCAGCCAAGAAGTTTTATCGGTGTGGAACATTCTGTTGGCAGACCACTGCGGTATTTAGGTGGCTTTGACACATCTTTTTCTTGTATTATATATTTTTTAGAATTTTATTTTATTTTGTATTGTTACAAACTAGGCATGTTCAGAGCTCTGGCTTTGGCTGACAGCAGTACGGAACTGCTCCATCAGCTGCTCGTGCAATTTTGCTGAGGTTAACAACGTGCTGGCTTAAATTGAAAAGGCTATTCCCAGCTGAAACCTTCCAGAGCTGGAATTCCCTGGGAATTATTGCTAAGCGAGATCTGTGGAGGACCCTGTTATTCTCTGCCTGCCATTTATTTTAAGCAATACCTTACATTTCCAATAAAAGTGTTCTCCACGTATGCCAGCAGCGTGGCTCTAGAATGATGCTGAGCTAGCAAGGGTGCCTCCAAAACAAGTGACATGACACTTCCTGGCCTTCTTTAAAGACACAGAAAAGCCAGACGTGACAGTAGATGGAGACAAAAAACAAGCTTTTTCTGGTGAGCTGTGACACTGGGCTACAGCAGCCGGGTTGATCATGGACTGGCTCCCGTCTCATCATGAATTGCTCCTTGTGTTTTTTTCTTCATTAATATATTTCATAAGCCTTTTGATTTGTTGAAAAGTCTTGTATCAGGACTGCACCCTCGTCTCTCCCTGATTCAATGTCCAGTGCTTTGGATCTTTCCCAGATCGTGGAAACCCCTCCTGGATCCAGCAGACGAGACTCCCGCTGAGACCAAGCAAAACCTTGTTCTTCCTCCAGATCCACAGACATGGCTACGGCATTGCTGCTCCTGATGTGAATGACCTAAAAGGTCCCCACAGCCCCAAAGCATCCAGTATTTTACAATGTGCTCTGTCACAGCAGGGGTGACTGACCCATTTAGCAGCACCCTACCGGACTGTAGGGGTACCCTGGTGCCCTGCACACACCTGAAGGAAGCATTTGAGATGCAGGAGCTATTATTAAATGATCCTTTCCTGCGCTCTTTATGCCTCTCCCAGTGGTGCTGCTCAGCACCTCAGTGAGGAAGAGGAAGGTAGGTGGCTGGGTCGGAAGCTTTCACCGACTGACAGGTATTTCCACAGCCCTACTGGGGCTGGAAGGAGATGGGTTGTCACGTCTGTGACTCCTTCTGGGGCTAGGGAGGAGATTAGCCTATAATGAGGCTGTGATTTGATGAACTAATACCGTGGTTAAATGAATCCATCACGAGTTGCTTTGGCTGATGAAGTTATCTTGCGAGAAGATTAACTGCTGATTAGGTTTTGTTGGGGCCTGGAAAGAGTGTGATTTGTAGCAAGCATTTTAAAAACACGGTGCAAGGAATTAATTCTCTGTTCTCACCCTTCCGTTCTATTCTAACCCTTCCTTCTCTATTCTTTGCTTTGAAACCTGTCCTAATTACTCTGCACAGTGAATTGATTAACAGGACGACAGTTTTATTTTTATGCACATGAAGGGCGGCGTTGGGTTGGTTCCCTCGATGTGCGGGAGACATCTGCACCTGTGCAGGGTGCATGCAGAGGGCTACTGGGTGTGCTCTACCTGTCAGGCAGAGCCAGGTGCAGCAGGGAAAAAATAAAAAATAAATAAAAAAAATGGCCAAAATGTGAAAAAGTGATGGGCACAAGCATCCAGCAGCTCTCTGACGGAGCTCACTTGCACACAGCAAGGTCAGGCTGGCTGCAAGCAAGAAGCCCCCCTCTGGCCTTGCACGGAAGGAGATCTTACAGGGGGATGGAGCTGCGAGTGTGGCACATGCACGGCACAAGCAGCCTTTTAAAATCAGCAGGTCAGGTCCAGGAGGCTGCAGGGGCTGCGTTTGGGAAAGTAAAGGCCAGCTGCAGTGCTGAAATCTGATGCAAAAGCTAATAAATCTCTAACTGTCTCCACCTCTGGCACGAGCCATCCTAACCCCACACCCTCCTCTGCTGTTTCCCTGCCCAGACCAAGGGGAACAAAGCTTGGTGGCGTCTCTCCAGCAGGCTCAGCCTGGCTGCATCCCCTCAGGATGAATACCCAGGGCTGCATAAGAGCGAGGGCTGGTCTGCGAGGCGAGCTGTGCCCTTTTACCAAGTGACAAATGGTGGCTGTCACTGCCTCCGTCGACAGCAGCCCCCGCTGGCTGTGGGACACATGCTGCTCTGTAAATCTGATTGTGTTTACACTCGCAGTGTTTTATGAGCCTCATCAGGTTGCAGTGCAAATATTTCTGCAGCTGCTGCTCCCTGAGGAGTGACGTGGCGGAGGGGCCACGAGCACCCAGCAAACACCAGCCGCAAACAAATTTCAGTTCACATGCGTGCTCCAGGAAGGGGCCAGAAATTACAAGTGCACCACGAATTAGACAAAGAATCTTGAAGGCTTTGGTAAGAAATTTCAACCACCAGAGTGTCTTGTAAGTTAGAATAGACATGTAGGTTTCACTAACCAATGCATCTACCCTTTCTCTTACAAAAATAGCACTTCACTTCGGAAAGGAAGCTGACCATCTGGCTACGAGATTTTGTCTGAACTCCTTCCCCACGTGCTTGTTGTTCATGAAACACGGAGCTCGTGTCACCTGTTGCACAGGTGTGGTTATCCTGCTGTGACACACTGGACTCGCACTGCAATTAGTCTTTGCATGGCCACGTCTCCTTTGGGTGTGACGGTGAGGTTTATGATGGGGGAAGAGCCTGGCACGGACACCTCTGCTGTCCTCCTGGACCAACCCCAAGGCACCAGCACTGGCAGAGCCACCCCAGCTCTGGCCCACACATTTCCGTAGAGTCTCCTCTCCTGGCACACACAGGGACGAAAGCAAGATTAACCTTCAGAGCAAATCTCATTTTGGCCATCATGAGGAAGAGAGGGCAGCTCCAAGCCTAATATATAAATTCTGATTTTCGTTTGGTCTAAAGCGTAAAAGCACAGCAACAATAGTTTTCCGAGTGGCAAAGCCCCAGCTGGTATCTGAAGCCTAATGGATGTGATTCAGATGTAGACATTTCTCCTCAGAGACCGACCAAATCCTCTCTCGCTCACATAACAAAAGCAGACAAATGGTATTGCTTGCTAAGAACTTGAACCAGGGCCACGGTGTTAAACTGTGAGGAGATCCTGAGGGCGTGATGCACCATGCACACAGGCTATACCACATGATGTAGTAGTCACATCAAACTGTCTCCCCGATCTGGACCCCAAATATTTTTGGCAAATAAAGAGGAAAATGCTATGTTATTGCTTATCTTTCCTGTTTTCCAACCAGAGGTGAACACCCACCAACCATAGGGTAGATCTTGGTCTCCCTCTAGTGATGGGCCAACCAACAGCAACGATCTGCCCAGTTCTGGCCTCACACCTCCATCCTTTGCTTCCATCCCCTGCTTCATGATGTGGTGGCTGAGGACGGCTCTGGTCCTTGCTGACTGCTGCATCATGCAGGAGCAGGAAACATGGGCTTCTGCCTTTCATTCCTGGAGAGATATCATGGAAGAAGCCCATCAGTGCAGCCTCATGGCACTCAACATCTCAAGGAAAGGCAGACATAACCATGACATCTGCAGAGATGTGTGGTATTTCAAGGAAACAAGGGGGAATATCCACACTAACAGCATGCATCCTCTCCGGGAGCACCCACCTCTGCCGTTGACCACAGTGGAACTGAAGGTCCTACTGATGGAGGACCTGAAGATCCTACAGCAGCTGCTCTGGAGCCACCTGACGTGGCTCAGCCCATGCAGATGGAGCTGATGTGGGGCACCCCAGGAGGCTCAGAGTCCCCAGAGGATCTCTGGCATTGGGTAATGAAATAGCTCAGTGCATGCCTACCTTGTGAAGTCCATAAGGATGCACACGAAGACTCTCTGGGCTATGTGTTGAAGGCTAGTTTCTTTGTTAACCATGAACCTGATGTACAAGGGCTACACAGGCTCGGAGACGTCAGCCCTAACATCTCCTGAATTACAGAGCAAAGTCTTTCAAGGTTGTCACTCTTCAGTGACATTGTCTCTTGTACTGCTTCTAATTTTCTATTTGGAGATTCATTGCAGGACATGATTAAAATTAGGAACTTTCTGAAAGTCATGCTCTTGAGAGGATCAGGCAAGGGGAAGATGCCCTGAGAAATACATCAACACTGCCTGGAGAGATGAGTTGGAAAATAAATGAGTAATGTTATTTAATTGCTTGAGACATATTTTCAGCCTTTTTTCTTTTCTCTGTATATCTTTTAATTTTTAATGCTTTTGGCTAAAGAATTCCCTAGTAGAAAAGTATCTGTAAAGTTGATAGAAACAACTGGATACCCACTTTGAAATGAGAGCTGATGTGGGTATGATCTTGCACCTAAACAACTTCAAGTCACGAACACAGGGAGAATGCTGTAAAATTGAAAGGCATTTTACCATTTGGAAAATTCAGAAAATAAACGATGACATTTTTATGGGCTATGCCTGCTGTGTCCCTGCCACATCACTGACTTACCATGGCAATAACACTGATTTTTCTTTATTGTCTTTTCTTGCAGCAAGACTGCCAAGCAAGAGGACATTTGAAAATTAGCAATTTTTTACTCCTCCTAGTTTTTATGTACTGAGATTTTGATATGTTCAAATTTTTGACGTAGCTCTAAAATGCTAAATTTTTAAATCAGCTTTAGTGGCAGGAGTTGCTAAAGGCACTCACTGCACAAATTCATAAACGCTCGGGGTAAAACTCTGCATTAACAAAATTACAATTAGTCCAAGTAAGGACAGCACTCAAGATGTGTTTAAGGAGCTCATACTGCTGGACACTCATCTTTGTCTGATATCCTTCCATGTTTCTTCCACGGTTCATTTCTTCTGAAGGGAAGCAGCTCAGAGGGGTATTCCATACCCAGAATTACTCATCCAGGTGGTTTCCAGCGGGCTGAAATACCACAGGAGGAAAGTGTGCTGTCAGACAGAGGATGGTGCCTTCATTACCAGCAGGCTGCCTTAGCTGCAGTTACGCCAACAAACTGCTCGAGGGTGCTTTTCATAGCTCCTGGCTTTGACAGAGAAAGCAGGAAAAGAAGTATTAGGTTTCACAACAGGGTCAAGCAGTTCTGTGTCAGAATGAAACCAAGGCAAAGCACTTCATGATGAGACACGTTAAGTTTAGACCAAGTGAAAAGATGGTGAAGAACAAAAATACCCTCAGGTAGACAGATATAATCCAGCAACCTTCAGAGGCCACAGCTACAGCAACACCGCAGCTGTACACATTGAGACGCTTGATGGATTTGAACATAGGTCATTTGGGTGTTAGCAAAATGCCTGGTGTCCTTGGGATGTGATTTTAAACCTGATAAATTCATTTTACAACTGTCTTGTTGAAACACAGTGTGTTTCCATACACAGCTTCCATATGGAGACACAGAGTGTCTCCATACACAGCTTTGATTTTGAGAAGCTCCACACATGCCCAGCCTTGATTTTATAAAGTCACTGTCCTTGAAAATATCTCAACTTTATGTTGATTTGTTCTCTGCCCAAATCTCTGTGACCAAGCAAAGGGGAGCCTGGCTCATGCCCTGTTCTGGTACAGCCTTCTTGATCGTCAGACCAATCTGGGAATAAAAATTGAGAAGACCCCAAAGAGGACCCTGGGGGTTGATTCGGTGCTAACCTTATGTCTCTGAGCATGAGGGCTGATGAAAGAGGTGCTGAATAAAAAACAACTATTGGTAAAACAATAGTAAAGAATGTGTGACCACCCTGTCCTTCATCACTGTCGGTACCACAGTATGGAGGTGTAGGGTGAAGGAAAGCCCAGGTCCCCTCCCCTGAGCCATGAACAAAGTGGGGCTCATGAGCAGGGACTTGACCTTTTAGGTGCTGTTGGCAGCCAGCACGATGCTGTTGGGACCTTCTGCCAGGACAAGCTGGTGTGACCGTGGATGAGCAGCTGAATGAAAGGTGCTTTTGATGCTTGTGTGCTCATCCGGACACTAGTTCACTGCCGCATATGCTCAGCAAACTTTTGAGCTTCTTTTGCTTCCCAAACAGCATGTGAAGCCTTCCCTCACACATTAATTTATTCACATATTTTTTCTCTTTCTCGGTTCATTAGAGGAATTAAAGAGAAAGATGATAACATGACCAGAAGGACCAAAGGGGAGGATGAAGCAGCTGATAACCCCATCAGGAGACATATTTCATTAATGGTCAGATAATTAATGGGAAAGATGAGAGATACAACATCAGTCCATGTTTGATCAGAAGCTATGATGTTTGCTCTTTGATCCTGATAAAAAGTAAAGAAAAACAGTTTAAGAAAAGAATGGAGGAATATCCCCTATTAACATGAAATATGAGATCCCTGTTATGGCAAAGAAATGAAATGGAGATGACAAAGATCAAAGGCGTATTCTGTAGGAAAGAATACCGAGTTACATGTATCTTCGCTTTTTGAAAAGTGGGGATTTCATTATTTGCAGTATCCCTTTGAGAAACACATCAGAGAGTCTAAAATTTAGGTGGGGACAGACTGTGGGTTTGAAAATAAAACTGCAAGAAGGTGCACCCTGGAAAGGTGGTATTTCAGAAGATGGTCAGAAAATTGCTTTTTCTTCTATAGCTGCTTGAAGCTATACCACAAAAATTGAAATATCGAACATTTCTTTGCCTGCAAACCGAGCAACCAGTAAAAAATGGAGTAAAGTCCATCAGCAGAGAGGCAGTGTAGGGCCTCTCCTTCTAAGCATCTTCTAAGCATCTCCTGCAGCGGGATGGGGCTGAGCACCGTGGCTGATCTGAACTTGTCCCAGAAGCTCATTTTATTCATTTTATTCATTCCTATTGAAGAAAATGGAAGAGTTGTGCAGTCTTTGCATACCCGGGCATTGCCAGCCCTCGCAGACACACATGTTGAGAGCTGCTCTGGCTTCCAGGCTGGGGCTGGACCACAGGCACTAAGCCTGGAGATGCGCAGCGCTGTGGTCCTGCTCGCTGCTGGCGCGTGGGCAAAGGGGCCTTGGTGCCAACCACATCGATGTGCCAGAGCCTGCAGAGCACAAAATGAATGTTGGCTGTCGGAGTGGACACCTCCCGTCCCTTCTTCAGAAGATACCCTGGTCAGATCAAAGGACTGGTGAAGTTTCTCCTTAAAAATGAAATTTGGTTTGGTTGTTGTAATTTTCTTCTTATTGCAAGGCTGGAATCTGAAACAGCATTTAAACAGGGGCCAGACGGGGAACTCCCAGTGAAAAACAGGCTGTATCTGCTTCTGCCAAGAGGAGCAAAACTGCTGCAGCTCCCCTCCAGACAGCCTATCTGTTCCATGGCCACCACCTCCTCCCGCGTGTAGAAGGCCAAAAAACCCCAGATCCCATCACTTTATTTCTTGCTAGTGGGCTCCTTCGTCCCTTGTGAATATTAATCATGAAGTATCAGCTTAAACTTTGACTCCCCCAACTTTCCATTGGCCTGTGCTGTCTTAATGTTATGTAAATGCCAATTTTTGCTTTTAATAGTCTTTAGCTCAGAGCTACAATAAACTCAAACTGATCTAATAATGAATGACAAGCTTAATAATGTAACAAACTAGGAGCTTAAGTCAGTCTCCAGGGTTTAATAAGGCTGCTAAATAAGAAAGCATTATTTATGCATTTCAGTGCTAATAGCTTAAAATGTTGGTGTGAAACGAGCAGTGAGAAATGCAGTCAGTGAGGGCTTTTTCTGGTGTTTGATGGACATACGGCTGCTTATGAATTTCTTTCCAGCACACAGAGGTGCTAGATTTCTCTTATAGTAGCATAACTCTATGGACTTCACAACAGTTGCTTTGGATTTTGTCACTCGACCACGTTGGCTTTTCTGGTTTGGTTGGCTGGGGAAGACAAGGAAGTTATGGGATCACCAGCTCATGGGGCGATTCCAGCTGGAAGGGGCCTCTGGAGGTCATCCAGCATCAGGACACACCTAGATCAAGTGGCTGGCCTTGTAGAGTCAAGCCTTGGTTATGTCCAAGGATGGAGATTCCCTGGTATCTCTGTGACCTTTCATTCATTGGGATTTTTTTTCCCCTTGTATCTAATCAGGATTTCCCACATGTTAGATGTTGTTCTGTCATCTCTTCTGACAGAGCCAGAAGCATCCCAAGAGCCATAACTCAATGCAATGGAGAAGTCACTGCCTTGACCTGCCTGCTTCCCCCTGTTACTGCAGCACGATGAACAAGGTGCCTTTTTGCTACAAGGGAGCACTGCTGATGGCAGTTTTTAGCTTGGTGTCCACCAGGACACCTACATCTTATTCTACAGAGCTGCTTTCCAGCCCACTGACACCAAATTTTGACATGGAGGAATACTGGGGGGATAAGTGAGGGGTGAATGTTTCAGGTGGTAAAGAAGATCTGTCCCTGTTTTATTTCTAGGTGAACACCTGACTGCCAAGAGGCTCAGCTCTGAGCTTGAATCCAGACTTCCAGACTATCCAGATATGTTGCTATGGTTCTTTGGTATCTTAAATACTATATACAAGTAAGGAGAATGAAGCAGGAGGAGTGGGGAGATCCCAGACTGTCTGCCAACCCACAGGAAAAGAAAAAAAAAAGTGAATTAATCCATATATCTCAAAATAAATACAAATAATATGACTGTTGGGACAGTGAATGCGTCAAAGCCAGAACATCTCAAGAGCTCCACTTTTCCAATTCTGTCGGTATTTTGAACAATACTTCCTTACAGACCTCCACAACAGACTTTGTACTTAACAGATCTGTAATTCAGCCTCAGCTACAGCAGACAAAGCTGCTGCCTTTAATGGCAAAGCTAATAAATTAGTTTTTGCCATGTAACCCTGGTCTGAGGAAGGAAGTTAGGATGTAAGATCTAATTTCTAGTATATTTATTGCAATAGATGCAACCAGAAATCAGCAGAGCCTCTGTAACATGACATTGGAACCTCACAGATAGAAGACGCCGCAATTAAAAATCAGACACACAGCTGTCACATTTCTCATAAGCATCATTAAAACTAAATTAGAAACAACACTTCAAAGGTAACGGATCGTATTTTGCTTTTGAATTATCTTGGTTCCTTGGGGCTTAATCATCTCCAGAGAGAAAATGTCTCAGACCCGCTAAGCTTTCTGGAGCTTTCCTTTGGCACCCAGGAGATGCTTCTGGTCTGAGCCACGCACCGCACATTTTGGTTCATAACCCTTTGCTCTTTCAGCAAAATCAGCCAGAGGTGGAAGCTGTGATCATGTGAAAATGAGCAGAAATGGGTACACAGACAGGTGTGGCCCCTTGTGAACTTGTGGTCAGTGCTACACAACACGAGTGTGTTTGGGCTTTAACCTCTGGCATCAAGAAGCCCCCCGGTCCAAGCAGAGCATTCAAGCAACAGAAATTCCTGCCCTCAGCTCTCCTAATAATACAATGTAGTAGGCTGCAGAATTAAGAAAGCAGAGGGGTGATTTAGACCAGTGCTCATCAGCTGCACATCTCATGGCTCAGCCCAGAAAAAACTTCAATTAGGGCTGATCGCAGAAGTTGAAATAGAGGCAGTAAAAAAATTAAAAAAAAAAAAAAAAAGAGAACCTTGGGGAAATTAAAATGAAAATGAAACTCCAAGGAGCTAGATTAAATAACTGTGAGACCACTAAAGAGATAAGGGAAGTGAGTAGGAGGCATTTGTAAAAGAATTTGGGGGCACTGTTGGACCTGGATGTTAAACGGGGTGTCATAGCAGAGCCCCAAAAAGCACGAAGGTTTGTTGCACCTCAGCACCAAACTGTGCATGAACACCCTGCCCAGGCTCAAACCTGCCACATCCAGGCACGTATCTAAAGAAGAAACAGGAAATATCCAGGCTCACGAATGCAGAGCTGTTATGGGAAGAGACCACAGGAGCATCCATCCAGACCCTGCAGGACACACCGCCTTCCCCAGGAACTTCTGCAGTGACCCCAAGCTTTGTCCCTTGCTCCAGTCCCAGCCCTGTCGTGCACTTGCAGTCAAAAGAAAGTCCTGGGAAGTCCTTTGGGTCCCTTTACCCAGACCACCAGGGTGCCCAGCCATGGAGCAGGTGTTGGACCGAGAGAGGTGGCTGCCTGCCCTGGAAGGCTGGAAGTGTTTGTGATGAACTATCACGACTTTTGCATTACCCTTTTACGACATGCCATAAGTCAGATCTTATGGCACTCCTGATAATCTCAGTGGTTTGATTGCAACAAGTCCATGTACTTATTAGACCTCGAATAGAAGAATGTTTTATAAAAATGCTTCCAGAACATTTTTTTTTCCTACTTTATTTGACATTTGTGATGAAGTCCAACTTTATTATAAGGTGAGCTAAATTCGGAAGTTGATTAGGTATATTTTTCATCCTTAGAAAAAAGAAGACTGTAAAACATGGGGGAAAATGAAAAAGAAATGAACATGTAGACTTGATAACACAACAGAGCTTTGGCCAATATAGGTGCAGCCTGCTCTGGGTAAGGCTTGAAGCAAGGAGAAGTGAGTCCTCTTTATTTCATTGGCAAAGACTTTTTTTTTTTTCTGGCTCCAGGTTACATCCCTAATAACGGTTTGTTTTCCAGTCCCCAGTTTATTGGTCCCTCTCTGCTCATTTGTGCCATGTTCATGCTGACATAGCATTGTATTTCTGCCTGCCCTTCCTGCTTTATATCAGTGTGAAAATCTCTCAATCATCTTTATTGCATACAGTAGACATAGGTTTTTCAGTTTGCCCTCCGGGTTCAAAGCATTAGTGAGATCAAAGCAATAAACCTCCTCTTTCTTGCAGTGGGAAAATAGGAGCTTTTTTGGCTTGGGACTTGCTAAAGGATTATTTGTCCTCTTGGTCCTTCCTTGATGCCAGATGCTTGTGTCCTTTTGAGCTTGATGCCAAGACTTCTCCAGTGATGGCTATGGAGAAGTTTATGAGCTGGTGGGAACGTCACCTCCCTGCCACCGATCCCCAGAGAGTGTCTGCCCTTCGGGCAGGTGATGGATCATGTCTGGGCTGTGTCTTCTTTTTTCCCCAGCTTTCATTCACGACTAATGCCCAGCTGCTGTTGCTGAGACATGAAGCAGCTCCTTTGCAATGATTTGTGTTTCCCATTTTCCCTCTACCCAAAGTCAAGCTCACCGCAGTGTGGTACCTCCTCTTTCACACCGGTCATCACTCAAACCAGGTATTACGGGGTTTCAGCAGCGATATTTACGCCAGCTGTAGGTTTCTGAGAGGCCAGCGTGCTTTTTGGTCTCCTTTGGAGCTTTATGAGCCTTTCCCACAGGTCACTCTGCACGCTAGCCATACTAATGCACTAGAAGCCCTTCTCCCCATCCCTATGCATGGAGCAGCTGAGTCGAGGCGAGGGAATCACTTTCACCAAACTTACTCTACAAGCTTCTTTCTAATTCCATTTCTTTTGCAGCCCATCTGATAAATACAGTAATGTTGAAGTGCTTACCAACCATTTGGCCTGAAATGATTTATTAATCAAGCTTTATCACTTGAAGTAAGAGGCTTAGCTCGTGCACGCAGGGGCTGCAGCAGGCAGGGATGCTGTCCTTCACCCAGGCATCGCAGGAGCTGTGCTTGGGAAGCATGCGCATTGCTTGTGGGTGTTTGATCAATTCAAGCTTTATTTACTTATTCTTACCTGGTTCTTATCACTGCTTCTGCTTTAGACTGCAGTCACAGCTAGCTTCTGCCATGCTGTTAATTTTGCCTTGTAGGTATCATTAGTAACTGATCTGGGAGTAGGATATGAAAAAAACAAAAAATAAAGAATAAATGTTTGCCTGCTGGATGTTTTCTCCCCAAACTCACAGTATGGCCAGATTAAAATTTACAAGCACTTGAAGGAATGGGATGAAGAAGCAGGTGGAGAAGAGAAAAGAGAGGGGCAGCTGTGGCTTTCAGGCTGGATTCCCACCCTGTCAATGTGGGACTGCCCTTGTAGGGTGAACCCATCTCTGCTCAGTCAGGCTCCCTTCTCCTGGTGGACCCACATCTGATTCTTCCTTGGTAGGGCAGGACTTTCCGAGAAGACCTGGAGGAGGTGGCTGAGGCTGTTCAGGAGGGTCAGAGATGGTAATCTCAGTGACTGGTTTCCCTGTACAGCCAGCGAAGCCAGTGATTTTATCGCCAAAGGACAGTTATTTTATCCCTGGGGAGGTGCTCGGATGCATGAGACAGGTGTGATGTGGAGGGATGTGCTTTGGGCTCTTTTCACCATCTTCCAAGTGCCTGGACTGCCCTGAAACCTATGGTCCTCGTCCATCTGCCCCAGATCTGATACATCTATTTCTGCATAGTTATGCTCCTTCTTCCACTACCTTTTTTTTCAGACAGATAGCTCACATTTCATTCATTAGGTTTCCCCCTACTTTCCTCCCATCTCACAAGAACGTGGACGCTGCGTAGGGAGCCGGCTGCCTCACTATGCAAGCCATGCCGATACATGCAGCTTTGCTGCTTGACCTTTAACACATCTCCTGTCCGGTTACCATCGCCCTTTCTTACCCACCAACGGAGCCGGATGATGCACCAATAACACCCCAAGCACCCGGAGGCACCCTGAGGAGCACAGCGGTGGCACCTGTACATACACCGGGGAGAATTAAGCCATGGTTTCTGTAACGGTGCAGGATAGGTAGGAATAAACAGCTGCTGGAGTCGATCAACTACATTAACAAATGTATGATCAATCACAAAAGCCATGAGCTGCGTCTGGAGGCCATCACCACCGCATCAAGCACCATTCACCAGCAAAGGGAGGTCTCACCTGTCCTGTCCTGCGAGAGGTGACTGGAGAAAGAGGGGTCATTAATGACATCTACCTACAGAAAGTCAAATTGGCTGCTGTTGCTATTGCCTGCTTTGCTGCTGCTACTCAGCATTCAGGTAGGGAGAGCAAATGCTCCATACATCACTTAATCTGAAGTCTTAGCAGCTCACTTGGCTCTCGCTGCATCCATCCAGCCATACAACCCTCTTGGCAGAGAGTGCCACAAAAGGCAGTCAGCCAACAGGGCTAGCAGCTCAAGAAAGCTTAAGAAGGTACGAGATGTCTGAAAAGCATCATAGAATCACAGAATCATTCAGGTTGGAGAAGACCTCTAAGATCCTCTAGTCCAACCTTTAACCTAGTACTGAAGTCCACCACAAAACCATGCCACTAAGTTCCAAATCTACACGTTCCTTGAAGACCTTCATGGAAGGTGACTCAACCACTTCCCTGGGCAGCCTGTTCCAATGCCACACAACTATTTCAGTAAAGACCTGATGCAAATTGTGGCCATTCCCCTGCAAGAAAGGCCACTCAAGAAACAGTTTCTGATGAAAACCTCTCTCTGTGGCCGCAATCATCAGAACCACCATCCTGCTGCTGCATGGGCAATGACAGCAGTGGCACACCCGACGGGCATGTGTGCTCCTGGTAACTGGAGCTTCCACTGTGGGCTGATTGTACCAAGCTGACCTGTAATGTTTCAAAATTTTTTTAGAATTTTACATCTTTCTGGAACATTTAAATCTTTCTGGACACATTCATACTGCCAAAAGAGGTTTCAGCCAACTGGCATGCTCCTATTTTTTGTCCTTCCCAAATGACAGGGGAACCTACTAACACAGGGTTAGGGTGCTAGTTTGGGGAATGCTGGGTTTGGAGCAATGAAATCTGCCCCATTCCTGCTCCCAAGGAGGTCAGCAGTGAGCCCTGTGCTTCCCACCTCAGCTCCAGCTGCTCTCCGTCACCAAACTGCTGCCAAGTGAGGGAGAGTTACAGCTGGGTGACTGCAAACAGGCCACACTAGGGTGGCAAAGACAGCATCCAAAATATAAATGCCTGACTAATGAATTCTCTGCATAACACCTGCCACTGATGGGATCAATCCCTGCCATCCCTGCATCCCTGACAGCTGAAGGTAACAATTAGGCTCCCTCACACTTTGCAGCATCAACCTCATTGCCTCCATAAGGGTAAAATAATTCGGGTTCCCAGCTACAGACAATGCAACCAGCTCTGAGCATCTCCAGGAAGGGGTCATACCTGGACACGAGGTCGCCATCCAGGAGCAAGATCAGACATGGCTTCACAGAGTAAGGGACACATCACATCAACAAACCTGGGGCATTTCCAAAAGCATTGGCTCCTGGTTGCTGTTTTCTGGTGATCTCTGCTGTTTTGCTGCAGAGGGTGAGAGATGCTTTCATTAAAAGCACACGTTTCCACTAAGCCACTTGAGTTTTGGCTTGCTTGGTTACCCTCAAGCATGAAAATTAAAGTTAAATTAGAAAGGCAAAAGCCAATGTAAATAGCCTCATGTCTCTAATTAAAGTTGTTTTGATCAATCTTCTGCTGAGCTGTTATTTTAAAACACTTCTATCATATTTTAAAGGTTATCAAATGTGTTTTTTACAAGCCACGGGCTGTAGCTGACTGCATTAGTGCTGTTTTGTTCCTCCTGGGGTTGCCCACACTGGATTCTTGGGTGCAAGTCATAGAGCTGATCACATGCAAACAAAATTTAAACTGTTTAATTTCATGTGAAGGAAAAGCAAATAATGATATACCAAAGGATAGCTAGCACCCACAGATTTCATGCAGAGGTTAGAGAAAAGGTGCTACTGCTGACCTGGCTGCTCAGTGTGGTGCTGGACTGGGGCCATGTGAGCCCCCTGTCAGGCACAAAAGCAAAACTCATCCCAAATTCTTGTGCTGTTGTATTGACCAGAAACAAATAGCTAAGCTTCCACTTCAAGAGGCAACAAGAGTGAAAAAGAAAGCACAAAGCCAGAGACGCTGCATCAGCTGCGCTTCCTTAAATATTGACATCTAATTACCAGCCAGATGCCGTGTAGTTACCATATGCGATAATTTCAGGAAGCTGCTTATGAATTCTGATTGATGCCACGGCATCATGAAATTGCTACATCCTTTTTTAATTCCCCTGCAAATGAGCACCCAACGTAGCTGCCAAGGATTGTGCCTCGGGGTTTCTGCTGGGACACCAGGAGCTGCTACGGAGTGCTATGGCCGTGTAGGCTAACAAGGTTGGCTGGAGTCTTGCTCCTTTTGCCCCAGAAGGACTTCTCTTGGTGGTAAGAATAGATTGAGGGATAGAAAACTCTATGTGAATATTCCAGGTACCCAGAGCAGCCACCACTTCTTGGTGTCACAGTCTTTGAAGTTCCCACATTTCCAGGGCTTCTCCAGCACCATGTCACCTCCTCAGCCGCAGGCACCTGAAGGACTGGCTGAAGCTTTTTGCACTGCACCGTCACCAAACACAGAGCTGTCTCCCTGTACATGGAGAACATTTGCAGACACCAGCTCTAATGAAAGCTGGCAGCTCTCCGTCGGTGCTGGTGCCAGTCATCCCGCTGGAACTGGCGCTGCGGATCGTATGAGCTGCCCAGCATCCCTGGCCAGAGCTCGTAAGCCAGTTCACTGCTGCTTAATGCTCTCCCCGACTCTCTTACAGCACACAGTGGCTCTGCCCGGGGTGGAACTAATGTCGTTTTTCATCCCTGTGGTCACTGTTAGCAGCTGAGTAGAAAGTGTCAGTTCTAATTACAGCGTTTATTTACACGTATCTCTCCTGCTTTTAACTGGGAGCCGGACCTCGCTCATCACATGGGGATCATAGCTTTCTGTTAAAGAAACAGGTATAAATCTTGCTAAAGGGGGTAGACCTCTCAGTAACACCTGCTTATGTTTCTTCTCAAACCAAATAACTGTAATCAACGACATTTAAAAAATGAGAAGATCAGGTTTATTTTAAAAGCGATTTCAAGCCTGCTAAATACGTGCTCTAGGAAATCTGAGATTTGTCTAACATACTGCTCTGGTAATCCCCATTTGCTTTTTATTTCCACACGTGTTGGTGGCTCTCTTTATGACCACAATAAACAAAACTGGTGTGAGACTAACAAACAGGCCTCTCTGGAGAAAGCACTCTAATAACTATTACCCAAATTACATTTCTGCTCTTTAAAAGCCGGCTGTGATACGAGATTCCAGCTGCTTGTTTTTTTCCGTCGTCCTCTGAACAGCCATGCATTTACTTGTCAGTGTCTTTTTCCATCTCCTAGAGCATCCAGTGCTTCTCTTCTTCTTATCCCCTTCTTCTGGTGCTCCTTGAATACCATCAATCAGCCCCAACAAGTCATGGGGGCTCTTCCACAGCTCCTTGTTTGCCATATGGTGATGGCTGGTGGTGAAATCCCCTTCAAGTTAGCTGCTCCGTTCACTTTTTTGACTTTATGCGTTATCCATCTGCTTTCTTTTGAACCTCTGACCAAGCAAAAGGCTGTTCTGATTCAGAGGAAATATAATTAGATCCATTCTGAATGATTTGGGGGTATTAGCTTTAACTCTGCCAATTGTACGAGTTAGTAGAAGATGAAGAAAGTGAATCACCATTCCTCCCTGCACTTCTCACGGCTTTTTAAGACTACAAAGGAGAGTACAGCGTGGAGAATGATCTGAATGTGGAGGAAAGATCAATATCCCGGTTCAACTGCTTTTAATATACACCTTGTAAAATACTCGCAGCACCTTGTTGAAGATTAACATGATCTCTGAGTGTTTTGCAGCACAAAGGAATTGAGTTTATCTGTGTAAGCCAGATACGCTGTTAGCTGATATCCCAAGCCGTAATTGTTTGCTTTCTTTCATCAGAAAATAGATGAGGAAAATCGCTGTTAGCCTGTGAAATGAGAAACATCCCAGTGGAAATGCGTTAAGACACAGCCCATTGAACCAGCCCGGAGGAGTCCTGTTGACTCAGTCCTGCTGGAGCCTGGAGAGTAGCCCTGGGGATATTTGAAGAAGTGTTGATGGAGGAGTTTCTTTTTAAATTGAGTGCCCGTGGAGAGCAGAAAACCTGTTAGGGCTTGGATACGGTAAGAGTCGGAATACAGAAATGGTCTCTCTTAGCTGTTAGCGCAGGAGATTGCTAGGTCTAAACACTTCATCCTACCTAGCTGTTTCCCTTGGAATAACTCAGCTTTACCGTCTGGAAAAGCCAGGAATCAGGGCATCATTTCAGCAGGCTGTGGGGACTGTAGCCAATCTCTGGCAATGCTTACAGAGCTCCTTGAGCCACCTCGGTGCTGGTGGTGACCATCCATGTCCGAGGGTGAAGCGTCCTCTTTCCCATCGCGAGGAACAGCTCACCCTGAACCTGCGTGCGCTGCGGTGGGGCCCCTCTAACAACCCTCGCAATCACTTTGTCAGGGCAGAAAGTTCTCTCCCAGCATCGTTTTCCCCACTAATTGGATGACCTCTGCTACTCAGCGTTGGGCTGCGATTCAGGAAAAGGTCAGGCCTTTTCCACTGCTGCTCCTTCCAATTAACTTTTTGGTGTACTCAGGCATGGGCCTCCTGCCCTTCAAGCGCGGGAGCTGCTCAGCATGCCACAGAGCTGGAAGGGGCGCGAGGGCTGAATGATCCTCCCGGGAGGCACCTGACCTGACTTCTAACTCTGGTTTCACTTGGCGGAACAAACGCACATCGTCTATTTTCTGCCATAAAGATGGGGAAGTGCCGCAGTGGAATGGCTCTGTGGGTTAGCGGGGGTTTTCTGTTATCTCTTGCAGCTGCATCTCTTCCCAGTCCTGTTGTCTGCTTGGCCTAATCCACGCCTCTGATGTAGGAGTCACCGTCTGATGTAGGTTAGAGCCCTGCATCCAATATTACCAGAATGTGCCTACAGAGACATAACCATTTGGACTGAAATCCCATAAAGAGTTGGTTGCAACTGATACTGGTTTCCTATACCATGCATAGGTGTCAGTCTGCTGCCTGCCTGTCTCACTTTACCCACTTTACCTTTGGGGTTGCTTGGTGTTGCACTGCCAGCTCTGTGCCCAGGTCTGAGGCCATTCCCTTGCTGATCACTTTTCTTCACGACTGTGCACAGCGAAGTACCTCCCTCTACAGATCAGCCTTCACCTGGAGACAAACCCCAACACCATGCTGCCAGCACGCAGCGAGGTCTTGCTGCGGGTGTCCCCATGCACTCACCTGAGGCACAAGCACTTGCCTTTGCTTTGCTGGTTCCTGCAGCCCTTTCATGTGCCCCAGGTCCCCCCACCTTGAGCAGTGGGGTCTATGCCATGCAGAACCAGCTGGTATTTCCCCAGTCCCTCTCTGCTTTGAGCCCAGAGTATTTGACTGTCTCACCAGTGAGAAATAAGTATTCACATCAGAGCATCAGCGCAGCAAAAACATTAAGACGTGACGCTCTGCCAATCACCTGCTGAAATGCTGTTTTCAGAAGCACCTACTTATAATCGGGGATGCTGTAACTTAAAAACCAATGGGGATCCATAGCTAAAGATTGCCTTTATCAGCAGGGCATCTGTCATTGCTTAATTAAGATGCAAATCATAGCTGTCTCTATAGCAATGTAGTTGTTTTTCTGTGTGTCTGAAATACAAACAGAGCCGGACATGCTCAGCTGAACTAGGTATAAACTAAAGAGAAAATGTTGGGGCTGGCTATGGATGCTGGCACAGTACTTTGTGGTCTGGAAAAAAATAAAAGTAAGTCTGGGGACTCCCTTGCCTGTTCTGCCTCAGTTTCCCTGCACCCAGGGGTAATAACAACTCCCTGGCCAGAGTTACCGACTTCTGTCCCTGCACAGTGCTGCGGCACCTGCAGAAATCTTGGTGGCGATCCATGCTCTTGCTTTGGTGGGGGCTGTGCTGCAAGAAGTGGAGCAGATTTCCCTGCACAGACAAAGCCAATGGTTGCCCATGCACCCTGACCTGGTGTGAACTGGTCCTGTATGCAGCTCCTCATGCAGGTGTGTGTATAAAGGTGCTTTGTAACCACCCAGCACTTATTCTCCCCTCAAGCAAATCAACTTTTCCAACAGGAATAAATCGCATTCAGACTGGGGGTCAGCCCCACCTGAGCTGGAGCAGGACCGTGGCTCTCGGGTGTAGATGAGCACTGGGGCATGCTGGAAGAAGCAGCACGATCGGCTCCCAAGGCGATGTCTTGAAGCAATGAGGAAAGAATAATTTAGAAATCAACCACCCAGAGGCAGCTGGAGCAGCAGGGAGGATGCCCTCCGGTTTGGGATTCATGTGATCATTCATTAGCTCTAATTTACTAATGATTTACTCTGCACTGTCGTGGAACACTTCCTCTCCTCTCTCGGGTGATGCTGCAAATACCCAAACTGGCCTGTGAGCAAGGGGAATGCTGAGCTTCGTGTCACCTCTCTGGGGAAACTGAGGCACAGGAGGGGCAGAGCTGTACCCGCTCCCAGCTGAGCAGCTTCTGCACTGCATCTCTGCACACCCACCCTCCGACTTCATGTCCTACAAAGCTTTTGCTGAGAAAGCAGAAAAAAAATGGAGCAGGGTTTGCATGCAACAGGGGTTAATCACAGCTGTGTCCTCCCCTGTGACCTCTGGCAAATTTGCTGGTAGAAAAGAGGGCAGGATTAACCTGGTGAAGAGTGCACAAAGGAGACCTACAGAGAGATGAACCACTAGGCACACTGTCAGCCTTCCCCTTGGGGTGGGCAGCAATTTGCACGCAACTTCAGGGCATCATCTCCACCCTAACCTACATGCCAGTGCAGAAGGTGACTTCTGTGGAAATATGAGGATGATTTAAAAGCAACATGTGCTCACCAGAAGCCTCTTTGGAAGTGGGCAGTGTCAGGTGGGTCTCCATCTCAGCACACAAACCACCCACCCATCCATCCATCCACCCAGCTCCGCACTCGTGGCTGTGGTGCTGGTGGAGCTGCAAGTTTTCACACCCACATCTACGCCTTTGCTCTATGATGTCCTTGCATTGGTTGAACTGCACTTTTCCAACAGATGCTCACAGAGAGGATTATTCTGCCACGGAGTTGCTGGGGTCAAACCCAGGTAGGAACAACAGCAAAAAGCCCTAATTAGAGACGTGCCTCTAACAAGCTCCCTGGATGTGCCTGTGCTGCAGAGGGCACATGCCACCAAACTCACTGCCACCTTCACCTGGGCCCGTGGTGGTGCTGAGCGGTGGTGGCACCCAGACCCATGGGGCAGAAGTGCGCTATCAGTTTGCAGGTCAGAATGCCTTGAAGACCTGGTGTTTGCAGGATCAGCATGAACTCCCTTAGCAGCAGGAGTCCATCATTTCATCAGCTGAAGCACGTGGTGGCTGTGACTCATCAATTCATTGCAAGTATTGCTTCAAGCTCAAGAAGTTTGTACCTCAGCCTTGTGTGCCAGGCACAAATGGCAGTGCTGCCTAGCTTAAATGAGTCTCAGATGGCCTGTCCTATATGCGTGCAGTGCGAATTTCTTGGCAGGATGCACAGCCTTCGTGCTACGCTTGCATGTGCACCGTTTGACACTGGCGGGCCCGGACCAGAGGCAGCAGGGTCACGCTGCTGGCAGCAGCAGGATCTGCTCTGGATCTGTGCTGTTTGCCTTCCTCCTGCCTTCAGGGCTTGGCAGAGCACTGCACTCACCAGAAATCGAGCGAGATAGAGCCTGCTTCACGGGTGGCGGGTTGCAGTTCTTCCTAATTAAAGCTGGGTGTCTGAAAAGGGCTGCAGCTCCTCTTATTATACCCGTGCCTTCATCCTGCCACCTCTCTGCTTTTCTCTGCCGCTTCCAGCTGTTATATACCATCCATATGATCTCTGTCCAGATTACTAATGAATGCCTTGTTATAAGAATAATTGACTTATTTAGTAGACTCTTAATGATTACAACAGGAGTACATCATCAGCCATAGGGCACAATCTATTCTAATCTGCAGTACACAGGGAATGGGGTTTAAGTGCCTTGATGTGATTTCTATTCCTTTTGTCAAAGCAATTATTTGCATTTGACTGTATATTGCAATTGTTAAAGCCTTTTACGCCAGAGTTGGTTGTACACAGAGCAATTTATAAATGGCAATTCAAAGAACAGGCAGCAACACAATGGGACCAGCAAGTGGGCTTAACCAGAGAGGGAACTGAATGCAAGAATTCAGTGTGCTCCCAGGAAATTATCTGCTTTCACTCCCTTGATGGATTACCTTGTCAAGCAGTTGTGTAATATTCAAGGAAATATCAATAACTTGTCATGCTACTGTACTCCAAATGCCAGCAAAACAGCTTAGCAGTACGCTGACAAAGCTCATGGCTGGGTGATGCTAACCTGGGGGTCTGAGCAGCGCACAGGGTCGGGAATGACTTCCTGCTGCTCCCTGATGGATCACTGCCCTCTGCAGTAATTTCAGTGGGTGACAGCAGCTGAACTGGGGATCTCAGCTCTGGCCCTGTGTAACCCCATGCAGAAAGTGTTTGTGTAGGCTAATCTCAACCCGGATGGTGAACACACAAGGGGTTGGGCCATCATCTCTCTTCTACAGCTTACTTGGTTAACACAAAGCATTAAACACTGAAAAAGTTGTACCGAGAGAGCATCCACCACACCAGCTTTTGAAAAAAAGAGGTGGGAATTTTTATGGGATGTTTTTCTTCTTTAAATACATAAGGACTTGGTTTCCAAAAGTAACCGAAGATCTGCATGCCTTATTTTTTGGCAACTAAGATAAAAACATGGAAAATGTTTGAAGGGAAGTGGCAAACATCAATTTTCTGACAAATAGGCTGTGTGGTTGTCTAAAAAGAAAACACCCCAAATAATTCATGGCTCTAAATTTGAGGATTGAGAACAGAAAGTGCTTGGGCATGAGTCTCTTGAGAACATTGTCTTTAGTCATTTTTGTTCATTTTTGTTCCAGTTTGCTCATCTTATCCATGTACCTCCTTATATCAAAATTTAATGGTATATACAGAATCTGCAACAATTTTTCTTCTTGTGGAAGAAATAAAAAAGAGCAAGGCTGACCTTTCATGTAGATGAAGTTTCTTGGTTTTGTTGTCATCTCTGTCACCATGACTTAGTTGCTCCTGGTGTTTTCCGTGCAAGGACACACACCTGGGTACCCAGGAGCTCTGCATGTGGGAGTTTTAGCATGCACATGGACAGAACCCTGGTTAGCTGCAGTAGGTCCTAGAGGCATCAGACTCCCAGTGTATATCCTTGCACAAAAATACATGTGAGATTTCCAGGGAGATGCATGGGGCTCATAAACCCAAACCAGAGTGTTCCCCAGCAGCTGGAGGGCAGTTATCCAGAGGGACCTGAGTGCAGGACATAAGCTTCCAGGACTCATTCCCACCACCTGAAATAATCAGAACTGGGTTGAAATGGATGATTTTTCAGGCATTTCAATTTCCACCAGAAAAATTGGCCCTAAGGGAGATTTACATCTAGGTCTTGTTGTGGACTTTGGGTGGCATGGAGGATTTATTGTAACCTGCCTGACCAGTACTACAACAAGGGGGTCCCAGGCTTGGACAGGACCTTTGGATGCTGCTGAGTAGCACCTAAATAAAATTAACATGGTGAATTAATTACTTCACAAGGCTTTAACTCACCTGTGAGACTCCCACTTGCTGCCTGGAACAAACACCAAAAATAAGTTTCCAGTTTTCTTTTGTAAAAGTAATTTTAAACCTTCAATTCCCTTCTAATTTTTCAGAACTGTGCAAACTTCATTATCTTCCCCAAGGCACTGGAAACAGGGATTTCCCCACGCTTACTGAAAATGCCAACTACAAATGCACCCCCCCAAAAAAAAAAAAGTAAAAAAAGAAAGAATACCCACTGTGTTTCCCTCAAAGCACCATTCCTAAGAGCTATTCATTTTGAATGAAGAAATGCTACAATAAGTGTAATTAAAATAGAATGGAACTTAATATATAGAAGTAGTGGTAGGAAGGACGAAGAATGGGAGCCTTAATTATATCTGACACGGGTATGTGCCAGCACATCCAAACTGTGTCTGTTTTTCACTTGCTTAATGTATCCCTGCCCAGTTTATGTTTTGATTAATTTCAGTGTCTTTCAGAAAGTTTGGATAATGAATGGTTGTGAGCATGATTTTTGTGTGCATGTTTTTGGTCTTGTTTTTTTTCCCCAGGAAAGGAGACTGACAGGAGAAGCATCTGTGTACTTCTCTTGAGAGTTAGGTTTGGCTCCTAGCTTCTCCACAGACTTCTTGCAACTTTGCTCTCTTCTTCGTGCCCAGGAGATAAAAAGAGACCCTTGACTGATCGTGTGGGTTAAAATCCCCACAAACAGCTGCCATGTATTTGGAGGGGATTGTCGTCTACTAAGACCTCATTGCCCAGAGGAGGAGGACTTCTCTCCAGTCAAAAGGAAAACAAATAATGGAGGTGAAGCTGTGTAGACTTGGACTCTTTTGAGCACCTCCTGGCTTGTCCAGAAGCAGATGAAACTTCTCACCAAGAGCTGGAGGAGGTGAGGCACTGCAGGGCAGGCTCACTGGGGATGGGGCTCCAGGCAGGACCAAGGCATGGGACCTTGGACTGTGGTGCCTAGCACACAGCTTTGGGGCATCAGGTGGCACTTGGGACACTGTCCCTGCTCCTCACACCTTGTTCTTAATGGGTGTCCCCCAAAGCAACCTGACAAGGAGGCATTTTGGGGCCTGGTTTTGGCAGAGGGAGCCACGCACCCTATGTACTTTGACACCAGGTCCTGTCCTGGCACTGGGCACAACTAAAAAGAGAATCAGAGAATATCCTGAGTAGGGAGGGACCCACAAGGATCATCGAGTCCAAATCCTGGCTCCACACAGGACCACCCAAAAACCAGGCCCTGTGTCTGAGGGTGTTGTCCACACGCTCCTTGAACTCCTGCAGCTCGGTGCCATGCCCACAGCCCTGGGCAGCCTGTCCCAGTGCCCGACCACCTCTGGGTGCAGAACCTTTCCCTAACCCCCAGCCTGACCCTCCCCTGTCCCAGCTCCATGCCGTCCCCTCGGGTCCTGTCGCTGTCCCCAGAGAGCAGAGCTCAGCGCCTGCCCCTCCGCTCCCCTCGTGAGGGAGCTGCAGGCCGCCATGAGGCCTCCCCTCGGCCTGCTCTGCTCTGGGCTGAGCAAACCCAGGGACCTCAGCTGCTCCTCACACATATTGCCCTCCAGACCCTTCACCATCTTTGTTTTCTCCCCCTGGAGCCTGGCTCTGTCCTTGTAGCACCCTCCCTTCAGGCATTTTTAGGCATTGATAAGGTCCTCCCACCAAGCCTCTTCTCTAGGAGAGGTTCTCCAGTCCCTCAGTCATCTTGGTGGCCCTCCGTTGGACTCTTCCTGGTCTGTACAGGTTTCTTTTGTATGGGGAGGGCCAGAACTGGATCCATTCCCACATATTGTTCCACGTGGGAATACACGGATGGGGGAATTTCTTGCAGATTGCTGCAACTCCTGCAGTTGCTCCCAGTCTTTGCTGCTGTTTCTCCTCAGCCTAGGCACACTGAGCTCCAGCTGTGCATGCTCTGAGAAGCACAAGCACTATATCCACCTTCCTGGAACTGGAGGGTGTTCAGTTAACTGTCCATTTACACCAACTTTTGATTATTCCCCTGTATTAAAAGAAAGATGGAGGAAGTATCCTCTCTGCACCAGCTGTGAAAATCCTCTTGTTTTTACTGTCTAGTAACTTAGCAAATAAGGCCACTCAGAGTAACTCATCCTCCTGGCATGAATAGTTATTGAGTTACTTTAAAACACCATTACTGTCACTGTCTCTTGGGGACCCACCAGCCTCTGTAGGCACGATAATGACACCGTTCCTTTTGCTTGCCTCTGGCACAGCGGCGCATCCCCCTGAACACCCCATTACTTCAATGTTCCCTCTGGGAAGGAGGCAGCAGCTGCTTATCTCAGCATGCCAGGGGAGCCTCCACGCTCCCAGGTGAGCTACCGTGGCCTAATAAATAAGACAGCAGCCCCCAGGGTCCTTATTTCCTTTTCTTTCTCTCCTCCATTCTCTGATTTTGTTCCTCTCCCCTTCCCAGTCCTCTTCCCTTCTCCCCCCAGGTCCACTGCTGCCTCAATAGGTGTGACACGCTGCTGTCCCTCCTTCACCACAGACCCGCCAGGCACTTCTATAAAATTCCCAAGTATTACATCTGCCAAAATCCAAGTACTACCAGGAAGGCCAGCGTAGGAGGTGGCTGTACATGATGAATGCTGAATTGCCCATGCAGGAAGGCTGGGGACAGCTGTGAGTGTCCCTGCACTGCTGTCCCCACAACTGAGCTGCAGGGGACAATTCCTGGTTCAGGACTGGCATTGGGGCTCTGCTTTTGGAAGTGGTTAAATAAAAAGTCTCTGAGTAAAGTTATAATTTAGCACATCAGCTATTCAGCATCATTCTGTGCAACAGTTTTTAGGAAAGGATTTAAAATGAAACACCATGTCCCACTGTAACTGCAGAACATGCCCAGCTACCCCAGGCTGGCCCATGTCCAGCTGCCCAGCAGGTCCCCCTTTGCCTCTCTCAGAACAGAGATGACAGGATTGCAAACTCCTGTTCGTGGCACTAGGCTGTTCCCCTGGTTACTGCTGGGATCCCCTTTCAGTAGCAAAGATCCAGAAGAGACCTGTTAATGTCCTGGAGTTTGCTTACCTTGGTCATGAGGAAAAGCACGCTATGCTTTCCATAAGCTGGGTGAACTCCCTCTTACAAGGAGTAGGCTTCTCCCCACTAATTCTCTTAATAAATAGCCAGAAACTTTCTTCCATGCTGCAATGTGTTATTATTCAAGATAATTTGTGCCAGTTCATTCTTCTGCCAACCTTATTGTGCCAGTTGCACACATTTCCTCCTTCCCATCTATTTACCACTTGTGTATTTGTAGGTAGCTGTTTTCCCAGGCTTGATCAAACCAAACTCCTTTTATCTCTTTTGGTACAAATGCCTCCCAGTTTCTCTAGTTATCTTAACAACCCTCATCTACCCCCTTCTGGCTGAACCCACCTCTCACTTGACCACAGGCCATGACAGCTGGGACAGTTCACAGATGAGGGGCACTAATACTCTTTACCAGGACAATCGTGTTTCCTACCTCTACCACAGAGACCTTTCCTAGATCCTCTAAGGGATTTAGGACCCAGCCCATCTTAGCACTAAGACCAGATTTTCCATTTTCCCAGCTGCATTACACTGGTCACTCTGATCAGCTGGTGCTCCACAGATGATGAGCTACACATTTATGTCAGAAAGCTGCCTGTTTATTTGGTTCCCAGTTAAATTACCTTGCATTTTGTACCAATGAGTTTTCCCTCTCTCCTCTTACCTCAGTCCTCAGGATCATGTGCTGCTTCAGCTGTTATCTCATTCCACCTCCATATTGACACCGCCTCTAAATTTTGTCATTAGCAGATTTTGTCAGGCATTTTCTGTGCCCAAGTAATTAATAAAAATATTGGTCTCGAGACTGATTGTTGAGGAAATCTATTAGTAATTCCCCTCCAGCTTGATCCTCACCTTTGCAGCAGTATGTTTTCCTCTCCCCTTCAGCCAGCAGCACACCCACTTTGCAGTCAATCTAGCTTCCACCCTCCCCATCTGAGCTAATCTCCCAGATGGTATTTAATCAAATGCTTTCTCCAAGCCAGCATGGATGAGCTCTACTGCACTCTCTGCATCCATAAAGCCAATTATGTTCCTGATCTTACTTTGATAAGTCCATGCTGCTTGTTATATCATTTACTGCCATTATACTTTTCTTCCACGTCTGTTCTGAAATCTTACCTGTTCTTAAGGTCAGACATAAGAGACTGTCATTTTACTCCTTTCCTTTCTTCTCTCCCTTTTAAATTTGCAATTCTCCCATTACATGATGCTGTTCCTGGCTAGATAGTAGATTAGCTTAAAATATTTGTTGCTGCTCAGGTGTCCCACATGGGACTCAGGAAGGGCAGTAGGTCCTTCCAGCTTCTGGATGTGAAATTACTCAAGGTTAGGGTCAGCATGACTCTACCATGCTCCTGTTCTTGTTTCCATCCTCCTCCTTCTGGTCCTTGAGCAGTATCAGCACTACTTTACTGACAAGGGGGCTGGACGCAAGAGTTTGTTTTGCAGTTTTTCTTCCATGCCTCTCATTGCCTCGCATTACTGCTAAGTTTTTCTTTAATTACTACAGCTCTGGATTTCAAAGATACAGCTTCACTGGCAACTCCTTTATGTCAGTCTTTGCTATCTTGCTGCTCATTTTCATTACAGTTTTTGAGGCATTTGGAGCTCTTCTCAGTGGGCATTTCTCCTGGCTGGAGGGAGAGATTGTTATTAGTCCTTTTGTATGAGGCAAGGACAGCCTAAGGCTTCCATATCCAAGTCCTTTCAGGTACTCTTTCCACCTCTAACATACATTGATGATATGTTCTTGAAATAAAGAAATTCAGTTGTAATCTTCTCTTGGTTTATCCTTCTATTTAATTTTATTGACGTTTATTTAGAAGTGTCCAACATGTTAAAGTTTCTGTCTTACCAATACCAGCTGTATTCTTCCTTCTCTTCTCCATTACAATGCTCTCCCCTACTTTCCTTCTGCATTTGAGGGGCCTTCTGACTCTGCTGTGATGACCTCAGGTAAGACAAACCAAATGCCATGAGAAATGACACTTCTAGAGGACAAAATCTTTCTTGCAATGTCTTATCTTTTCTAACTAGTGCCTTCTAAGGATAACTGAAACTAGGTCAGTCTAGGTTTTCTAATAGACTTATTTTAATTTTTATACTTTCACCTTGGGAGAGCATAAAATCCAACCATAAAAAGTTATTTGTCAAAGTCTAACACTGGAAATCAAGGCTGAAAAAAACCCTATATGTCTGCAATAAATTTAAGGATACTCCTATGTTTCTGTGACCCTTCCTTGGAGGAAAGCAAGAGGAAAAGTGTTGTTTATGTTTTACATTTTTTTAGCTCCCTTCTCTTTTTAAGATGCTGAATTTTCTGAACATTGTTCTGAATATGTGGTACCCCTTTGATAAGGGGGTAGATTCAGATAGGTTTAAATTGATCAGGTGGATCCCATTGCCCACGCAAGCATCATGTTTTGGTAATTAGCAATGGCTATCCAAAGCTGCCACCAGTTTTTCCTTAATTACTCCTTAATCCAAATCTAATGCAGGATCATTCCATTGGTGTCATTTTCTTTTGCAGAGGGGGTTACAGAGACAGCAGATTACACTGATGTGGAGGCTGTTTGTCCAGAAATATAGTCTTTTTTTTCCATTAATACTGCAAGATGAGGAGGGATTCGGGTCCCTAATTAGGGCACCTAATTAGGTGCCTATGTGCTGGCACTTTGTGAGAACCATGGCTAAACACCCATCGTAGTCAGTGGAGACTGAGCCAGAAAACCCTTGAAAGCTATTCACCTTGTGCTATGGTGAGCTTCCAGGTAGGATTCAGGTCCCTAACGGAGATAGGGTTTTGGGGGGTGCCCTAAAACACACTGCCTGGCCTCCAGAGAGCAGTGAGTCCCTTTCAGGTCCTGTGCCACATCCATCTGCACAATCCAGACCTTGCAGAAGCCTGAAATGGCACCAGCTGCTTGAGTTTAGGCAGCTGAAATCCTTCTGTGCATTTGTTCAGCTGTATATCCCTGAAAACTTCCAGATGTGAAGATCCACAGTTTGCATTAGGGGTGGACCAGCAGCTGGTTGCAGCCGGGGCTAAAGGCGACGTTTCTGGTGGCACATGTTGATTTTGATGTGCTTTGGCTGAAATGCAGGTGAGGAAGCAGCAGCAGAAGCAGCAGTGCTACCCCCAGGTGTCCTGCAGCTCTCAGGGCTTCCAGCTCACAGTTGCAGGCGATGTTGGCAGGAGAACAAATGGGTATAAAATGACCACAAATGCATTTAACCTGGAAATGAATAGGAAGCTTCTAATAATCGCAGCCGTAATGTTCCCACAACATTCCCGCAGGACCAGTGCCAAATACATTTGAGGTAATTAGTTTATTAAAATGATCGGAAAATAAGGTTGCTATGATACTGGGGGCAGGAGCTTCACGATGTGGGAAGCCTCTGCAATGTCTCTGCAAAGTGGGATACACAGGCTTTCTAGGCTCTGTGTTTTACAGGGCAGTCAAAATTGTCCCCCCTTTGTTTCAGAATGGCAAAAATGGTTTGGCATTCCTTGGTTTCACTTTTTTTTTTTTTTGGTGAAATTAATTTTTTTCAGTCATTTCTCCTTGGATAGAAATTTTGAAAACTTACGTGCTTTATGAATCAAACAAAAAACAAATTTAACAGAAGTGACAGCAGTTCTATGGAACAGAAATTCTAACATTTAATTCATTTTAGCTGTAACCACAAATTAAGAAAGATTGTGGTATTGCAGTTCTTTCTCTGCGTTGAGTGTAACTTGCTGACAAAGCAGTACTTTGACTTGTTCCTATGTATCTAATTGATACTTCTCTGCTCTAGTGATTAAAACATACTGCTATATATTAAAAATGTATAAATTAGGGTCGGTTTCTTTTTTTTGCTCACAGAACTTGTGAATCTTCTATGGTGCCTCAGCAAGCCTGGAGAAGAACTTGCTTGAAATGGATGCAGTGAAAAGGACTTTTTGAAGGATGTCATTTGCAAGGGTTTATCGAAGTTTTCTTTGATTTTACTGCCTGAAAGTACATCTCATTCAGATGAGAATGAAATTAAACCTGAAAAAAAAATGGAATTTTGTGTTGAACTGATTCTGGGAAACTATGAATTTTATTGCTAATAAAAAATAAAGATATAAATAGCAAATGCTTCAGTTGTCTTTGCTAAGGTTGTTCTTAAATGGATTTAACTACAGATTTAAATCTTCTTTTCACAAATTAACAATTAGTTTTCAAAATTAACAATAAATCATTTCCAAGCCCTAGGAGAGGAGGCCTACCAGCGTGGCAAAGCCCACCGAAGAATGAGGTATGGAAGGAGCACTCAGACAAGGCTACTGCAGAAAAACTAAATTAAATTTTTCATCCACGTTCATCTTCAAGCATCTTGGAGAGCTTCTTTACACGGGTCTCGTCAGGGTCTGCATCCCAACCTGAAGTGCTGGTTAGAAGAGTTAATGGAAGAAATGTGCAAAATGAGCAGTGACAAACACTCAGGACCAGCTGAAAGCCAACTAGGACCTCGGGGGGATGCCAAGGAGGAAGAAGGTGAATAGTCACTAACAGAGTAGTCTCCCCCTTAAATATATCTCATTATCAGAAAACTGAGAGCTGGTTAATTTAATACTATTGTTACAAAGTTTGCTGCGGAAGGCAATGCAACAGCAAGTTTAAATCTGTATGGTGAAGCCGAATAAAAATCAGCTTCTGTTAATCCCATGCCGGACGTGCCCTGAAGGGCAAGTACGTCACCTGCGTGTCTCCTTCGGTGCCACCCGCAGTGCCCAGCCGTGCTTCCAGGCACAAAATGCTCAGGTCTCTCAATGCTCTGCAGTATCAGGGGCTCTGGGAAGCCGCCGTCTGCTGCCCCTCTGCTCCGTGCTGTGACGGCATCCGCCCTGGCACCATCCTTCATCCTGCTGTCCTTCACCTCGCTTCCCATGTCGGATGCCAGGGAAACACCGAGCCAGAAGAAGGTCACTCAGTTTTGGGGGCTGCAGCTAGCAGAAATATGTCTTCAAAATGTATTTTAATTGGTAAGGATAAATAAGCGGTTGGGTGTGTGACCAGCATAAATATTTCCAAGTGGGTATTTTGGGGACATAAAAATTTAGTATTATACGGAGATCATTTAGAAAAATGCTGATTAGCTTCAGAGTATTAGTGAAGCAGAAAATTGGCTTGGAACATGATTGTTAGCAGCTACCTTGAGAGCTTTATCCATTTATATCACTATTTTCTTTACAAATGAGCCGAGGGATTAGCTTGCACTGACGGACTAAGGACATGTCAAGTTCCATTCAAGAAGAAGCAGAGGAGTTTTTTGGTGTTTTAAAAATGGTTTTCCTTGTTAACTTGGCTGTTCCTAATGCACAGCTTTGTGGAACTGCATATATCTGGCTGCTCCCCACAACTATTTTCCCTGTCAGGAAAACATCATTTTTGTTTTACTGGGATTTTGCATTTAACCATTGGGATCTGCAGGAAGGGCTTGTGCAAGTCACTCCATTCCCACCACAGATGGTCTGACAGGTACTTTTTCACACCGTGTCCAGACACACAACTCCAAGCACAACTTCTGCCACGTAGCAGCTGCGTGCCCTGTGCGCAGTGAGGTACAACTGCATGAGAGGGGTGCGTGGGGATCCTGCTATGTCTCTAGCCTCAGAGAGGATAACTTGCAATCACAGTAACATCCCAGCCAAGGAACTTTACAACATTAATTTGGAAAGCAGCCGTGCTGTACTTTGTGGAGATCGCTCATCTTTTTTTAATTGCTGTCTCGAGTTCTTGAGAAATTTTTAATAATTCTTTGTTATTCACAGTTGAAGGGAAGAAGAACATTCAGGCGCATAGCCCTATTTCAAATAAACAAGCCACTAATTAAATTTGCTTTGAACCTGAAGATATAGATTTAGAGTCCTTACGAGCTGATGAAGTGTCCTTGCCACAGCTGCTGTGTGCTCAGAGTATTGCCACACATTGTGCAGGATGGTTCTGGTGCACAGGGAAGGGCAGACACAATGGCAAAGCTGAGAGCCTGTCCTAGCCTCACCCTTTATTTGCCATGTAAGCCTTGATGATCGTTCACTCCGAGCCCAGTTTATCTGAAAGACTGCATGCCTGTTTTAAAGAGAAACATGAAGTCTATGGCTTGAATCAGCAGCCTAGACGCATCTGGGTTGAAATGCCTTGGTCATCTCAACCTCTACCATGAAGACCATGAAGCTCCATGGTGTGGCAGATCTAGCACAGGTCCTGTGGGAATCCTGTGCCCTTCCAGAGAGGAGGGCAGGCAGGACACTGAGGGCATCCCAACTGATGCCTGCGTGCGGGCAGCTAAGGTGACTCTGTCTGGGATCTGTGCACGACAGACTTTCTAACCCAAATCAGGTTACCAAATTATCAGCCTACCAGTAACTGCAGGGAGCCATTTTCACTGGCTGATACAGTCTTATTCAGAAATTGCTCATCTGATTGCATCTTTGATTGACGTTTCTTCCCATGACCTAGAAGTTTTAAGAGCCAACAAATGACTGGATATCTGCATGCGTGTAAAAAAGGCCAATAAATATCAGAGCAGTGTGCAGAATATTCAAGTAGCTCTTGAAAATAACAGGGAGAGGTTTGCTCTCCCTTATTATAAACTCTTATTATAGTCTCTGGGTCAAACAAGACCACAGTGCTGAGCTGTACAGGTGCAGCCAGTTATCCTGTACCAAGGTACCTATAGGTCTATATATACATATATCTTACAGAATTGGCTGGCCTTCGTCAGTGTTTCCCACTGTGGAGGGACCTTCTTAAGAAAGTTGATTGGTGACATAGGAGAAGGAGCAAGGAGACAGGTGGCTTGCAGTGTGCTGTGATGGATGCATTTGTTGTAGTTGGTTAACATAAGGACACCCAGAGTGATAACTTCCACCTGGAGACAACATAAAAAGGAGCACTTCTGAGGGCCGTGTCAGACAGTTGACTAACAGATAACGGGGAGAGGAGCATGCGTGGTTTCTGCAGGAGAGGTTAAGGGATAAGCAGTAATGCTCTGCTATGTTGTATGAGGTATGAATAGCTGGATTCATGGTCTCAGCATCCAAACCTTGTACAAGAAGCTAAGTCAGATTAGACCATCCAGCCTGATGACCTACATCCAACCGTGCCAAAAGTGGGCACTGCAGAAAGGGTAAAAAAAACCAGCCATGCAGTGAGGCTTCCCCAGGGTGCTGTCCCAGGCTCCTGTTACATGTGGCTTGTGGGGATGCTGGAGCAGAGATGATGCCTTTGTATTTAATGAATAATGCTCATTATATTTAAGGCAATTGTCATAGATCCTCTCAGTTGTCTCTCTTCCTGGTTGAAGAGTCCTTGTCTATTCAGCAAGTCTTTATGCAGAAACCCTTTTATATATTTGATCATCTAATCACCCTTCTCTGTAACTCTTCCATTTCCACTGTACTAATTTTCTACAATAGTAATTTTTAGCTAGAGGATCTGGTCTGTATTCAAGAGGCTAGCATAGTGTAACAATGTTTTCTTTGTCTTCTCTGTTACTTTTCTAGGCAGTCCCAATGTTCTGTTTGCAGCAAGCCAATGTTTTCATATAATCATCTATTTTAAACAGAAGACTCACTCTTTATTGGTAATATAACACAGTCCATCATTATGCGAGCAAAATTAGAATTATTTTTCCATTTGCATCACTTGACATATATCTACACATAATTTCATATGTAATTTTATTGCTCGGACACCTAGTGGCACAAAGTGCTTTTGCAGTTCTTTGCTGTTAACACATATCTACTATCCTGAATTTGTCATCCTAATTATTGACCTAGATTGCCTTTCTGAGATTTTATTCCCCCATACCCAAAGCAGTTTAGTCTGGATGTGGCAGGTCTGAGAAAGCAGAACGTAGAACGGTCCATTCATCACTTATTCTGACCCAAAGGCAAAATTAAAAACCTCAGCCTTGAAGATCTGTACCTCACCTCTGACTCTCCATCTTTGTGCTTCAGCTTCACTATCTCATGATGGGAACGAGCTATCTGTGATCAATACGACTCTGACACTCTGACGTGGCTCGTAGAGAATAACATAAAAGAGCAAGAATTCAGGCTTGAAAAGAAGTGATAAATCTTTTCTTATGCTGATTTTTTTCCAACAAACCTTGTGTGCAACTTCACTTTCATCAGACAAAAAAGTCATGGCATATGGGGAATGCAGACACAGCCTTGGGTCTCCTTTTTTTTTCCTGACTTAGTTCATTGCTGGAGCTACCTAAAAGCCCACTTGTAAGAGGAATAACAGTCTCCAGGTCAGGTCACTGGACAAGAATGACGATGAGCTTCATTAATAGCCCTGCGGTTGCCTTCCAGGTTGACTTTGAACTGTGGGCTGCTCTCCCTACCTGCATACTGGGAATTGCAGTTGTGGTACGCATATCAAAATCAGCTCCTGCGTTGAATCTACAAGTAAACACAACAGGAAACAGCTGCAACTTTCTTTTCACGTGGCCTCTGAAGAGAACGTGTCTAAACTGGAAATCCTTCAATAGAAATAAGCCAAATCCAAGACATGGTCGCCCTCCCCCATTTTATTTTATATTTTTTCCTAATGAAGCAACCAGCTTGGTCAGTCTGGATAAGTGATTTTCCCAAGGTCACCTAACCAGAACTGGATGCTCTCATGATCAAATAAAAACAGTGTATTAAAACTGCTCCTTTTCTCTTTTTCTCTAGATATATCGCAGCACACATTTTTATTCATGAAAGGGCACACATCTTCCTTCTATTCCCCAAAATGTGTTTGTTTTCTGCATAAAAAAAAAGTATTTTTCTTTTTAAGGAAAATTGCTTTCAGTAGATTTTTCTTTCTTGCTAATCTGTCTTAATCTATCGCTGCCCACACCATAAACTATTGTTGCAGTACTCCCCTGACCTCTTAGATTGAATCCTCCTGTCTAATCATGGCTGCCCCAATTCAATAGCTGTCGGTTACACCAGATGCATCTCTCTTGATTATTGCTGTACTGAGATCATTCACAGCCTTTATTTTTTTTTTCCCCCACTTAATAGTTGGGAAAAGCTTTGTTTTCTGTCAGGACTTATATCATGCTTGGTGTTTGCCCATCACTTCTCATTCTAGGAAATGCAATATGAGTCTTCCTTTCCAGTGCTGTGTATTCAGCCTGAGCACCAGGGATATCTGAGTCACAGCAGATCTGTGATAAAATTTTCAGCCTCCCTGCTATTCTTCTTTGTGGGGTGTGTATTACCGCGGCTGACAAATACACGCTCTCCAGATATGAGCAGTTTAATATTTGAACAATGAAGTGTGTTTCCTTGGTCATTTCCTAAACAATTTCTCTGATGAAACTGTCAGGTCTTAGCCTCTGCTACCTCCAAGCAAACATCAGCCTCATGCAATTTCTGCATGACATGACTTTGCTTCCTCTGAAATGCCTTCCTGTGCTCACTACCAGTCATCCTTTTCTTCATTTGAATAGACAATTGGTATTATAATTTCTCACCCACTGTTGTTCCATGGATAAAGGCAGTGCTATTATGAGGCTCTATTTCACCCCGTGTGCTCCAGGGATTCATCTGATGGCTCTGAGAGCCCCGGGACAGCTCCCTTCTCCTGCATGGTCAGAGCAGGCCATATCTCATTTTCCTGAAGTCTGGCATGTCCTGATGATTAATCATGACTCTGTATGGACATAGGGTGTGGGCAGAGCTTGGGCAACACTTCTAGAGTATGTAATCCCTTATAACAGGCAGAAACAACCCAGGAGGTGTGGCTCTGGACTGTCACCCATGCAGCACTATCAATACTTCTCAGCTAAGTGGTGGCTGAGTCCTTTGAAAATGGTCTTGAGTTTGCATCCTCAGAGCCCTCTGCAGAGGGCAAGAGTGAACCCTCACTGGAAAGAGCAGAGGCACAGAGATATTTGAGGCATAACACACATAAGAGCTGTCCCTAAAGCCTTCCAAGGACAGAGGCTCCACTGCCTTCAGGCATGCGTCATCCTACAGCACTACCTTTGCCTCTTGTTTGCTCTGCCAGAGACATAGCCAGCTGATATTGTTATCCCTCTTGGCATTTCAGGTTGCTATTGACAATTTTTGCCATTTTTTATTCACAGTTGTATGGTTTTTGGACAGTTTTGTACAGTTTTCCAGCTCATGTCTTACCAGTGCCTCTCCACAAAGTGATGGGCACTGGCTGTTGTGCTCAGTGCATTGTTTTCCCATAATCAAGGTATTTCAGATCGCTTCATGGCATGGAAATACTGAAGGCAGCACTCGGTACTCACCATTTTCATATTCCACAAACTCCTACTCTGCCTGTCCTGCACGGTTCAGGGGCTCAGACTCAAATAAATTAATAAATAAGTAAATAAATAAAATCTTTCTTTTCTCTCCTTTCATCCAAGCTTGCCAGGGGCTTTCATACACTTTCAAAGTTGTCTTTGGAAAGTCATGGGAAAAATGGGTAAATTCTGTGATCCTTGGAGTGGTGACTGGGGGTAGGCTGCTGGGGGAATGCCAGGCATTGTGTAACAACCCGAAAACCAGAGGATGAGAGCATCACCACTGTCTGTACATTTCTTCAGGGGCAAGAGGCTGGTGTGTTTGTGCACCTTGGGCTGTGCGTGTACCCATGGAAGATGCTAAACAGTGGCAGATTCGGATCAGAAAGTCCAACAGCCAGCAGAGAAGATGGGTTGTGTTGTTGTCTCAGTGGGGACATCAACTGCACTGCCGCAGAGATAAAAAAAAAAAAAGGCATCATGAGCTGCAGGGCCAGGGCAGCGAGCTGTGATCCTCTGCCGTTCGAGAGCCCTGATAGAGCTTCCCTCTGGTTTTCTCCCCCTGTCTCTTATTTATTTAGTTTAATATTGACAGGCAACGATGGAGCACGAGGTGAGATAATAGAATTTCCTTACCAAGGGAGAGGAATTCCTCGTGGTCCTGCCTAAAATTGCTTTCTCTTCCTAAGTGCCCGTGAGAAACCTATGGAGGTGATTTACCTCCTAATACTTCACTTTGGCTCAGAGCTGCGGGCACTGATAAAACGAGGAGCCAGATATATGATGGCAATCCTTTCTCATTTTGGGATGTGCCGCCCTAATAAAAGTGCCTTTCCGGAGAGCAGGCTGGCAAGTTTTAGGCTCTGCGATGCCACCAGTTTGCAAGGAGGTCAGCCACGCTAGGTGGAAAGTAATGGGGACGTGGGCTGGATCCACCTCTGTGACTATGGGGTTTTTCTTCCCTTTATTTAATTAAAGGGTCTGAGAATCCACTGTGTGCTGCAGTTGCTGGGCTGAAAGGCGTGGGCTGAGCAACTGTTCTGAAAAAGCTGAGGAGGGAATATTAACGTCGTCATCCTTAGATGATAAGAAACTCATCTGATTAACTCTCTGTTGCATTCACAGCCGGGTGGGTTAACGGAAGGGGCTGGATGGATAATCATTCCTCAGAAAAGTTACCTTAGTGCCAAGTTGTTCTGTATTTGAGTCATATTTTCCAGTATTACCCAATGAAGACACTTGGAGGTCCCAGTTTACAAACCAGAGAGGAAGAGGAGGATCATTTCACCCCAGACCCAACTGCTTAGGGAGCTCACTAGGACATAGGCAACCCCCTCTCGGGGTTTTGAACTCACTCCAGATCTGCACTAAGCCCCCAAACTGGATGGTTTAATAACCTTGAGGGACCGGTTTCTTTGAGCAACAGAGGAGATCATGAGTCAGGGTATCTGTTGTGCACGGAGATGCCCAGAGGAGCCCAGAGCTGCTCAGGAGATGGACAACATTTGGGAATGAGGTCCCACCCGAGGACCACCACGTGGGCATTTGGGTAGAGAGAGCTTCTCTGTCCTTCCCACTGCTGTTAGCTGTTTTGATTGTTGGAGTACTCTGTATATTGAACCAGACATGATAATGACTCTGCTGGTTAGGTCATCCCTCTGGAAGGCAACTCTCCTGTCCAATTAATATCCAATAATTTACACGGTGCATGCCTCAGAAGCTACCAGATCAATGCAAATTTGAACATGGAGCGGTTCAGTGCCTGTCATTGCTGTATATGTATCCCCCTCCGTGGACCATCCCTTAGTGGGGATACAGGTAGGTTTTCAGAGAGCACTCCTCCAATGCGGTTTCAGTGACACAGCAGATGATTTTCAGACAAAAGCTCAATGCACAGAAGTTCCTCCCTATGCAGATCTCAGGTTTATCTGCAATAAATGCTAGCTGCAGAAATTCCCTGCTTACCTTACCTTGGTCTGTCTGCTGCAGAACTGAGCACAGGCCTTCAAAGCCTGGGGCTCAGCATTAGATGCCCATACTTCTCTTTACAGGAAAATAGGAAAGCAGTCGTCCTAAGGGTAGATGACATCGGGACTGTTTTTGACAAAGGTATCCTTAAATTGAGTGTAAAACTGCTTTGGGAAAAAGAATAAATAAAATAAAAATGCAGCCAAAGCTTTAGGAGATACAAACCTGTACACGTGCTTTGTGAATCAGGGGCCAGGAGCTCTGCTGGCCCCATCCGTGAGGGGCCAAGCAGAAGACCTCTCCCACCTTCGCGCTCCCACCATTTTGCTCTTCCTTTTTATGCTGCTTGGCTTCCGAACCTGGGGGCATTATTTTTAACCAACACTTCCAAAGCTCTGTTTTCGCAGGTTGCTGGTGTATAATTAGAAGGTCTGGCATCCTTGTCTTCTCGCTCTCCGGTGTCAAGGGCCCGTGGGGAGATGGAGAAAGGCATCCCTCCCTCTTGCTCGGCAGAAATCTCGGTGGCCCCTTCGTCAAACAATAGATGTGTCAGCCTCTGTCAGCCTCACTGTAATTAGCTCCAGCATTAACTGCTCTCTGCCTCCCAGAGAGGCCAACACCTTCGTGTTGGAAAAATTCCTCCTCGCAGCCATCTGAAGGTGTCTGAGAGGTGCCCGCCAGCTGAGAAATGTGCAAATTCACAGGAACGGGCAGATCTCCCCTTAATATCCGCTCCTCTGGCAGAACTAGGTTTCCTAAACGAAGCCTGGCTCTAGCAGAAGAGGCACCAAAGGACAATTAATTCAGATAAATTTGGTCACAAAGTCAAGGCACCGGGGCTGCGCTTTTAAAACCTGCGTCTTTGGTTTGTCTCCTCACAGAAGGAATTATTGAAGTAGCGCGCAGCTGTGAACAAAATGAGAAATAATTGGAGAGTAGGAGGAAATTTCACTAAACAAACGGAGGCAAATTTTCAAGCAGAAGTGAGCTGTAGGCGCTGCAGGGCTCCGGTCTGGAGCCCTCGTTTTCTTTTCTGTTTTCTCCCCTTCTTTTTGAGACCAGAATTAAAGACCAGCAGAGCAGTAAAGGAGCATGTCGTTACTCAGGTTTATATTTATTTTCATTCTGCCACCAATCGCAGGAAACTGTAAACACTGATTATATTTTTCCAGACATCCATAAGACTTGCACAACGACGTTTTAGCTCCATTTTCTTAGCATCTATGAGAGGAATTTACAGCAGTCACTATGACCCAACTCAGCTCCCGCTAGAGCTTAATGAAAAGTTTACCATTGTCTTCAGGGCAGAAGAACTAAGCCAAAAAACAGGAGTTTGGTCCAATGTTTACTGATAAAAAAAAAAAAAAAGTTCCATTGACTTTGAAGAGACCTGGGTTAGAATGTAGGGTTTTATACTGAAAGTTTCAATAATGTCTAATCAATGGAAAACGTTGTTGTTGCTCTTAGAAACTGCTTTATTTATTTATTTATTTATTTTTATTTCAAGACAACATTTCTTTCTTTCAATCTTCTCCGCGTGTATAAAGCACTTGGTCTGACGTTTCCTGGGGGAGATGATAATGCTGTTCGGAGGCGCTACAGGACTGAAAAGCAGGTCATATAAGGGTGAAAGTGAAGTCCAAGGAGGCTGGGTTTGGGGGTTAAGGTTTGGGTATGCCCCTCATGCAGTGTGATGGGCAGCTCAGTAGCCAGGCTGCCCCCTCCGCATAGGAGCAGGGCTTGGTTTCTTGGTGAGCACCTTCTGTGCCCGATACCTTGTGGGACCACAGTGCTACAGGCTTGTCTCACTCTTAGGATCCTAATGAAATGGAAATGAGGAAGAACCAGAAGAACAAAACAAAGCAAAGGAAAACCAACAACAAAGGCTGGCTTTCTTCAACGCATATTGTTGTGAGCCTGAAGCTTTAGAAACCTTTTTGGCTACAAATTCTGACTGGAGCTGAGATTTTGTTCTGACTAGCCATATGGAAAGATTTGTCCTGTCGTATCTGCAGCTCCTTTGACAAAGACTCCTTTACTTTATTTGAAGTGGTGAAAGCTTTGTCCATATCTTTTTTTTTTTTATGAGTATTAGGTTTTAGATTTGTTTTCCACTGTGCATTGGAGCCCCTATTTTCTGTATTTATCTGTCACAGGCTGGTTGATGAGAGGGTGGATTAGCAGGACTGCATTCGTGTGCATGTATGTCCAAGTGAGGGGGGGACATATGCCAGTGGTTAACTTGATCTGGGGGTAATTTATGGGCACATTGGTCATATATTTCCTGAAAACATCTTGAATATCAGTGTATTTCTCTATTCAAGTAACAAAATCTAAATAGCCATGAGCTATTTAGTGGTGATTCATTACCAACTGCCCCGTTTCTCTAAATCTGGCTTATGCTTCTACACCTGTGTCTTGTAGAAATGCCCTTAATAAAGTAATCTTGTTGGAAACTTTCAACTTAAAATGCCTTTGCAGAAGAGAACTGTTTCTTTGAGCACAGCAGCAGCCTGGCTTTATGACCTGAAATAGTTCCTCTTCTATTCCTACTTACTTCTGGTAAACAGCAGTCAAACTTCCAAGGGCTTTCAGAAATAATTACTATTATTACTAGAAAACACATCTGTCCCACTGAAGGATTGATTAGTGCTTAGTTAGATTCTTGGGAATGCTCGCTTCATATTTTTAGAGAAATCTGGTGGAGTTCTTTGAAAAGAGTGAAGGAGCATAGGATTTCAGGAAGCTTTTAGCAGCACCCCAGCCCATGGCAAGTGGAAAAATTGTATACTTGGACCTTGTTTTATTTGCTAGCACACACCAGGGTTTGGATGGGCTTTCATCCCTTTCATCTCTATACTCAAGATTTTTTTTTCCCCCAGAGTAGTATAGGATTATATTTTAGACTTCATGTGGTCTTACCAGTCAAAATTCAGTCCCACCCTGAGAAATTCTGTAGGAAAGCTAGTGCAAGAGTCTAACTATGATTTTTAAAAGAACCCAGGTAATTTTAGATACTAAATCCCATCCTGCCTTCTGTTTTTTTTTTTTTTTTTTCCATTGCAACCTTCAGTGCAGATGATCCTCCTGGATAAGTATCAACTTTCAACATTCCTCACGTTGCTACTCAGCAAACCCAGATGTTTTGAGTTTCAGAATGAGTCCTTTGTGGCCAGAATGTCTTTGGTCACAAAAAAAGGTGCTGAAAAATTCTGTATTATTTTGAAGTTTTGCCTTCCACCTTTGTGATTCCCCTGTGATTCCAGGCTGAGAAGGCAAAGGAGAAAAAATATCCATCAAGCTAATTCTTAAAAAGGCAGAAACCGGATCAACAAAGCTGTGCTGTGTCATCAATACTGAAAACCTGTTTTAAAAGAGGATAATCTTCCCCATTAGAATAACAAGATATAACATTAAGTACACAAAGAAAAGGAAAAACACTGATGAGCTGAAGGTTTTGCTGTGTGTCCTCTGGATCATGGCATTGACAGGACCCTGACCTTTATTTCGCTGCAATTTGGACATTAGAAATGTATATACTCTCTAAGAGATGGTACACAAATGATGGGACACTTACTTATGCATCACATAATTTAAAAATCATGGTCCATTTAAGGTAGAAAGGCCAAATAAACATTAAATAAATGCACATCTATTTTGCTTTCCAGTCTTTTACAAAGGAGCAAAGGAACAGCTCTTTTTTTTTTTTTTTTTTCTTTTTTTTTTTTTCTGAGGGTCCAGAGGTCAGGGAACACCCTGAATTTGGAAGTGGGTTTTCTTTTCCCATTTCCATCTGGCTCATTCCCTTGCTATGGTAATTCCAAAGCTAGAAAAATGCCGCAGAAGCAATAACAGGAACATATGTGCATGGTTATAAAGAGGGCGATGCTATTGCCTTTTTGTTGCTATCTTTGCATGGGTATTATTGGTGCTTGAAATACAGGCAGTGACTTAGCTCACAGGAATGTTCATGGGCGCAGAGCTTTTCAGAATAAACAGGAAAATATTTGGAAATAGTTGGCTTAAATGAGTAAGTGTAACAATTTCCATGGGAAACCCAGTTGCTACTTGGCCATGACTAGACTGGCTTCACTGCCACTCAAGGATGAGGGGGAGGAGGAAGGTTCTCCTCTGCCCGTGAGATGGAGCAGGAGGGCACTGGATGGGGCTCAAGCTCTAGGCTTGAGCTCTCCAGGCTGTGTCCCATAGAGCTGGTCTGCAGACACGTGGCAAGAGGGCTATATTTCAGCCATCCTACGTTGGGGATAAGCCCATTTTCTTCTTATTTATTTAACTATGCTGTTATATCCCTCTAACACGTCAGCACCTGTTGACAGATACACAATCGCCTGTTCTGTAGCATCAGCTTTACCTCTGCGGATGTGCAAGCAGTTGAGTTGTTTTGCACCATTCAGCTGAAGACACAGGTGAGAGGAGGGGTCTCTCATTCCCACCTCCCTGCAAGCCTCCGAATCATTCCTTGTGCTTAGCCACTGTGTTGGAGGTCACCCTGAGATCTCGTTGTGCAAGAAGTCTGTATTCTTCCCCTCGCAGCAGCCCTGCACCACCTCATTATGTACAGTGCTACTCGTGTCCCCCCGTGAACTTTCTGGAGTTTGCAGGAGACCAGAGGAGCTCACAGTGCTCTGGTTGGAAATGTTTTCTTCTTTTCATTAGCGGCTGAACAAGCCATCTAATTTGCTCCATCTCATGTGGCACTTCTAATATGATGAATTACCTAAACCATCCCTCCTGCTGCTTAGCGCCGAGGCTGTGCCTGCTCCCCATACCCCCCTTAGGCTGGGCTCACGGAGTGCCGTAACTGCAAAGTACATTTACTGTGGACAAAACATTTCGACAGGGCTCTATTTTATGCAGGCTTAAGAAAACTTGCCTTCACCACGGAAAGAAGCCACGTCCCTGGGAGCTCAGTTTGGCCAGTGTGCTGCGTTCGCTTCCATATGCTGCTGGCGGAGTGCTGCTGGTGGGATTGCGGAGAGGTGCGATCGTGGGCTGGCACAGCTGCCAGCAGGGACTGGCATGAATTCACAGCCAGGGTTTATTTTTGGTGTTATACCTGGCAGCTTCAGTGCAGTAGCACAGGTCTGGAGGCAGCTGCTGCTTGCTCAGCCCCCTCTCCACCGAGCCCAGAGGCACGCTGTGATCTTGCTCTTTACCTGGGAGCGAGTCTGGGTATTGCAGCTGCTTAGGAGAATGCAGCTCTAGCTGGAGCTCCTCAGAGATGGCCTGATCATGCCCAGGCTCCCCACGTCTGACTCATTTTTGATTGAATCAAAGATCATGGAAAGATAATGGACTCTCCTGAGCGCTGCTGCGGGCTTGGTGCTCATGGAGGAGCTCGCGAAGTGACATCAAAGGAGGACGCACAGGCTGGGTCACCCGCAGCCGCAGACCTCCAAATGACTCAGCCCTGGCAGGCTTGGGGGGGGTGTCCTGACTTATTTTTAATGCTGACACTACCAGGTCTTATTATCCAGGGGATGTTCCACCAAGTCCAAATCGCACAAAACCAAACCAAAAATAAAAGCAGCCCGGAGGAAGGAGCGATTAGATGCGGTGTCTGGAGCACGGAGATGTGCATTTCTGCCTTTATGACTGTAATAAATAAATAAATAAATAAATTGACTGTCAAAAAAACACATTACTGATGGACTGGTGGTGAGTCAGGGCAGTGCAGTTCAGCTGGGATTAGACGGAGAAGGTGCGTACCTCCCTGCCTTCCCTTCATCCTAAAGCACCACTGCTCAGAGGCTGGACAAGCCCTGCCAAGCCCTGCACGTGTAACCTGGGGAAAACTGTATTTCAGTTTGAACTAGCCATTTCATTTCTGAGTGCAAGGAAGCAAAATCTTTGTCATAAAACCAAACAAGCTTGCTTGTCACAGAGGGGGCTAGCTTCACCCTTCTCTTTCACTAGTACAAATCAATAGCTACTATATTAAAGTCAGTGAATTCACGCCATCCAAAATCAATGCAAAGCAGAAAGCAGTCAAATGCGTGTGTTCAAGTAACAGGTTGCATTTTGCCTCCCCTCCTGCCGTGGGTACCATCCCATATCAAAGGCAAGTTTTTCCACGCTGCTAAGCGCCCTCAGGTGTTCATGACTTGCTGCTCACAGCCAAAAACATATTAAATTTTTAGAATTTCAAACACAGCATTTCAAGGTGTTCCTTAAAATCATAATTTAAAATCTTACAATTTATCTCGAACTTGCTATTTTTCTGTTGCTTAGCATGCCAAAAAAGTTGGCAAAATGAGATGCGATACTCTGCAGTAAATATGGAAAAAAGCCGTTCTTCGGTACATGATGTGCTCCCAGCAGCACAAACAAAGCCACCACCTCCCTTTATTGCTCTCCAACATCCCGAAAAGAAATCAGCTTTTATGTGAACAGTTTTCCCCTGTCTGGAAACTGGGTGGAAAAGAAGGAAGACAGAATATGAAGTGAAAATAGTGGGGAAAAACATCCTGCATCTGGGGCGTGTTTTATTTGGAGACATGCAGAAATGACCTGTAGCTTTGGGTCCTGATAAATCTTCTGCTGAAGTCAACTGGGATTTAGCCACTGCCTCTAGTAGGTTCGTTTGGTGGCTTATTGTGGTCCATTCTCTCAGAGCGTCCTTCTTCATGGCCGCTTTCTTGTCTCTGGTCATGATCTATGCAGTTGTGTTTTTCCCTTTCAGTCTGGCCCATGGCTTTGGTCACCTCTGCCCATCAGCAGGTCACGGGAGAATAACTCTGAGCTACCTCTCCGTGTTCCCTGGCTAGCCCAACTCCCTTCGTAAAGTGAAACCTTTAAGTGAAAGACAGCTCCCCGCTGCCTGCCTGGCACCAAAAAGGCCCCATTTCACCAAGAGGAATGAGCCACTGCCTGCCTGAAGACTCGGTGCCACTGCTCCAATTCGTGCCGTGCATTACGGGCTAAACGGCAGGTCCGGGTGCCAGGAGAGCAGCCAGCACTCCCATGAGATGTGAAGATTTGGGTGGTTATGAGATTCAAATTTATGAGCTGCTGTGCAGCATAACATCCACAGATGCACCATTGTGTGTTTGGTGTCTGAAACCAGCTTTCGACTCAGAGCTCGTCCAGCTGTGCCCGTGGTGCACAGCCCTACCAGTTCCATTAAGGAACATAGGCTTTGGACTAGATAAAATAGCCCCCCCGGGATCTGTACCATGAGCATGTAGCCCTTCCGAACCTCTGGTTTAAGCCAGTCAGCTTCCCCAGTGGATGGATTTTGCTCAGTTTATTTTTTTTTTAATCAGAAGATTATTTGTAGTTTCTACTCCTGACTAGAAAGAGAAGCGACTGCACGTTGTTCACGCTGTAACACCTTACATCCCTGGGGTCTCTTTAACATATATCTGATGCTGGAGGCTGGAAGACTTGGGTGTTGGGGGAAGTTCATGCAGAGTGAGGTCATTAGCCAAATATTTGGGCAATAAACATTTGGATCTGAAGTGGGTTAGACCTGAGCCTCTCCTTGCTCTCTCAGTGAAGGGTTTTGGTCACCCTCTGCGAGAGAACAAAATCTCCTGGTACAGATGTGCTGGGATGTGCCGGGAACTGGGGCTGTGCTGCCAGGGGCTTCAAATATCCAGCAAAGTGAAAAAATTAGAGACCGCAGATGCAAAAAAGGACAATGCTAGCTTCTGCCTGGTCTTTCTGAAGACCTACAGGCGGAGACCCGTGGCCCAGCACCTTGGTCTTCTTACTGACCTTGAAAGGGCCAAGAGCAGGCAGGAGCCCCATGCCAGGGAGCACCTTCGGTGTCTCCAGCAGGGCTGTTCACAAGTGCTGCGAGGACTCGGGAAGGTGAAGCGTGGATGCTGCCCCATGCAGAAGTCTCTGTTCTTCCAGGGGTAAATGCTGGGTAATTCATGTCATTCTTGCAATTCAGCCACGCTTATTTCTCAGAGGTATTGCATGCCTTTCATCTTTGTATTTTTAATAAAGAGCAAATGAAAAGACACAACCATTTCAGTCTGCATCATTTTTATCTCCATTAGATGTGTTACCTGATTGCTTAACTCACATTCTCTTTGATTCATTTACTGTTATTTTCCCCCTATTAGTCTAAAAATGATTCAGTGACAAGGCAGAAGATGAGCCCTAATCGCTTCTCACAGCCTGAGCAGCTGTAGTGCTCTGTAGTGCATATGAGGCGCACTGAAATGGCCTTTTTATCTCCAGGTTTACGTGAGCAGCGGGCTCCTGCTCGCTCAGGTGGTGATTTTCCACCAGTGTGACGGTCTCCAGCATTTCTGCTCCTGCTTTTCCTAGCTGCTCATGGTTTTAGCAGCAGCTCACCTCTATCAGTGCAGAAGTTGTAGTGACTGATGGTGTGGACCGTGCTGGGGTCCAGGCAGCTCCCTGGGGCTCGCTCCCAGCTCAGGAACTGCAAAGTTGCCCCGGGGATTCATTGCCGGCGGGCAGAACCAACACTCCTCCAAACCCTTTGCTTGAGCTTTTAGAAATTGCAATTTAAGGTCTGATTCCCATCAGCAGGACGATCTGTCCACTCAGCTCCAGCCCTATGGCCATGGGCTTTATCTCTCCTCCGAGGCATTTGCAGGCTGCTCAAGTGGTACTTGCGGAGGGACCGGTGTAAAGGCAATCTCCAGCCCTGGAGTTTGTGGCTGGGCATCACCTGTGAGAGCCACTGGGTTGCTCACTGCACGTCTGCAGGGGGAAATTCAAGCCATGAATCTCATCTTTTATTTTGCTTCTTGTTCTACAAACAACAAAGTCACAGTGTGGGAGAGGAAATAACCTGACCGCAAAGCCGTTTCCCTTGAAGGAAAAATTGCACAATAAAACATAAAACATGCCTCCCTGCTTTCTACGAATTCATAAATATCACAGCTGTTTCCCTTGGTTGTCTCGACATGTTTATTTCTCATTCATGGTTTCTCCAGAATCACTGCTCTATTCGCTCGTCAGTCCTTCCACCCACCTTTAAACCTCCTGTCCTGCCTGTGACGAATTTCCTTTCATCTTTTTCTTTTTAGATTGAGTCTAATAAGATGTGGGACAGGGAATACGTCCTCTGCTTCCTAGTGGTAAACTCTTCCTCTTCGCAGTCCTTGGGCTGTCTGCTGTGGCGTGCTGTAGATATAAAAACCCCAGCTTGAAATTTATGCAGAATTTCCTTGAAGATATTTAATAACACACACATACATTCACTGAGCCCATCACGTTACTCCTCTATAATTATTTTCTCACAATTAAACACTTGAGGAAAAAAAAAAAAAGCAGAAAAAAAAGAGAAAAAAATAAAGAAAGAAAAGCAGATAATCACTTAAAGTAAATGGATTTCTGGGAACACTTGACTGTTCCCATGAAAAGGGTGAAAATACCATATCAGAAGTATTTCTGCTTCTGCAGTCGCTTTGTTCATTTGTGTTCTTAGTTAGAAATTATTTCCAATTTCAAAATGCAGCAGTGAGTGAAAGGCCGTTTCCCATCTGTTCTTGGCTTCATGGTTTCTGCTTCAGGAGACCGTTTCCAGAAGTGCATTAGTTATACATTCCTGCAGAGCGAGTGTGGGCATTGTCTGCAGAAGCACTTGCTGCACAGCTGCCCTGCACGTTTGTAAACACGATGCCTCTTCTCTTTTCTTCAGGCAGTGAGGTTTCTGCATTAAGTCACCCACAAAATAGGATCACTGTTTCCAAGGTGCTGCTAGGCACTAATTATCAGGCAAAAGCATCAGTTAATGAATGAACCAGTCTTTGGAACGACCGAAAAAAATTGTAATGCAAATCCTAACCCTGCGTCCAAAGCCAGGTGGGTGCTCCCAGGTAGAGTCATTTATGGCAGCCCTTAGATGCCAGTGCAAATTTAGTAATAGGGGCTGGTTTTCTGAACAAAGACCTTCCACCCTTCCATATCTGGAGCAACATGTGGGCTGGGATTAGCAGAATGATGGGCAGGTGATTGGGGCTTTTTTCTTCTCTTTTTTATTTTATTTTCTTTAGGACCTATGTCACAGGAATAGTTCTGGTACCATCTGCATCATTAAGTAGTTAAATTCTGAGGATTTACCCTGTGATGAGATTCCTCATTTCTTCCAGTTTAGAGCTACCAGGCCTTTTCGTGGTGTTTTCCTTGTGCAGAGCTAGCAGGAGGCTAAACACAATGGCCAGCTCAGCCCCCCACGATGTCCAATGCGTTGCCTGACGTTTCAGAAGCTGCAGCTTCACCCTCCAGACCTGCACCTCCTCCCAGATGGAGGAGCTTCCACCCAAGAAGGGTGCAAGACTAAGAAGCACCTTTCAGAAGAAGAGATGTTGTCAGAACAGTCTCGCTGGCCATAGCTGCGTTTCTGAACTCAAGCCACTGGTGGGAGCAGGCAGGAGCGATGCCGTGTATCCGGGACAACTTGTGGGGGAACTCCAGAAAAACGAGGTGGGTTTTGCAGGAAGATCCATACAGAGCTGGCCCCGGAGCTGAAGATGCTGTACCTCCAGAAGAAAAGTCTTTCCTGGTCAGGGCACGTGTGCTACTGTTGTCTGGGACCCCATGGTCCTGAGCAGGAATGAACCATGCTCCTAATATTAGATCACATCTCACGCCCCGGAATTAAGTCATAAAAATTTTAGGGTCTCTCACTTGTTTTTCCTAATGAAGAAAGAAACTTCATAGTCTGGAAAGCTCTTTTTTTTCTTATGTCTTCTGTTACTACAATAGCCTTTTACCAGGTGTTCGGGTCAGAGGAAGAGACTCAGCGCTGTGCAGGAGGCTGAAGGACCAGAGCAGATGGTGCCCTCAGGACCCTGATGGTGCTGAGCAATGCCCTTCGCTGGGGCCTTAAAGCTGCACGGAGATCTGCACAACATCTCCCTTGTGTCGCATGGAAGCAAAGGCAGCAAGATGAGAGGTTTGTAGGACACTGCGAGATGCGCGTGTAAATATCAGGTTCACCTTGTGCACCTGCTTTGATGACTGGTTGTATTTTTATGGCTTCCTTAGGTTCCTGGGGTTATATTGGGGTTATATCTGCCCGTGAAACCAGGGTCTGCCAATGTGCAGGAGGAGCTTTTCAACTCAAATGTAAAACTCCCATGTATTTTTTTTCTTTCCTAAAAAATGAATTCCTTCCTTCCACCCCTGGCTTTCTCCACCAGATCCCTGCCAATGGTGAATTAGTTATTTATTTATTTTTTCCCAACGCAGAGACATCACCCTCCCTTTCTTAGAGACTTTCATTATGTCACTGAGTCTCTTCCTTCCTCCTGCCCACTTTTTTCTTCTTTAGCTCAAGGTGAACAGCAGTTAGTAGCAAAAACATCAATTTCTGTGGCAAGAACAGCCAAAGTAGTCATTGTTCATTTCCTGCTTTCTACACAGCACAAAACCAAAATACTGCTTTTTCACCTCATAGTTTTGGCATTTAATTACCACTTCTCCCCAGCCCTGGGAGCTTTCAGACCTGGTGAGTCCTTTCGTACATTGTTCTCTGTTGTGTGATTTGGAGCTGTAATCCCTGGAACTTCTTCAGCCCTGGGAGCTGTTTTGCTAGCTGGCTGCCCATAGCATTGCCTTGGCAGGGCTGTGGTTGACATCACCAAGGATGTGTGATGCACATAGTCAGGGTATCGACTCAGAGCATCCCCAGGATGCTGTGACCACAAACATGGTCTGGCTTCCATGGTTTATAGCAGGGGAGGCTGCTTTGGGTTGTCCTGACCTTCCCAGCTGTCAATGTTTTTAGAGTTGGATCTCCACCAGTGAATGCAGGAGCTCTGTTTCTTGAGGAGTTTCAGTGGGAGCTTGCATTTGCTCTTCCACAGGTTGTCCTGGTGCATCCTCCCTTTACGTGATGCAACAACACAGGATCCGCATTTATGAAAGCTGTGGGAAGTGGTTAAATATTGCAGCTAGTCTTTAGATGGTCTGTTCATTTGGAAGCTGATAATTTCCTGCTCCAGACAGAAGCAGTGGATGTCCCCCCATGCAGAGTGCAGCTCTTCCAGGGCACTTCTCAGATCTCAAATTCCTCGTGTCTCCTCTTGACTTGCTCACCACCTATGGCAGCAGGTCTCTCTTGCAGTGCTTAGATATTTGAGGCATTAGTGACAGTGGTTTCTCCAAGGCATTATCTCCCTGCTAATAGCTTATTATTGCAGTATATTTTTCAGTTTACTAAGACGTATCGGAAGGAATTTTGATGGTTAAAAAAAAATCCGTCTTGATGAAATTTGTACTAATAGCTGCATAGATTTCATCCAAATGAGCTTCCTGCACAACTGAACACACTGTGTACTTTCTGACAGAGCTACAAAATGTTTGGCTCTTAGTCAACACCTCTCTAAGAAGATGTAGCATTTGCTGTTTTTTTGAGACCACAGCCAGCATCCAGATCTGCCTTTTCTTCTGCAATTCCTGTAACACTCCGAGTTTCTAATGCCCCAGAGCTTGGAGCAGTGGGAGCGTATGAATGACTTCTCTCTCCTGTTTGGAAAAGAAAAAAAACACACCTTAGTAGATGTAGAGGAAAGGTTTGAAGGCCTAAATACAGACTAAAATTAAAAAGGAAGAACCATCTGCAATCAAAGTTGGTAACAGTGACTTGGTATATGCATATTGCAGTTTTATAAGCTGCTGTACATGTGTACAGCACAACACTGGGCTCAATGACCCATCACGAGCCACGTGCCAAATAAAACGATGCTCCTTGATTCAAAGAGTTTGTGTGCTGTTGTTGATTGCAAATCTCATTATTTTTAAGTCAGTGCTGTGATTTTTGACTGCTCGAGGTAGTTATGAATGGAGATACTTGTATGTTCAGTGGAACCCAGCGGTGCTGACACGGATCCTTCATGCTGCATCCCCTGAAACGTGCACGTGTCTGCGTGGTGGAAGGGCACCAACATCCCGTGCCAGAGCTGCTGCTGACACCTGCAAGCCCCCAGCGTGGCACCCCGCGATCTCCTGCTGAGCTCTGCCACGACAGCAGCCCGGACCTCAGGCAGTGAGCAGCTCTGTGTGAATGTTTGTGCTCTAGTTCGTTAGACGCACCAAGGACTCCAAGGAAAAATCATTTACAGATGAATAAAAGTGCTGGAAAATGCCTGGAGATAGGAAAGAAAGAATAATTTCCAGGATTTCTTCAGGTTTCTGTAGCGAAGGTGAAGTAAGACATAAAAGTGCCATTTAAAACTTAAAAATAGAAACGTGACATTTTGAATGTGGCAAAACTAAGCATTTGGGCTCATTCATTAAAATATATATATATATATGTATATATAAAGTTCTGCAGGGGTTTTCGCAATCAGTTCCCTGTCCAGCTGCACCCGCAGTGCATGGAGCATCGCCACCCCCGGCTGCGATGTCTCGGACCAGGCTGCAGCACGCACAGCTCTGCACACACAGGCTGGGAATCTCCGTGTGGCCACCCGGAGCAGAAATCCTCCAAATTTCTGACCTCCCCCTTCACCCCACCACGTGTAAAAGATGCCACCTCTGCGAGGAGCAGGAGGCTTGTCCAGGTGCCCACTGTAGTGGCAATGTCAGTTTGATGAGCAGCCTGCTGCCACCACCCAGTGCCTTGCAAGAAATATTTATGGTTTGGGGTATGTTTGGGGTTGCACTGCATAAAAAAGGGCAGTCCAATCCTTCAGCACTTTCCTCCAGAAATTTCTTTTCTCCGTTGGCTGCCGCATCCCTCCATGCTGCAGTCTGTGTGGGTGGGGATGCTTTCCAACCTAAAACAGAGAGGAAGAAAATCCTTGAAAAACAACCCGTGCACAGAAAACACATCTTGGGGACAGCCAACGTGAGCTGCACAGTGCCTACCACGAGAAGTGGAAGGGCTCTTCTTCACCACAGCTGTGTGGGAGGTCAGCTTTTTCTGCAGGAGCTGATGTCAACATCCAGACCAGCTGGGGGAAACGAAGACCAACCAATTTGACCCCATCAACCCTTTTCACAACTTTAAGCAGGAAAGGCTGCTCTGTGAAGGGTGGGAAATAGAGATTTTGTTCTTTGGGCTCACAGTTTTGGGGCTTTCTGCCGGTGAGGTGAGACTCGATGAGTAGCAATGGCAAAAAAGCAGCATCTCATTTCGTGTTGCAATAGTGCTTTCAGCCTAGGCCAGGGCAGGGAAGTTATAGGAAAGAAAACATAGTGAATGAGTGACCCAGCTTATGATAAATGGATTGTAGGTGGACGTGAAATCAAACTTTGAAAACCTGTGAGCTGTGTAAAGGCAGCAGAGCATGGCAAACGTTTCCCTCTTTTGCTGTATGTTGAGAAGAATCACTGCAGGTTGGGTTGGGTTGGGAGCTTTGCTTGCACATTCATGTTTTTTTCTCAGAATGAGAGCAATCAGAACTAGTTTAAGTACTTTTTAATATTTTTTTTCTCAGATATTGCCTTGTATGACTGTCTTACGACAAAAGAATTGCCCTGAGAAGTTAGTGTTGCTACAACTATTATACACGTTACCCCACAAAATAATACATATTCACCCTAAATCTGTCCCCTTCCCATTTCTGCTCACACAATTGCTGTTTTTTTCCCCTTTGACAGAGCAGGTAAATGGGTGCAGTGCAGGAGGGCTGCCGAGTAAAGGAATAAACCCAGGAAGGCTGCTGTAGGGATGGCTGGAGCTTGGCTTCTCAGTGGAGGAGCACCGAGGTCCGTGGCTGTGGCGCTGGTACCCCACCTGCTCGGCGTGATTTCTTCCAAGATGGAATAAACTTTATTGGGAGTGAGAGGTTTAATCAGCGGCTTTAATACGAGGCAATGCTACAGGCGATTAAGCAGGAGCTCGTACTCATAAAAGCAAATGTGAAAGCACTCAGGAGTGCCAGAGGTTAGGGAGGAGATTTGCAGAGCGTGGTATGGGAAGGAGCATGGGTGGGTGGCGAGAAGCAATGCAGGTAGCAACGAAAGCCTTAATGTGCCCTGCAGCCCGACCAGCCTTTGAGATTGGGGTCTGGAGCCAAGAGCTGGCTGAACAGGAGCAATGAAATTCTTTGTGGCTGCTGGTTTGCTTCGATGCTCTCGATGTCCCGGAACACAACCACACTGACATCAGGGATGGCTGGCTGTGCCTCTCTGTTTGCTGTGTAACTGCAATACCTTGCAGGACCCCCAGTTTGTGCATCAAAAAAAATAAAAACCAAAATAGAAAGAGGTGATGGGCAAGACAGCTTTTTTAAGGACCGCTGTGAGCTAGCCAAAGCAGAGCATGAAACAAAAGGGATCACAGACCTGGATGTGGCAAAAGGATTTAAAGCCCAGAAACTGTGCCAAAAGAGATGAAACCAGATCTCCTTCAAGAGGTGTTGGTTTTCCTGCAAACGCTGAGCAGTCAGACAGCATCTCCTTGTGCACAGCCACTGCTGCACATCTGCACGTGTTGGAGCCCATCTGCAAATCCCCCTTTTGGAAGAGTGAAACCGTCCTGACGGAACGACCCACAGCCTGCTGTAGCAATTTTCCCATGAAATGGGGAAAGCGAAGAGATACTGGCAGACCCGGAGACTGCTGACAGATGTGAGAGGCAGCACAAAAGGTGGAAATTCTTTACCAGAAAGGGCTCGGTGTGAACCAGAGGCTTGGCAACGCACTTGGGCCAGCTGGTGGAACTGGCACGGAGGTGACATTTCCAGCAGCTCTTAGGAGCTGGAGATGACTGTGGGTCGGGAAGGAAGGACCTCTGGCACCCAGAAGTTAGGTCAGGTTTCCTACAACCCCTCCCTGTTCTCCTTCAGACAACGCAGGATTTTGGCAGAAACACAGCAAGAGGAGCTGCTTGCTATTTTCTTATTTTCGAAAGCAAGTCGTTGGTAAGGCAGGAGCTCCCTGTACAGCTGGGTTTAATATGCGTGAGGACAACAGTGATCCTCAGCTGGCTCGTGACATTACCGAGTGCTTAGAAAAAGTCATAAATTCAGTCTGCAGTATCAGGGAAATTAGCGATTATGGGAAAAAGAAAATAAGAGAGGCAGTTCAGTTAACTGCAGGCACAGTGGAAAAAATGTCAAGAAAGAAAAAAAAAAGGCTACTGTAAATATAAAACTAACAAGGATAAATTAGTTTAAAATTAAAATTAGTCCTCCATTCTGAGAAACAGGGGTAATAAACTGAAGAAGCTAATGTCGGAGGTAAAAACATCACCTCTCTGTGTCT
>NC_139721.1:154518645-154556145 GCF_964211835.1 Anser anser
AAAGGAAAGGAAAGGAAAGGAAGGAAAGGAAGAAGAAAAGAAAAGAAAAGAAAAGAAAAGAAAAGAAAAGAAAAGAAAAAGAAAAGAAAAGAAAAGAAAAGAAAAGAAAAGAAAAGAAAAGAAAAGAAAAGAAAAGAAAAGAAAAGAAAAGAAAAGAAAAGAAAAGAAAAGAAAAGAAAAGAAAAGAAAAGAAAAGAAAAGAAAAGAAAAGAAAAGAAAAGAAAAGAAAAGAAAAGAAAAGAAAAGAAAAGAAAAAAGGTACTGAGGAGAAACAGATGGCAGCAAATGAAATTAAGTCACTTTAAAGATTCCCATCCACTAACACAGATGTATAGGTCCCTGGAGACTTTAGCAGGTTTTTGGGTTTCTGTATTAGGACTTAAAGATCGCAAATAGAAATGAGTCTGGGGGGCAGGGGGAGATCTGCCTATGGCTGTTTGGGATGGTGGCTTTCAGGCTGTGCTTTGTTCCTGGCACATTCGGGAAGCTCATGGAGAAAGCACTACACGGCATGCCTGCTGAATTTCTAATACGTACAAAGCACCTAGATCCCTCTCAATTTATTCATTGAAAATATCTTCTAGCTCTTCTGCGTATTGAACCCACTATGAGTTCTGGTGATATAAATGCTGGTTGGAGGTAATCGTGTTTGCCTGCTTGACGCCTTGATGTGTAGGACTGAATGCTTCGGAGGGGGTTGAGTGTGTTGCAACACGCAAAAGCAGCACAGACATACCTGGCTGAACAAGCTGAGAGGCAACACAAACAGAAATTCCGATAGAGAGGTAACGGTGACACCAGGAGAGTCACAGTACGGTGGGTAAAATCCAAAGGCATTTCAAAAAGTGGAGTTTTGAGCATAAAAGAGCACTGTCTGCTTGGTTTGACAAACGAGACTCTTACCCCCTTCACTGATTTCAACTTTAATGAGCATTTTCCATCCTTTTCAATTCGTGTATTCTGACCCTAGGTCTTGAAAGTCCATGTGTACCTGTTCTCCTCACTTCGGATCGTTTCTTGCAACTGGACACATGCAAACATTCACAGCTGAAAGCACCCTGCAGCTCTTCGTGGGCTACAGGCATGAAATTTGGCTTGCTTTCCAATTCTGCTCCTTTTTTTTTTCTTTTTTTTTCTCACATTTCTGAAAAGAGTTGAATTCAGGATCCCAGGCTTCAGACAAACATCCAACTGCACATCACCAGACAAGCATACATGGGGCTGTTTTATGTTATTTATACACATCAGTACCAGGGGAGTGCTTTCTATTTGCCATGAAGGGCTCCTACTTCAGCTGGACATCATTGTACAGAGCAGTAATGGGCATTACTGCATATCTCGTTGTGAGGCTTATGTACTTTCCATGGCTATCAAGGCAGCCCTCCTGTTAAAAAAGGATTTGGGGAATAAGCATGTGTTAAAAGAGCAATTTAGAAGAGATGGGTTTCCAAACTGGAGGGATTATTCTGAGGCAGTACTTTGTATGACAGGCTTAAAAAGTATTATTTAAAATGTACTTGGTTAAAATTATGGATATTCAGTACTACGAAACACCCCCCAGCAACCTTGATCCTCCAAGGGTTTGTTTTTTTTTTTTTCTTTTTTTTTTTTTTCCATAAAAGCTTTTCACAATAGGCAGAGCCTGCCTCGGTATCTTCAATAGCTTATTTCAAATTGCCTGCAAACTGTGAACAAAGTGGATACAGCATGTGAAAACCCACACACTCCTTACTACAGAGGATTTCAATCCCTTTCTGTCGAAAGACAGCTGCTGCTGGGAGCAGTGCTGGACAAGGAATTACAGCCCTCGAGCAAGCAGTGGGGTTTGGGGAGAAGCTGAGTGAAACGTGTAGAGTGATCTCACTTTGTGACATTTACCCGGCTTCTCCAAATTCCTTTGTGAGGGCTGATGGCACTTGTTTGAGGGGTTGTTCTTAAGAGGCAGCGCGTGCTATAGGATAATGGAATGGTTTAGGTTGGAAGGGGCCTTAAAGCCCACCCAGTCCCAACCCCTGCCATGGGCAGGGACCCCTCCCACCAGCCCCGGCTGCCTAAATCCCATCCAGCCTGGCCTGGTGTCCCTGCTGGGAGGGAGCCGGGGGGAGATGCTGGTGCCTTGCTCTGGGAAAAGAGCTCAGCCACTGCGAATTTCTTCGTGCTGCTGCTGCTCCGCACATTTCTCACTGTGAATGGAGACATAATAAACCTGTTTAAAAACAGATGAGTGTTTAGGAGAATGGGAAGTGGGAATTGCTTCTCTCCCTCCTCGGACGACAAATTTGATTGCTGATGTGAAAAAGCCTGTTTTGTAAAAGCAGAGTGCAGCTGAGAAACATCAAATAACTTGAAGGGCAACGGATTTATCTGAAGGACCCTCCCTGCCTCCTCCAGCACTGGGATTTGGACTGGAGAGCCCAGCACTGGCAAGCACTCTGCTCTGGTTTGGACTGGTTGGGCACATTCGTGTTAAAACTGACTTGTTTATGCATTTTTCTATTTATTTATTTATTTTACATAAGTACCTTAAAATCACAGTAAATATTATGGTCCTGGAAATGCTGGTGTGTGATGGGGATGATGGACACGTGCTGTGTTTTGCCACATCCCACCCAGCAGCCACAGCCCGAGCAGACGGGTCCAAGGCCACGGGCAAGGAGGACAAAGTGGGCCAGGGGATGCAGAGAGAAGCCAGGAGGAGGTGGAGGCAGGAGACCCAGAGCGAGAACCTGAGATTTGTCCTGTTCCTTTCTCAGTGACTGTCTGAGAAAAGACAGTCCCAAGGTCACGGTTTGCGCTGCCCCTACATGGATGAGCAGAGGAGCACGAATTCTTTCAATGCCCTGCACTTAGTACCCACAGCAAAGGTAAGCTGGGAACCGATGTCCCCTCTCCTGCCTCTGCTCCCTGCCCCTTGCTCCTCTCCATCCTCTGCAGACCTTTTCCTCCAGGGACAGCCAGCCCTAATTCACGTATGTGCATAGCTGCAGGGATGCTGGCTTCTTCACAGGGCCTTGCCGTTTATCTAAAGCATTTCAGTGGGAGTCAGAAAGGTCAGATTGAAAAAAAAAAAGAAAAAAAAAAGAAAAAAGTGAGGTTTTAAAATGTTTTTTAACTCCAATATCATTGCCAAGTGCTACGGAGCCTTGCTGCATGCTGAGGCACAGGTCTGTAGCTGGTGTCAGCCCTACTGACCGCCTTGGGGTGACCCAGGCTGACAGCCTACCTAAGGTCACCTGTGTGAGTAGGTAATTAAATGACTTGCTCTTTTAGTTTCAGGGCAGTTAGAAACGCTCTACACCTTAAACTGTTGCTTTTTGCCATTAATTTTAGGCAATGCCATTCAAGAAGCAAGAAACAATTTTCAATAATAACTCTTACTTTAAGGAAAAGTCAAACAAAATTATACTCTGGGATATCTATTTATCTGCCTTTTTTTTTTTTTTTTTTTTTTCCTGAAATGGGTTTAGATATCAGAAAGCGTTCCCATAAGCAAATGCATTGATTTGGGGGTGCAGCACCCCGCACCTTCTGCTGCGCCTGGAGGGAGGGTGCAGGCAGCAGCCCTCCAGCAGGGGAAGCCCCGCGCTTGCTGGAGCAGGAGAGGAGAAAATTAAAACAGCAACTCACTGCTTAACTGAAAGAAGTGATTCTTCTTCAGTGATAATGTAAAAAGAAGAGATTTTTTTCGATACTTGATACCTCTGTTTACATTGGTGCTTCTTAGGTGCCAGCCGAGAGCCACAGCGATCATTTTATGTCCGCAGTAAAGGGAAAAATGCCACTGAAAATGCAATGAAATTATTTTCTAGGCACTTTATTATTTTTAAAGGTAATTGGAAGTCTCTACCTGGACCAGCTCTTGTGTGATAATGTCCTAAGTGAATGCTGCTGAATGTTCCCAGACAGGCCTATACATCTGTGAAGTTCATGCTTCTTCAGGGGAGGTTTGGGAACACAGCACACATCCATCTTGATTTTATTTCTCCTTCAAACTAAGCTAATTATTTCAGATCGAGCTACTCCCTTGCTCTCACATAAAACTCTAAGCTCAGCTTCTGGTTCTTTTACAGCACGTGTAATTTATCCAATATGCTGATGAACGGGAGACATTTATCATCTTTATCCCTTTTCTGACTGGGGCAACAACTTCTGGGCATCTAAACCAAGTATCTAGATGTCCCCTGCAGATAAGATGACAGCCCCCAGACAGCTCTCCAGGCATGTCCCCAGTGACCAGCAGGTCCATGACCAAGCTGAGAAGGTGAGGGCCAGCACCAGGCACCAGGAAGTTATTAAAGGGGGAAAAAAGTGGTTTTCTTAACCGGAGTTAAATCACAGCAGCAGTCTGAATGCTGATATCGGGGCTTTAGGTTAGGATCGCCTCCGCAGCTTTCACACTAGGGTGGTGAAAAGTTCATGGGTCATTGAGGGTGTGCTCTGGGCCCTGAAGCAGGTGAGACCCTGGCATCTGCAGGTTTTCAGTACCCCAAATCTCCCACTGCAGCACTCTTACAGCTTATCATCAAGTGGTTTATTGCGGCTTTATTTTGATTAGCAGGCCAAGCGTCCAAGGCTGCATTAATGTTAATGTGAACGTCTCTCAGATTCAGTCTTCAGGGCTGTAATTTTTAAACATGAGGAAAACCGAACATCAAAGCCAGTGGTGTTTGAGGGAACTCAAATCCAAGCTGAAGCTGGAAAAACAACCCTAGATCTCTAACTGACTACTGAGATCGTCTCATAAGGCTCCCTTTTTATTGTAATTTTTATAGGATTCAGCCTTGACTTTCCATCACCACCCTCAGCCCTTCTGCCTGTCTTGTTCTGAATCTTAAAAAATACAACAGATGTTTGATCTCAAGTAAGAGTAAAGTGCTTGGTTAGCTCTTCCCACAATTAACCACCTAGCAAAGCCGGTCCTTTTCTGATGTGGTGCCATTTCATTTCCTTCCCTGCTGGGGAGGGTCCCTGTTGTCAGACTTTCCATGACAGAGAAAGTCTGTAGAAGTCTTTTTTTTTTTTTTGAGAAATTCAAGAAATTCAGCTAGGCGTTCCCTTTTCAGGATGCTTTGAAAATACAAGCACAATTGTTCAAATCCATCCAAATTCTGTATTTGTTGCTTCGCCTTTGCTGCTTTTTGGAAATCAAATAACGGGGCTTAGAGCAATTTGCCTGTGCTCCCGCTACCGCTGCTTACATTTTTCTTTCTACCGATGTAGCCTCAGAAAGCAGTGGACCATTCAGGCAGCTCTGACTACATTTTCTGTTCGGCTCCTCCCTTTCTATTCCTTCCTGCCCCTGTTTTTTTCACTTGTAAAGGCATTTCAGATAAACGGTTTCTAAAGGAATATAGAGAACAAGATGCAGAGTGATGGCCCCAGAACAGTCCGTGGGGCAGCCAGAAACCAGCTGTTCTCAGTGCTCTTTTCAAAGTGCTTTTAAATCAAGCAGAACCTACCACGCAGCTCAGCAGTATGCCTCACACATTCAAAAAGTCTTAAAACATATTTAAACGGGTCAAAAGAAGAAAACTCAGCTTGCACCTCCTGTAAATCCTCTTGGTACCTGCAGCCTCGGAGCACCAAGGGCTGGGATCAGAGCCCTTTTGCAGGAGGAATTGCACTGCCTGCAAAGGGCAAAGAGGAGTAAGCTCTTGTGTATTTTTAGGATGAGCACTTTTGACAGGAAGCTGTGGGTTCTTGTTGGAAGTTCAGCCTGTTGATTTGTCTCCAGGCTCAAAAATGTATGTAACACCTGCGGTTGCCAGCGGTAAAGCTCCCTGTATTTGCTGTAAGACTCCACTGCAAAAGGGGGATTTCCTGCTGAGACCACAGGAGCCATCACTTGAAAAAGGATCACCATTTCTGCCTTTAGACATCCATATTCTCATTTACCAAGAATGGCAGGTAGCTAAAGAAGCGGTGTGTCACACGCTAAAAACCATTTGTTTCCCCCCTGTTCAGTGATACAGTTCTAGTAAATCTCCCGCTCTACAGGGATTTTGCAAACTCACTCTGAGGAGGCATTTTGACTACCAGGATTTTGGGCTAAATGAGAAAGTCCTGCTGTGTTCCCACCCAGCTAAGTGAGGAAAGAGATCACAAAGCTCCCGGGCATGTGGGAGCTACAGGAGAGCCTCCTTGGTGGGGTATCGGGGCAGCTGAGCATCTCAGAGAGCCACAAGGCATGTCCAGCACGAAGATTCAACACTTGGAGCAAACCAACAGCAGGAGGGCAGCTTGCCATCTCCCAGGGCAGCTCAGCCTCCCAGCAGAAACTGCAGAGCCGTGCCGCGACATCAACTGCAGCTGAACATCGCTGCCTGTCACCTACACGCTTCAGGATTTTCTTTCTTCCCCTAAGGTTTGGCTTTTCCCTGAAATGCCAGTCAAATGAACGACTGGAAGAGGTGTTTAAGTTGTAGGCAAAACTCCTCTCCCCTCATTAGCTTCCCCGTGGTGAGTTTGACATACACACAATGCGCCCACGCACTGCCAAACAGCCTCCACGCAACTCTTCCTAGAGGAAGAAAAAAAAGAAAAAAAAGAGGCCATTGTATCTTTTTTTTTTTTTACTTTAAATACATGTGAGACATGTAGCTACAAGAATTCTCCAGATGATCGCTGAAGGCAATAACAAAAAATAGACAATAAACATTTTTCCTGTATTAAAAAAAAAATAGTTGTAATTAATTCCTAGAATACTGTCAGTCAGAGTACAAGGTATATCCCTGGTTCCCACATGCAATCAGACATTGGAACAATAGATTGAATTGCAGTAGAGGGTACGAATGTGAATAAATAAAGTTATCTGTCATACTGCAGTCAAAATGACATGCTAGTCTCTGCAAGTTTTTCTCTCATGTTAGTCTAAGACTAAAGCCTTTAAAAAACAAACAAAACAAAACAAAACCTACCACAAACAAAACCTTCACTCAGGTTTTTTCAATAGGATTAGACTAAACCCATCCGACACCAGCTCTGAATTGATGAGACGCTGCAAATAAGAGCGGGTTCCACAAGTAAGAGAACAGGGGATGAAGAATTCAGGTTTGCAAATGCCGTGTTTTGGTCCAAGGTTTCTAAGCTCAGAATAGAATTTGAAACGCCGAAGATGCTTTGGTTTTTAGCCAGTTGCAAAAACAAGAGCACCATGAAGGAGCCAAGGGAGGTGGTGGTGGGAAAATCCCGGGGTTGCCATTTGGTCATGGAAAGTGCCAGTAGTCCTCTTGGACCTGAAAAGTGAATAGCTACCTTCAAAATGAGGTGTAATAACTCCCAAATGGGAACGCTCACATTTTTAAGAAAATAAATCATAGTCTGGAAGATGGAGAAACCTTGCAAAATCATTGCCTGTTCTTCAGGGCTCTGGACCCCCAGACGTGGTCCTTCTTGCGAGTCCTGTGACCGTGCATTTCTCAGGTGAGGATCCATCCCTCCTTCCCTGCAGCTGCTGTGTTGAGGCTGTAGGAGCGCCTGGCAATAAGGAATAAATTCTTCACTCAGAGGGCGGTGAGGCCCTGTCCCAGGCTGCCCAGAGGAGCTGTGGCTGCCCCATCCCTGGCAGTGCCCAAGGCCAGGCTGGATGGGGCTGGGGGCAGCCTGGGCTGCTGGGAGGGGTCCCTGCCCACAGCAGGGGTGGCACTGGGTGGGCTTTAAGGTCCCAGCCAACCCAAACCATGAAAGCAAAAAGGGTTAAATGATGGATGTCTGTAATGTTAAAGGGTAACCCTGGGTGCCACAAGCTTCTGTAGTGGCTGCCATCCTCTTGTTTCCACAACGTGTTTCTAATAATAATTTGCCAGCTGCAATGACTTGGAGAGATGGCACAATTTGAAGACAAGTTTCTTTAGGCCAGCTGGAGTCTGAGAGGCCTCAGAGAAAGCAAAGGAAGCATGGCACATGGGCAGCAAGTGTGGTACAATGGGAAAAATTGTTTTTCACAGCCTACATGCCCTAGGCCCACAGTCTGAAACTGACCCTCAGCATCTCTCCTTTTTTTTTTTTTGGATGTGTGAGAAGTGAACCCAAAGAGGGAAGAGGGAAAAATCTGCCAGCTTCCTAGATTTATCCAGTCATCAAAGAGGAAAAAAAAATGTAAATGAACATTTTGTACTTCTCCGGGTTTAAAATTAATTTTTACCCCAGGTGAAATTCACCTCCCCTATCTGTAAAAGTCTGTAAATTTAATGTTTAAATGTGGGCGAGTCTCTGTAGGCTTCTTGCCCACGTAGTGGAAAAACATCTATTTTTAACAATAACTCACTTCTTTTGAATGGGAAATTAGGCAACAAGATGCTCACAAAAATACCACTCAATGATGGCTGTGGTCTTTACCTCCTGGTCCCATTTCTCAGCTGCCTACAGCAGCCCCTGGCTATAGCATCATCCCTTCATGCATAACGATGAATAAAATAGCACTCAATCCTGAGTGATCACCGTGGTTGCCAAAACTTTTTGCTAATCTCCAGAAAGAGTTCATGAGATGTTTTATCTCCTTCAGTCAGATATAACTCATGCAATAGAAAAATGCAACAAGCTAACAGAATCTTCCTGGGTGAAAATCAGTTTACCTTTGGCTTGCCTTTCCTTTTATCCTTGATCAGAGAGAAGCTTCAGTAATTAAGTTTTTGCTGAGACAATTTTTTGTCCTTCGTATGTTTGCACAAAGAGGCTTCCCAGTCAACAGAAAAACAAAACAAAACGAAACAAAATGAAGCGTGTGTTTGTGTGTATGTCTGTTTTGTAGGAAAATTATGCATCTCTGCTGACATTTTCCAGTGCATGTGGGCTGACTATTGTGCCCAAGAAGGACACACTTTCCTGGGGCCATGTGGGGCTCCAGCAGGCAGGAGCTGTGCTGGGTGCCCTGCCTTTGCCCGGCCCAGCAATGTCAGCGAGCATACAGCTGGATAAAGGGGCCTGGAAGCACAGCACTAATCCTGCTCTGAGGCATCCCAACGTTCAGAGCACTCAAAGGGGAAGTCGGAGGAGGTCAGTGGGTTTGATCTGGTTCGGAGGGGTACTGTGAGAGTTGTTGAGGGAAAGAAGGAAAGATGCTTGCTATTTACAAAAGGCCACACAAAGCCACGCATCCAAGTGCTAAACACAACGTTCATACCACTAATTTCCTGCAGTATCTGGGCACCTTGCAAAGCTGGTCCATAGCTGAGAGGCACATTACACTTTCCTTCCATCCTCTGCACTGAGGTTTGGGTCATCCAGGTTACTGGGGTATTTCATGACCATTCAGATAAAAAATAAATAAATCTAAGTATCTCCCAGAACCACATCTGGGAACAATAAAAGGGATATTGCTCCTTTTTTTCCCCTGCATGGCAGCTGATGGAAGGAAATGAAAACTAATCAGTCTCTCCCTGCCCTGGGCTGCCATCCTCCAGCAGATACGAGCGCACTCAGCCTTTGACCTCACGTCTCGCCGAACAGACGTGCCGAACAGACTCTTATCTCGGTGCAGAGAGGGCAGATGGTGCCCATGTCCCCCTTTCTGCCTGGGAGCCTGTGGTGCTGGGGCAGATTTGCTCCATCTGCTTGCGTTGCAGGCTGGGGACAGCGGTGCTGTAGTGGCTTCGTGCTGCTGGGAGGCTCTGCTCCAGCACGCTGCTCTCTCGCTCCCGCTGTGGTCAGTCTCCAACGCCTCCAACGCTTCATCCCTGTCGCTCCCTCACGGTCCCTCTCTGCCCCTGCTCCACGCGGGGTCCCTCCCACGGGATGCCGTCCTTCCCGAACTCATCCTTCAAGACCTGCTCCCACAGGGCTCCGTACCACGGGGTCCGTCCCCCAGGAGCAAACTGCTCCAGCGCGGGTCCCCCACGGGCGGCAGCTCCCCCCAGACCCCCTGCTCCTGCGGGGGCTCCTCTCCACGGGCTGCAGCTCCGGCCCGGGGCCTGCTCCTGCGGGGGCTCTCCGTGGGCCGCAGCCTCCTCCAGGCCACATCCACCTGCTCCACCGGGGGCTCCTCCACGGGCTGCAGCGTGGAGATCTGCTCCGTGTGGGACCCGTGGGCTGCAGGGGGACAGCCTGCTCCACCAGGGGCCTCTCCACAGGCCGCAGGGGAACTGCTGCTGCGTGCCTGGAGCACCTCCTGCCCTCCTGCTGCACTCACCTTGGGGGCTGCATGGCTGGGTCTCACTCCTTGCTCTCCCAGCTGCTGTTGTGCAGCAGGTTTTTCTTTTTCTCCCCTTTCCTAAATCTGCTCTCCCAGAGGCCCAACCAGCGTTGCTCATGGCTTGGCTCTGGCCAGCAGTGGGTCCCTTTGGAGCTGGCTGGAGCTGGCTCTGATTTGACATGGGGCAGCTGCTGGGCTCTGCTCACAGAGGCCACCCCCACAGCCCCCAATACCAAACCCTCGCCATGTAAACCCAAAACAGTTGCACAGAAGGGCACGAGCCCCTCTGTGAGGACGGGTGTCCTGAGAAGATCCAAGCACCACAGCAGTGCTGGATAGGAATGAGACATTTCACCCTTTTCCTGGAAAAAAGCGCGCTCACTACAGGTGGGTAACTGCTGTCTTGGAGACAGGTGGAAATAAAAGTGACAGCCACAACGTGCAGGAGCCTATCTGAGGAGCAGCAGTGGATCTGCTGTCAAACAGATTTTGTTCAAGAGTTATTTGCTGTGTTCTGCATTCAAATGCTGACTGCTGCTGGGATCTCTGAAGGAATTTAAAGGGTTTATGCTGCTTATAGTCTTATCTGGGCACCTTATATGCTTATTTTACTACAAAACAGCCCTAACTTTCATTTGGTTGGCAGCTATTAACATCACATAAAGTAGCTTTAGCCAGGGTATTGTGCTCTGAAATCCCTGTAAGGCTGAGGTCTGTGCTTCAAAACTGCGTGCTGCATTGGCATCTGCCTGCCTCCTTGTAAAAACCTTCAGAAAACCTTAATTATTTTATACTGAGGACTTGCAGTTCCTTTTTTTTTTTTTTTTTCATTCACATTCCAGGTATTGAGTAACCCCTGGTGCCAGCGCTGCCTCGCACTTCGCATCTGCTGCTCTCCCCCTGTCTGTTTAATATTCACCCTGGCACCGTGATGTGCGCCTGGAAGGTCCGAGACGCGCGGCGGGGGCATCCTGCCTTTACGCACCTGCAAACCTTGGCACCAGGCGAGCAGCTGAGGAGAGAGAAACATCACGGGCCTGCACCTCCCCGGCACCACGCGAGAGGCTCCATATGCTCTGGTGCTCCCTGGAAGATCCGCGTTTGCCTCTGCATCAGAATTGTTCTCCCCACCCTTGAAGGCAGGTCTGCGTTTTGGCTGAGAAACGTGGGGACCGTCAGCCTCGCGCACAGCTCTGCTTTTCCCCTGTGAAATCCGTGTGGTGGGAGCACAGGTAACCCATGCAGAGGGATAGAAGGCTGCTTTCATGTCTGCAAGGGGCGCACAAGGTGGTTACATTAATTTTCACCAGGGTGTATGTGCCACAGGCTTTTTGGGGTTGGAAATATCCCTGTTTGGTCCAGCCATGCCAGGCCAGAGTGATGTTACAGAGGCAGCACCTGGCCAACATGTGAAGGGCTTGATGATGTCCAGAGCTTCCCTTCCCTTCCCTTCCCTTCCCTTCCCTTCCCTTCCCTTCCCTTCCCTTCCCTTCCCTTCCCTTCCCTTCCCTTCCCTTCCCTTCCCTTCCCTTCCCTTCCCTTCCCTTCCCTTCCCTTCCCTTCCCTTCCCTTCCCTTCCCTTCCCTTCCCTTCCCTTCCCTTCCCTTCCCTTCCCTTCCCTTCCCTTCCCTTCCCTTCCCTTCCCTTCCCTTCCCTTCCCTTCCCTTCCCTTCCCTTCCCTTCCCTTCCCTTCCCTTCCCTTCCCTTCCCTTCCCTTCCCTTCCCTTCCCTTCCCTTCCCTCAAAACGGGAACAGCATGTTTATAATTATTTTGGAACACAGGAGGTTTAAAAACGTGCCACCTTCACATGGCTCCTGATGCTGTGCAGCCGTTACATCATCTGCAGCCCCTGTCCTCCTGTGACATCTTCTTGCCTCTTTCCCTGCACGCCGACCTCAGTGGGGACGCGGGCTGCCTCCTTTCCATGGGGGATCGGTGCCGGTGCCTGGCAGCAGCTGGCTGGTTCAGGCGCTGGGTCCCAGTGGCTCAGGCAAGCAGATGCCTCCGGTTTCGTGCACCCCAGCTGCCGGTTTGGCACCCCAATCCCAAAGAGCAGGGGAAGTCTGGCAAGTAGAGATGCTGTTTTTTAGAGAGTGCCGTCTTCCGTGCCAGCAGCCTGAGGTGCGACCACAATTCGGGGCCCAAGGAAGACGCGCTGACCTCAGGTTGCTGCTGGAATGATGAAAAATGCAGCATTGCAGGCCAGTGCTTGCACAAACCTGGGGATGTGGCCAGCAGCAGATAGCCTTGAATTACTCAGGGATTTCCACCTTCGGCAGCCAGCATCGTGGGAAGGGGATCGGACCGGGCAGGGTGGATGCTCCAGTAATGCAGCAAACGTTTCATCTCCAACAGAGTGCTGGGGCTGGGGATTTTTCTTCCTGCAAATTAGGGTTGTGGAGGGAAGGGGAATTTTTTTTTTTCTCCTTCCTTCTGCATTCCTGCACAGATGAGCAGCCCCACCGCAGCGGCAGCCTGGCCAGGTTTGCTTTCCCAGGGAGCGCTGCTGGATGCGGGGTTCAGGACCAGTTTGTCAGAAATGGCTCAGCAGAAGCCCACGGTGAGGGGATAGCTCTTATTTTCCACCTTCCCCATTTTTGTTGCAGTGATGGGACGGAGCCTGCTCCAGGGTGCAAAGCCCTGGGAGCTGCACCCAGCCCTGCACGGTGCCAGCCCCAGCGGGCGCTCAGCATTGCAGGAGGTATTGCTCCCACTGATGAAGATGCTGGTTAGGCTGAGGAACATCGGCTGTGCCCAGGGGGTCTGGAGAAAGGCCCCACCTGTCTTGCTTTTCAGGGTGATTAGGGGAAGTATTTGACTTGCCCAGCATGAGAAATTACACTGCGGAGAGAGCTGCGAGGCTCAGGCTGGCTGCTCAGCTGCGTGCGCGAAGGAGGAGAAACAGCGAAATGCAACGAAACCGAACTGCAGCCTCTCCTCCAGTGACCAGCTTAAAATCCATGCTTGGGCACAGCCCACGCACAGGCAATAAGCTCCTGTTTGTTGCCACCGTGCCGAATTGTGCCACGTGCTCAGCTCCTGCTGCACCCTGCCACAGCCCCGTCCGAAGGGACAGTGCCACCCCTTCCATTGCATTGTGCTAAAGTGCCCCTCACGGGCTTGCACCCTCATTTCCCCATGCGAGTGACTCCACTGGCTGCATTTACACCTTTTCCAGTCCGAGAATCATTAGCAAATATCGGGGAGTTTGAACCCCACATTGATTTCTCCTTCACTTTTTCATAGCAGCGTTGTGCTGTCGAGCCAGATTCGTTCCCGAGCAATGACTACCTTGTATCACCATTCGCAATGAACCGTGTGCTGCAATCAAAGGCAGACATCAATAAGATTTGTTTTAATCATATTTATTTCCTGTAATTTTTGATTCATTGAGTCCTTTATCAGCTGTTCCACGTTTTTGCCAAGGATCGGTTTCAAGCTGTAAATCAGTAACAGTATTAGCCTTATGAATACTCAGTTTCTCCTTTCTAAATACTGGCACAACTTCAGGTCTCGTCAAGCCTTCTGCAACTTATCTCAGGTGATACGGAAAATAACGGTGATGTAAAGAGCTCTTTGCCCACCTCTTTTAAAGCCAAGGGATATGCTGGCAGTTTGGTGACGTTCAGCCAGGGATGCAGATTTTGATAGAGGCATTTCACCCCACTGCTCCCCCATGGGGCACTAATGACACCGTCGCTGTGTTCCCCTTGTGTCTGCTGCCGTCCCAGTTTGTGGGTGCAGGGAGGGATCCAAGTGAACGAGGGTGCTGTGCCCATCGTGGGCAAAGCAACCGAAATCACTCCTTTACAGAAATCACTATGACACTTTGTCAGTTGTACCCCACCGCAGCGATCGCTGGAACTAATAGCCATTAATTACCTTTGTCAGATGAAATTTCCTTAATTGTCCACAACTTTACCTCCACGAAACCACCTCTTGCAGCTGCCACTGACAGCTTAAAGGCCACGTCAGTGCAAAATTTTAGGAAAAAGCTGGGTAAATTAAGGGAAGGTGAAGGCACGTGTGGCCCACCTCTGGCTGTCCTGGAGCTACCCATTTGACCTGCCTGCATCGAGAAGAAAGGTCAGCGGTATGGGGTGGAGGGGGAAGGCGTTCAGCCCACCTGTCATTTAATCCGAGGGCATGCTTTTGTGACCTTTTCCTCTCCCTAAAAAAATACAGGAAAGGGGGTAGCAGGCCGCCTTGAGAGCTGCTGCTCCTTGAACCTTGACCAAATGCATTCAGCGTTGCGAGGAGACATTCAGCAGGCAGCTCGCACCGCGGTTTCTCCAGCTTTCGTGCTGCCATACAGCTGTTCATCGAACTGTCAGAGCATTGAGAGGGAAATAAATTAATTGTAAGTGGAAGAAGGTTAGTTAAATCTTTTCTGGAAGTATTATATAGCCATGAAATTGCATAGGAAATTCAATAATAATGGGTAATAATGTTCTTCTGAGAAATTAAATAGGAGCCCAATTTATAATGCGGCTCAGCATTCAAACCAGAGTGTTCCACCTTCCCCGTACACGATAAACATTTACTAATTAAGCCTCACAAAGCCTCTGTGAGGTAGATCTCTTCACACCACTGACTCTGTTTTATAAACGGGAACAAGGAGGTACAAGACACATCCTTTGAAGCTGGGGCTGCATGTCTTCAAACATGATCTGGGTCTCTGGGAGCCCACTCGGCATATGTGTTCGAATAGGGAGAGCTTTGTAAAAAGCCTCAGAGCCAGGAGCAGAAGTCAAGGTTTCTTTATGCCCCTTCATATGCTCTGATCATAGCTGCACGTTTTGATGCAAATCTTCAGCACGGTCTCCAGAATACTGATATTTTTCCTGTGTGATCACATTACATTGCAGGAGTGGTATTTAGAAGAAAAGCCAATGGTCTTAAGCCTCAAGCAAGAGCTGTAGGAATCGGCCTGTAATGGAGCTGCTAATTATGTGCAGAATCAAAGGAACAAAACTTAAGAGCAGCTGGAAGCTGTTATTTGTGGAAGATCAGTACGGATTGTATGGGATGTGGGTTGTCAAATAGATGTGGATGTAATTTGTGCCAGGATATTGGACTATCCACGACTATAGACAAATTAGAAATATTTAGTGTCATTTTGTAATCCTCTCCTGTCTCCCTGTCACTGCTTAAGGCATAGCATGAATAAACACAGGTTGTAATGAGACGGAGCTTCATCCCAGACAGCAAGCCACAGCAACAGTAGGCGTCTTTCCCATTGGTTTCAGTTTGAGTTTTGTCTACTTGCACGAGATACTAAGTTAGCATACAGTTTATTCTACACCCTGTTCAAGGATCCTACATGACATAGAACTGCAGGAATCATCGAGAATCTGCAGTACTCATCCAACAGCAAATAGAAATGGGAAGGGACACAGCCCGGCCTGAAATGGGGTTGTGTAGACATGGCACTGTGTGTTAAACAGTGGGCTAAAGTCCAGTGTCACGATTAATCCATGCTTATGTGTTGAAATTGTTGCCATGGTGCCTAACAATTAAAAAGGGAAGATACCAATGGCATAGATGAAGAGTTGCCTGATCATTTAGCGTAATACATTGGGAGAAATTTTTACCCAACTCTAGCTCAAAAGTTATTTCTTCCATTTCAGACCTCAAGAAGATCTTGCATGCTTAAAAGCACGACAGTTTTTAAAAGTGCATGGGTTGTATTTCAGAGCCATGTAGTTCAGATGAAATAAATAGTCCATTTTCTGCTTTCAGGCCTAGCTGAAAACTATCACGTAGCTTCTACTACCGAGCTGAGCTGAGGGTCTGGCTGGAGAGGGAAGCTTTTTTTCCAACTCATTTTTGGCTGAATAACCCTTCACATGACAACAGCAGTCAAGTTCCCCAAAAGTACAACTTTGCATTGGTGATGAGCTGTCCAGAGAAAGCAGTGCAACCTTTATAACCCCACTAAAAGAAATTTGCTCAAGGGTTTGTCACAATGTTTGATATGTCAGAGATAATACTTAATGTAATGAAGAAATTAAATACTCTTTACTAGCTGTAGGGAGGTTTGCCCGTGGTTAGTGCAGATCAGAGACTCTGTTTTGGCGAAATTAGAAGGTTGCTCCCATCCCACCCATCTTCATGAATTAAGACTATGCTCTTACACAATAAAAGCATGTTGGATAATATTCTGATTTACTTGAAGTCCCTGAGAATTTGTCCATTGCCTTCAGTGAGGGTAGGATTTTACCTAATATTTCTAACAGACTTTTATAAAATAGTGTTGAAAAAGATCTCAGGGGCCTTCTTGTCTCTCCTCTTGCCTCGAGGCAGGATCAGCTACGTCTGTGTCACTCCTGATGGATGTTTGTCTAACTGGTCCTGAAAGAACTGCAAGGCTCGATAGCACCGTGAGCTCTGCTTCCATTTTCACCTGTCTCAAGATTACAAAAGAAAAAGGTCTTTTTTTACCAACTCTACCAGATTTTTGACTGGTTTAAAGGACCAGTGACAATTTTATCTTCTGATGTCTCATGATCTACTAAGGATAGGAACTAATCCTATCCGCCACCAGGGAGTTTTTCCATGATTTATAGACATGCTTCCCTTTTATCTCTTCTTCTTGAGGTATCTGACATGAAATCGTCTTTCTGATTCCCATCTTGTCTTTTCCTCCACCATTTCAGTTCCAATCTGATTTCAGAGGCTGCCCCCTAAGAGGTGATAGTTAAAACTAATGCTTTTATTTGTCTCAAGGCCTGTCAGTCTTCCCCCAGCACAGAATAAAGTGCATAATTCTAATTCTAGGAGTGAAATGTCAACAACTGCAATTATGTTGGCAACACGGAAAGGCAGGGAGGCCACAGAGCAATAGCCAACAGGCAGGACAGAAGCTTAAGGGGGGGAGGATGAGGAGGGATGGGCAAAAGAAGAATCGCTTAAGTGTGGTCCTCGTGGAGGAGCACATCTATGGATTGGTTTTGCATCTAGAATGAAACACTGCCCATCATTAACTGCCCCTTTTCTGCAGTCCAGTGCTCAAGGAAATTAAGTGGGGTCTTTGCTTTGACTTCAGGAAGACCTGAATCACACCCATAAGCAGCAAAATGCAGCTCCTCATTGACACAAAATCTGAAATACACTCCTTGCATCCCCTGCAACTACAGGAAACCTGCCCCACAGCCGCTCAAAATACATCTGTGATTTAGAATGGCAAACACAGACACAACGTTTAACATTTATAGGCCAGGAACACATGGTGTTTTGGAAAGTAAAGGTCTGAGACAGATGCTCACAAGTAGCAGTCAGAGAATGAGGGGTGGATTTCCCAGGCATTCTTTCTCATTCAAGTGTATACTGTGCATTAAGCCTTCACAATAAATATATTAAAAACAAAAACAAACAAACAAACAAAAACCCTCGCTACATGGAATCCGATAGCAAATAGCACAACCTGTTGTTGATAAAGCATGTGAGAAAGGGCTTTGTACTTGGGAGTCTGCTTTTAACCCTTACTGAGGACCTTTATTCCTCAAATACAGACACGTAACAATCTCTACCAGTGAAAGACAAGAAAAACGATCTGTTTGACTGCGCCATAAACATCGAGCTTCACACATAATCCCAAAACCTCCTGACATGAAGCGGTCCCAGCTATGCACATGGGACAAAGCTGATTAATGCTCCGAGAGACCAGGCAGGAGCTGAAACCAGAGTTTCAGATGTGACCTTTTGCCAGAAGGCTGCTGTGCACCGTTACTGCCACCACACAGTCCCAAAAACATCACTGCGAAGGCAAGGGAGCGGTGGGGCACTGCAGGAAGAATGCTTCGCTGCTGGCCAGAGAAACCCTCACATGCTGTTTCAAGAAAAATAGCAACTGCCTTAGAAGCTGGGATAGAGTCTGCGTAGGAACCGGGACGTATGACCTGTGGGGATGCGTCTTTAGCATCACCTCAGTATCTGTGGCTTTCAACTCCCTCGAGTTCGGTTGGTTTCATTGAGAGCTGAGAACAGCCCCCTGGGGCAGCAGGAAAACTTCCTCTTACTCAGTGCTGTCTAAAGAACAGGTTCCTGAAGGCATTGTTGTAGTTTTTGTTGAAAGCAGTGTAGATGAGCGGATTAAAAAAGGAATTTGAATAGCCTAGCCATAGAAAAATACTCTTCCAAATGGGCGGGATGTCACACGAGCAGAGCGGGTTGATGAGCTCTGTGATGAAGAAGGGGATCCAGCAGAGCACGAAGACCCCGATAAGGATGCCCACCATGAGGGCAGCTTTCCTTTCCTTCTGCTCTCTCCATGTGTCTCCGTCCGTCTGGAACGTAACAGTGGCATGCCGGACAGTGAAGACCATCTGTGGCTGCTGGGCGGCTTCTTTCACCTGCCAAACACAAACACAAGTTGAGCCATATGTGCCTCGGGCAGCCGATCCCACACAGCGGGTACGCAACCAGACTGTGCAAGCGACGGCCAGCGCTCCCGGGGCAACGCGGGCCATCTACGTCATGGTATGACCCTCTTTCGGGCAACGCAGACCCAAAACTAAAGCCCCAGGGGAAATAAGTGCAGCACCACACAAAGATTTCTTCCCCTTTTAGGATCAGATCAGTAAAACAGGCGCACACCCACATTCCACGCACACAAGTCCCCTTTCTTACTCTGAATGCATCGAGTTAAAGAGTCCTTAACAGGAGAGGCAAGACAATTAAAACAGATTTCCTTCTTCCCCCCAAGAAATCTTTCCGGGACGCAGTGACTGTGCTTGGGATGAACTGGCACAGCCCAGGCAGGATTTGCAAGGATGCTTTGTGTGTGTCTTCTGTGCGGGTAGATTCACAACCTCCCCAACCCCACAGCTGCTTGCCGGGTTTCCTTCCTCAGTTTCGAGGGGATCCCACTCATTCACACCCCTGCACACCTCGCCAAGGGGGGAACGGTGACCCCTTGCTCCCGCTCGCAAGCACCAATCCCTCATTTTGTGGGGGAACCTCTGTGAGTCGCCGTGCACCCATGTGTGGCCAAGGATCTCCGTCTGGCCCAAAGTTGCTTTGGCCATTCCTTGCGTGCTCCCAGCTGGGAATGTGGCAGTCAGAAGCCTGGGCTTGCAAGCTCTGAAGTCAACTTTCCCTTGAAAGCCTTCAGGCTTCACGGGGCTTTGGAGGGATGCTGTTTGCTTGCCCACCTGAGGTGTAAGTTTCGCCCAGGGGCTCGGCAGCTCAGCTGCTCCCAGAAGTTCCCAAAGCAAAAGGCAAGCACGGTGACCTACCTCCAGGGCTCCCGGTGTAACGGGGGTGATGGAGTTGTTCTTCCTAGACCCGATGCGAAACTTGGCTGCCTTGTAGATTTTCCAGTACACAAAAAGCACCACGCACAGGGGCAGGTAGAAGGCGCCAAACGTGGAGAAGATGGTGTAGGAAGGCTCCTGGCTGACCTGGCACTCCTCGCTGTCCTCCGAGTAAGTCTCTCCCCAGCCGAAGAGCAGCGGGGCCAAGGAGATGAAGGCGGAGAGCACCCAGGTGAGGGCAATCATGATGTTGGAGATGCGGCGCCGGGTGCGCAGCGTGTACTCCAGGTGGCGAGTGATGGACCAGTAGCGGTCCAGGGCGATGGCCGTGACGTTCCAGATGCTGGCGGTGCAGCACAGGACGTCGAAGGAGATCCACACCTGACACAAGGAGCGGCCCAGCCGCCACCGCCGCCCGGACAACTCGTGCACCAGGCTCAGGGGCATGACGAGGGCCGCCACCATCACGTCAGAGATGGCCATGGAGGCCACCAGGTTGTGGGGCACCCGGTGAAACGTGCGCACGCGGAGGATGGTGGCCAGCACCAACCCGTTCCAGAGGAAAGTGGCCACCACCAGCATGGCCAGGAGGGTGAGGACCAACACGCTGAAGACGGAGAGCTGCGTCCTGCCGCAATCCGCACCGGCGGGCGACCCGCTCCGGTTGCCAGCATCGTGCATCGCGGCGGCGGCGAAGAAACAACTGACGTTGAGCGTCCTCTCCATACCGTCCCCCGGTCCCGGCGCTGGGAGCCGCGGTACTACCGCGGGCGCGGATCCCCGGGGGCCACCCACTCCGCGGGGCTCCCCACCGGAGCCTTCATCCCCGGGGAGGAAGAACCTCGCGGCGGCAACCAAGCACCGGCGGCAGCCCCCGGCCCTCTCCGTCCCCGGCGGCGGCGGGAGGCGGCTCCGCGGGCGCGGGGAGCTGCGCGGCTCCCCCCGGCGCTCCGGCGGGGCGGCGCGGAGCGGAGCGGGGCGGCGCTGGAGGCAGCCAAGGGGCGGAGGCGGCGGAGCCCGTGCGGAGGAGCTGCTGCCCCTACCGAGGGGCCGGGGCAGGTGAGTCCCCCCCTCACCTCCTCGCGCGGGTGCGGAGCGTTTTGGTGCTTAGTCATTTTGGGGGAGCGGTTGTGGTTTTTTGTTTTTTGTTTTTTTTTATTTATTTATTTATATCCCGCTCGGAACAGGAGGAGAGGAGAGGGGAGATGTGCCGTGCCCGGCTTTGTCCCCGCTGGGGATGCCGGGGGTGGCGTTGGCCCCCCGTAGGATGGAAGAAGGGCACAAAGTTAGCATCCGTGCAGAATTGGACCTGGGGGGCTTCTCGGGTGGCGTGAGGATGTGGCGGCTCGCCTGGGCTTGCAGCGAGCAAGCCGGCCGGCGACCCTGCTTTATTTGGGGTGGGGGGGGACGTGGCGGGGGATTATTTCTTGGAGAACTTCTGCTCTGACATTTCCCAACTTGTGAGCAATTGGCAGGCCTTTCATTAGCAACAATCTCTCTTTTCGATATTGTTAGGAAGCGCCGTTTGAACATTTCACCTTTTTTTTTTTTTTTCTCGTGCTGCCCGTGATAAGAGGGATTCAGGGCCTCATAGTAGCAGGCAGGATTTAAGCCCACCGAGCAGCTTTCCCAGCGCACTAGCTACATGCAGGGATGCCAGCCAGCTGCTGCCTGCCGGCCTGGGGCTGCATTCAGGTAGGGCTGTGCCTCCTCCTTCTCCAGAGGGTCCCAGGGTAATGGGTCCGGAGAGGTTTGGGGCAGGAGCTGGCCATCCCCGGGCGCGGGCACGTGGCAGGGACAAGCAGGTAGGAGCTCACAGCCTGCATCGGCAGGGGCTGCATCGGTATTAGGAGACGGTGGCAATGACACTTGTGGGACTTTCAGAGAGCTGGGGGAGAAAACCTAAATGAAGCCGGTGTTCTGGGGAGCACCCGTGTGTTCGTGGTGTTCGGGGGTAAACCCAAATGGGGCTTTCCGCTGTGTCTTCTGAACCACTCCAGACTTTTTCATGAAAACCAGCAAAGTAACAATAACAGGGGGTAAGCAAACGAGATGTTTCCTAGCGCTGCTCCTCATTTCTCCATGCTACCAAGGGAAACACAAGGCAGCATATCCAAATCAGGTTCGGGGATTTGCATCAGGTGGGCATGTGGGATTTTGCCCCACACTGTCCCGTGTTGGCTGTGTGTGTAGCAGGGCACAGCACAGCAGGGGCACAGTCTCTGCTCCCCCCCCATGTGAGGCACATGTGGGGCAGCCTGATGGCCACCTTGTTTTTTGGAGGATGGGAATTTACCCGTACGGACTCACGCTGGTCTGTGACACTTGTCCTAGGGCCAGAGAACAGGACCCGGTCTGTTTTAGCTCCTAGAACAGATGTAGCCTTAGAGGCTGTAACATAATTTTGGAAGCATAGAGCCATCTTTTCGGGGGAGAGACTGTTGTTTTATCCTTCGTGCACGTGAATATTGGCAGTTTTTGAATGGTTAGGTTTTTTGCCTTACAATGCAAAGGACAACTGAGGTTTGCATGCTTTCATAAAAGCCTCCTGATTTAAAATTCCTGGTTTGCAAGGTGCCAAACGTCCTTGACTATCATTCAACTGATCAAAACACTTAGCAACTGCTAGCACTGAGAGGTTTTTGTTGCATGGGCCCTTCCCAGAGAATCCTATGAAGCCCAGAATTAACAGAATTAGCCACAAATTATGGAATATGTGCTCCTGAAAAAATATTGTAATTCTTTGCTTCAGGAACAAATACACAAAAATTACATTTAAAGGGAAATGGAAATAAAATGTATTAAATCTGAAGAAGTAAAACTAGATTATGTCCTAATGAAAAAATTATTTATATTTTCATTATCTTACTTACTGGACTTTTAAAAATATGTATTAGCAGATTCTGGAGTTGGATGGGTCAGCTGAGTACTAATTGGAAATAGAAATTGTGGGCAAATACACACAAACACATATATATAGAATATATATGGAAATGCAAAGTTCTTCACCTGGGAAGGAAGAGCCCTGTACAACCGCACTGGCTGGGGACTAACCAGAAGGAGAAGGAGACAACTGCTAGAAGGAGAAGGAGAACTGAGATTTTCAACCCTAAGAAGAGAAGGTTTAGGGGACAATCATACTGCTGTCTCCAGCTACCCCACATGAGGGTGTAGAGAAGGTGGAGGCAGACTCTTCGTAGGGGTGCATGGAGATGGGACAAGGTGCATTGGATGCAAGTTGCAAGATCATAGAATCATTGAATGGCTCAGGTTGGAAGTGACCTTAAAAACTATCCACTTCCAACCCTCCTGCCATGGGCAGGGATGCCACCCACTAGATCAGGTTGACCAGGGCATCGTCCAACCTGGTCTTGAACACCTCCAGGGATGGGGCATCCACAGCTTCTCTGGTCAACCTGTGCCAGTGCCTTACCGCACTCTGAATGAAGAATTTCGTCCTAACCTCTAATCTAAATCTCCCCTCTCTTAGTTTAAAACCATTCCCCCTCATCCTGTCATTATCTGCCTGAGCAAAAAGTTGCTTTCCATCTTCTTATAAGCCCCCTTTAAGTATTGAAAAGCTGCAATAAGGTCACCCTGGAACCTTCTCTTCTCCAGGGTGAACATCCCCATCTCTCTCAGCATTTTTCCATAGCAGAGGTTCTCTAGCCCTCTGATCAACTTTGTGGCCTTCCTCTGGACCCAGTTCTTGTGCTGGGGGCCCCAGACCTGGATGCAGGGCTCCAGGTGGGGTCTCACATGGGCAGAGCAGAGGGGGACAACCCCTCCCTCCCCTGCTGCCCACCCCTCTGTTGATGCAGCCCAGGAAGCAGTTGCTCTCCTGGGCTGCAAGCACACACTGCTGGCTCATGTCGAGCTTTTTGTCCAGCAGAACCCCAAGTCCTTCTCTGCAGGGTTGCTCTCCATGAGTTCTTCTCCCAGTCTGTGCTCATGTCTGGGATTGCCCCGACCCAGGTGCAGCACCTTGCACTTGGACTTGTTGAACCTCACGAGGTTCTCATAGGCCCACTTCTCCAGTCCCTCTGGATGGCACCCCTTCCTTCTGGTGTATTGACTGCACCACTCAGCTTGGTGTCATCTGCAAACTTGCTGAGAGAGCACTCGATCCCACTATGTCATTGATGAAGCTATTAAACAGCGCTGGTCCCAGGACAGACCCCTGAGGGACACCACTTGACACCAGCCTCCACCTGGACATGGAGCCATTGGCCACCACTCTCTGGGTGTGACCTTCAAGCCAACTCCTTATCCACTGAATGGTCCACCCACCAAGTCCATCTGTCTCCAATCTGGAGATCAGGATGTCATGTGGGACTGTGTCAAAGGCCTTAGAGAAGTCCAGGTAGATGACATCAGTCGATCTTCCCTTGCTGACTGATGCAGTCACTCCATCATAGAAGACCACCAGTTGGCCCTGCTTTAATGAGGGTTGGACTAGGTGATCTCCAGAGTTCCTTCCCACCCTAGATCATTCTACAGTTCTTATTCTGTAATCTTTAAGCAAGGTGGCTGGATGCACCGGATTTTGGAATGGACTGTTATTTTTAAAGACCAAATGCTGTTTACATTACACACATTAGTAAGCCCATTGATTTCCTCAGAACCACTGATATTTATAAAGTGAGTGAAAGCTTGAGGTCTGTGGCAATTTGGTAATGTTTGTGGAATGATCTCACCTCTGAAACTGAGACAAGCATCTGGACTACAAAGTCAGGACTATCTCACATCTTCAATGATGGTGCCAGAGGAGTTAAAAGTTACTCTGCTTTCCTAGATTTAGCAGTTTCCCTCCACTAGAGACCAATAAATACTGCTTGTAATGAAATACCATTTACAGGAGGTACTTTCCAATTCAAAATATCCCATTGTAGCTGGTAGTTGGAGAGTGGGAGGGAATCCCAGATGGTCACTGCAGTGTCACTTTCCTACACGCACATCCAAGTAGTGCCTGTTCTTGGGGACAGGGTCAGTACACTTTTACTGTCAATTTATATACAGATCTTTTGAACCTCTGCATTTAGAACTGGTGGAAAAGTGAAAGGAAACGGCCCAGGAGGTCTTTTTGATGAACAAATGAGAACTTCGATCTACAGGGCAGGTGGAGCTGCTGGGTTAGACAAGCATTAAAGGCACTTGCGTACTCACTGGATATAGACAGCAGCGCTCAGAGCTCTGCTCAGTTGCCAGCCAGACTGCTCAGTAATTGTGTATCCTGTCAGTGCAATTTCTGAAGCTCAGGTAGTCACCAACTCAATTTTACTTAACGTTCATCAACTCGAGCTCGGGCGTTTTACATCCAGACATGCTTTCTGAACACGCTTGCACACCACCCACTCCTTTCTTGCAGCAGCAAAACTCTCAGATACAAACACACGTAAACCAGGCAAACTGTGAGGCTGTTCTCACACCCTTACAGCCCATCCACACTTCTGAGTCTCACTCTAGTCTTGCTAAAACCAAGATCTTCAGAGATGGGCAATATGACAGGCAGTGTGCATTGTGATAGACTCTTATGGCGCCCCACTTCTGGCTTGGTTTGGATTTCAGTGTCCTGTGGTGGTAGGAATGTAGTTTGGGGAGTGGAGAGGAGGGACGCTGAACTGGAGCTTTCCATGGACAGGCGCCGTTTTTTATGAAACTTTCACCTCTTCATATAATTCATTTCATCAAACCTTTCTCAGCTCCAGAGCAGTAGCTCTAGTTGGGAAGAACACTGAGAGATTCCCTCCATCTGCAGTGGTCCATGAATTAGAGCATGCACTTGGTCCGTAGGAATGGTTCAAAGGTTCAGAGCATCCCAGCTCAGGCTACGAGCTTGAATCCTGATGCCTCATATCCAATATGCGTATTTTAAATGCCAAGAGGCTGACTATTCTGGGTTGCTCTCTCTTCTGTTGAAGCTGTTTGGTAGTTGCATATTTATGGGAGCGCAGACTTACCCAAGGGCTTCTACCAGCCAAGTGCCACAGCAACTGGAAGATGAAGTCAGTCTTTCTCTCCCAGTAACACTTAATTACTTGTTGCGAAGTGGAGCGACTCCTGAACGAGAAGCAGAGGTTAATCCTGCCAGGTGTTAGCAGAGGGTAGCAGGACTGTGGAAGTACCTCAGAGCAGGAGCAAGGAGGACCTGAGTGCCCCGCATCCCCGGAGCATCCCAGGGACTGACCCGTTTGTCTGGCTGGGTCTCTTGTGTGGCTGGAAAACTGTTCCTCACTCAGCCTCTAACGGCAGGTCTAATTCAGCTGAGGGATGCCAGCCTTCCTTTAGGAATTGTCACCATTTGTATGAATTCAGTGACATGTCTAAACTTTAATTTCTGCTGGAAGAACAAAGCAGAACAAGAATAAAAGCTGTTTAACAGAGCAGCCTCTTTGCCTAGAGCAAAGTCGCCTCCTATGCAGCCTCCCTGCTGAGTGCCTTTCCTCACAGTAGTAGTGTCTCTTGAATTTGTCCACAATCTATTACACAGGCAGCCTAAAGGGAAGATGGACTCCAGTGCCTTGAAACACCACATATTTCTCAGTAAATGGTCCATTAGGAGCGTTTACCTATCTTCTGCCTAATGTGAATTAACTCCTGCTGGAACTACCTCTTAGTTTTTGCTTAGCAAAAAGCCACGTTCATCGTCGGAGGACCAGCATAACTTCATGAAGTCTTACAGACAACTCCTGCATCATCCAGTGCCACAGCTGAAGTTGCACTCTGTGTAAATAAATGAAATATAAATAACCTTATCCCTTCTTTCATACCTTAAGGGACAACATTAATCATCTGTGTAATTTCAGGGGAATCAGCAGAGTTGCTAGGTGTCATATTGGCATTTAGTCAAAGGTACTCCAGAGCGAGTAGTTATGACAGTAATGCAATAACTTGGAGCCTGCCTCAGGGGGTACTGCCCTCACAAGGCATCCGCAGTTTTCATTTATTTCTCTGCTGATAGCAAATACTTAACGCGTATATATACCTGCATCTGTAATCTGTGTCTGTGGTCAGTCCCGAGAAGTATGCTTGTCTCCTGTCCCTGATGGAGTTAGTCTCTGCAGGTTGCTTATGAATCCGTAATTTCTGATTAAAAAATAAAAACAAAGTTTAAAAATTTCAAAGTACATTATGCTTTTGGGAGTCCGTAGTATCCTGCGGTTCTGTCAATCTTCTTGAATCCCAGGCCTGTAGAAAAATCCTAAGAAGCCGTGTGTGACGACTGGGTACCTCTAACTTAATACATGAGCTCTGGCAATCGAAGCTGCCAGTGCAAACTGTCAGGACTCTGCCAGGCAGACAGATGGCACGATGACAGGAAATGGATGGGTCTCTAAAACTCAATTATCATTTCAGCTCAGGCCTATTCTTCTTATGCCAAGTTGTGGAAGAGATTTGTTTATGCATTTTGGCAGATAATTTGCATAGGTGTGAAGCTATAGGAACGGCTGTGATAGTATGAGCCTGAACATGGCTTTTCCTGGTGTGTGTTGTCTTCCAGGTTACCCTTCTGCCTCCTTGCAGGTGGTAGGTTTCTGAACATTTATTTAGATAAATGCAGCCATAGTCTGGAAATCGTCTATCAGAACTCCAGACACAAAATATTTTAAGATCCATTTTCCATGATAAGGATGGAAAACACTTTAAATAGTTTTCCAGGCCAGCACTTTTTTTTTTTTTTTTCCCCTTCTAATACTTCTTTCCTTCCCTATTCCCTATTCCTTTGGTTCCTTGGCAGCATGTTCCATGCAGCAAGGTCTTCCTAGATTTGAGTACCTTATCTCCATCCACCACTGTCTTCAGCATTCAAGACTGGTTTTGTTATTGTAACAAATCGTCAGCGTGTACAGAAATGAAACTACCAATGCCAGCCATCAAATGATGTCTTCAGTGGGAGATTCTTTGCTCATCTTCCACCAGTAGCCTGATTTATTTATACACCTTTGGTTGCTGCCTTCTTCCCTGGAGATTTCTGAGCATCCGCAGCCACATCTCTACCATCTACCAGCCAGTGAAAGCATTGGCACGGTCGTACAGCTTCCCCAGCTTGGGTTTTGCTGACGAGCTTCTCAGATTAGTATTCACATGCTGTTTCCTTCCAGCTGTGGAGTATTTTCCTCCCCCTTATTATTCGGCGTACCTATATGCTTCCCTTCTCCTGCCTGCCCAGGTCATGGAGATCAGAGCACTGCTGGTGATTTCAGTAAGTTCTCAGTACCATCAACGTGGCAGGCCAGTGTAAAGCTCATTAGAGAATACAGGAAAGCTGCAGAATGTTATTTATATTTCATATCCACGTTGCTTCTTCAGAGAGTGAGAGGCTCATACAAATGAGAGGAATTATTTAGAAGCCAGAAAAAAAAAAAAAAGATATGCATGCCCGTGCAAGAAAAGTATTTGCAGACATCTCCTGCAGGCTGACAAAAGCCTTGCCTCTTGAAGCAAGCCTTTCCAGCTACCTGAACAGAGACAGAAGTTTTTACAGGACCCCAAACATCCTTTCTCTCATAGAATCTGGTGGCATCATGTCAAAAAATATTTTATTTTGGTTCCTTCCACTTCAGCAGACACCTGATCAAGCAGTGTCTTCTTGTTACAGCTGTAAAACTCTGACCCTATGGGATGAAAACAGTTGTATAAAAGTATTTTTTTTAAGAATTTTTATTAGCAGCATGATTATTTTTGACAGCCAGTATTCGTTGCTTTGACAGCAAAATGTTGCCAGACCTTCCTTAATTGTCTAGCAATGCATTTTATTACAAAATAGGTGATTTATTTTTTTCATGTCTGCTGGTCTGAGGGTCAAGGTTGGCATCCTGTAACTCAGGGGTGCTGAACCAGCCGTCTGCGAGCTGCAGCAGCTCACCAATGGTTCATGTTCAGCCTCAGCTCTGGGGACACGTCGTGTGGCAGTGGCAATAACCTCGTGCAAGAGCTGGCGGAGGGAAAAGCACAGCAGCAAGAACAGCTGAGGCCTGCTGAGGCCTGCTCCTCTCAGGTACCCTGGGGTACAGATGTGTGCCCACCTTTGTCTGGTCCTTTGGACAAATTCCCTACAGAATTTCAAGTAAATTTAGTCCAAATCTTCCATTTTAATGTCATTAAGTTATTTCAGGGCCTCGTATGAACATGCTTCACGGGGTGTCTTCGTTAAAGTATTATCCATCTGCACAGAAGATGCCTCACGGATTACTTTAAAGGATGAGCCTCGTTTTGAACACAAATGCATCTTGCTGATTTTTTTAAAAGGACTCTTCATCTGACCCGGTGCATGTTCAGAGTTTTTTAAAAGGACTCTTCATCTGACCCAGTGCATGTTCAGAGCTTTCTGGAGAGACCGACAGTGCCTTTCCTCCTCTGCACGCTTCTCTGTCTTCCCTTCATGTGTGCTAAGGCCTCTCCTTTGTTCTGCTCCTTGTTGAGCACTGGAATAGTTAGCATGGTCAGCTTTACAACATCACCACTAGCAACTGACTTGTAAGTAGGGTTACAAGTGCCATTTTGTAATCACAAGCAATAATTTAATTGGAAAAAGGGGGAAAAAAAGGAACCACTTAACTTTTTGATGTTTTAAAGCCCTTCATCCAATATTCACACACAGGAAGGAGACCTCCTGTCCTTCAGCTTTGACTCCTGGCGCTGGTCTCAGTCTTGCAGAGCTGCCCCCGTGCACGTTCCCCGTCCTGTTTGGGTTGGTGGCTCTGTCCTTCCCTTCCATCGTCCCTTCTGCACTTCAGCGGGAGCCTGCAAGCAGAGTCCAGGTCTTGACACGTCACGTGGGAGAGGCACGAAGACAAATGCTCTCAGCCACAGCGATCGTTCTCCATTTCTGTGAGGCTTTCTTGCTGCTTTTCTGGTTTTACGACAGTGGTGATTCTAAGGAACCATAAATCCCGGTGTCCTTGCCCTGGCTAATCCCTCCTGCCTGGCGAGAGGCATGCCCTATTAAGCACTGCCTTACAGCGTCAGATTGATGGCAGGTGTTGCAAAAGAGCATCATGAGTTGTGGAGAACCACGACGAGTTCATTAAGATGCCTCGTGCAAACAATGGCTGATAAATATCCAGCGAGACAGGTGAGGGTTAGTGCAGAGGTTTGGGTTGTGTAAACAGAGTTAGCCATCGAGATGTCTAGCACGGATTCGAAAAATTTATGGCAGCTGTTTTCTGTGGGCATCAGCAAAATAGATTTCCTTAAGCAATCCATGGATCTGACTGCATCTTTTCCATTGATTTCAGGGAGGATTATAATTTAAAATGCAGTAAGTTTTTTTTTTTTTTTCTTGTTTTAAATAAAACTGAATGTATAAATCACACTTCTCTAAATCCTCTGGACTACTTAGGAAACCTCAAGGACACAACCCTATCTGAACTTTTTGGTTTTTAATCTGAATAATAATATTCCTGTTGTAGCTTTTACCCTTTCGTTATCAAGAGAGACGTGGGTGAGCTTTTGCTGTACAAAAGCAGGACAAACAGTCTCTGAGGTATGTTCAGCAAGCAATCAAGTTAGCCTATTAGGAGAAATTACCCTCTGTAAATTGAGATGCAGCGAACAACGACCTATGTGATTCTGTTCTTGTCAGCTTAGGGTAAAGTAAGTTGGATTCACTTCCCTGTATTTCTTTTTTTTTTTTTTTCATTGAACAAGAGTATGCACATAAAACCAGAGAGATCAAGAGAGATAACCACAGATATCATTTAGAGATATCAATCTCTATTTAATTAATAGACTTTTGGTATTTAGTGACTGCAATGTTTATGGGTGTGCGGCTCGGTTCCTAGCAGGCAGGAGAGCCATGTGCTAGCTAGACTCTTTTGGGGAGGGCGGATCTTCCTGTGCCCCATGATGTATCTAAATATTTACATTGATTAAATCCCAAATTGGTGATTTTGTCATTTGATTGTCGTGAGCACTGTATGAATCAAAAACTATAAGTACGTAAATATATAAAATGTGAAAAGTGCTGAGTGCTACAACTAGATGGTGTATGTCAGCCGTTGGGATGTGTCCAGTGGGGCACTTCTTACATGGACTTATTTCAGGAACACATCTTCATTCAAGACTGTGTTTAATTTCAAATATCTGCTTTAGTCCTATCAAAAAAGAGTAGAATTTAAGGATACCCTTAAAGCTAAGAAGTGATTTTTGAATTTAACTCTGAAACAAAGCTTGGGAAAATTGTCATGAAATACAGGAGGCAAAAAAGCTTACACTGTAGAGAAATTTAACTATGGAAATATCCCTTCCCTTCTAGGAAAAAAAGAATAGAAATGTATCCAATTCCCTAAGCACGAGTGCAAGTAACGCTGAGGAAAAGACTATACTACACATTTTGAATAAGTTAAATCAATTGACAGCTATCCAGCCACAGAGAAAAGGGATGTAATTGTAACTGTGAGCAGCAAAAGGGCTCTGCCTAATAGTTAAACATCAGGAAGTGCCAGTGTGTCTAATAAAATGCAGATCTTATTATCTGTTTGTTATGTGCATCAGGAGATAACTGTTCGAGTTGAAAAGTATAAAAATTTGATTTAATTCCCTGACATTTTGGATACAACGGGGTCAGGTTGGTCTTGTAACAAATAACAGCTTGGGGCATATGGAAAGGAGTGTAATTGAAGATAAGGCTCTAGCAAGATGAGTGGAAAATGTAATGGAGTTCAAGGAGACATTAAACAAATGTATCCTGGCCCTCACACTGTAATCACCTACGTGTGCTGTAAGGCAAACAGCGAGGGTAATTGACACCCCGGAGGAAGATCATTACAGCTTTGGTGCCTTCTGCCTCACGCCACGCTTTCTTCCATTCGCAACACCGAGAATTCAGACTTGGCAAGTCCTGGGCTCCCGAGGCTGCTCTGATTTATCCAGGGAACTCGGCGAGCTCTAAATAAACCCAGAGAGGTTTTCAGCCGCTTCTTTAAACGTTAAACCTGTAGCTGTGAGTGGCTGGTGGGGTGTCAGAGGTTAAAAGTGACCAACGTGGAGAAGAGTATCTCAGAAACCTCAGTGATAGAGGAGGAGGATGGTCCTTTAAGCACTTTTGAGGGCTAACAAGTTCAGGCTGGAGTATGCCAAAATCAGGAGCAGCAGATTCTTCCCAGCCTGGCGTCCTGGGGAGGTTCAAAGTGATCATGTTTTCTTGGGTGTGGTACGGCAGTTGTCCCTTTTCCCCCAGTTTCTGGGCATTTTCAGCTATATCTGACTAGGCTGTAGGGACATCAGGGATATCGTACAAGTGAAAGACCTTGTGAGACACCAAAGGAGCCATCCTGTGAACTTAATCCTGGCCAGGTCACGGAGGAACTGGACCTTGAGACATAAATCGATTGTAGGCTTTCTTGGTTCAGAGAGCTATTTGTTCACACTGAGGGGGCTCCAGCATGTCACACAGCATGTACTTCAAGTAGCCAGAACATTTGGGGATTTATAGAGCCTTTGTTGTCCAGAAAGCCTCCAGGAAGCAAAAAAAGAAAGTCAGAGCCAAGAGTAGAAGCAGTGTGGCTGCGTTTGTGCTGAACTTGGCTCTAGCGAGGGAGGACTTGACGGTGAGACCTGTTTCCTTGGATCCCAACTCCCAGTTAGTAGTAAGTAATTGAGATCATTAAAACAGACTTACTCTAGGTACCCAGTCAATAATTCTAATTTTTTTCGCATTGAAGGGTGGGAGATAATTAAGGACCTTAGTAGTAAATGTGTTACTTCTTAATGCTTTCTGCTTAGCATACTAAAAAGGCAGAGAGTTCCCGATATCAATCTCTAATTAATTAAGCTGGCTCCGAACTCATGTTAAAATTATTGATCATCCAAGAGCAGCAGTGGATTCTTCATCTCCTGATGTCTTCATACCAAGATTCAATCTCTTTCTGGAAGTTCCACTTCAGCTACCCCGTCACTCAAGACACTCAGCTCAGAAAAAGACAATTTTGGATAAAATTTAAGTTCATCTCATTTGAAAATATATACGAAATGAAAGTCAGGTTCCTTTCCCAGAAAAGAAAGTGATAGCCCGACCAGGCAGCAGCCGCTACCTGTCTGTGTATTGTGGTCACATCCACGTGTACGTTCTGGGAGCTCCCAGAGCTGCAACAACACATGAATGACAAACGCAAGCAGCTTCTCTGTTTGCAGCTATCATAGGCAGATAAATGCGTATACTTCTGTGGCTGTGTTTAAGCACGTGCAGGCACGCCTTTCTGCCACCCAGAAAACACTGCTTTAAATTTCAGCATGCGGGAAGGTCACAAAGCAGAAATATGCTGCCAGATTGGGTCTGTTTTTAGAGAAAAACAATGGAGTGATCAATTCTGATCCCCGTGCTACTCGGGGAGGTTAATCTAAGTGACCTCCTGGCCTTCCATGCTTGAAGCTTGAGGACCTGTTCTGAAGATGATGGAGTTGCTCTGAATTTACATCAGCCGGGGAAAGTTTCCGTGGCAGAAATGTTTTTCATTGGTTTTAGCATGGACCCCATGGCTACGTGCGGATTTCTCTGGCACCACAGGCAGCCAGACAGGCTCGTGTAGCTGCTGCCCTCTGTCTCCCACTCCACGAACCCTGAGTCACCGCCTGTGCCGTGCCAGCACCGGGACAGCAACTGAGTCAGGAAAATGACCTACAGAAAAAAAAACAACATCCATTCCTATGTTCTCTTGCTGTTCTCAGCAAGATCAGCACGGGTCATCCCTGGGGCACCGACTCTTTTGTGTGAGCATAATGCAGAAAAAAAGTGCAGAGGTAGAAATGAGCAACCAGTACCAGGGGATGTTTCGGGATGGTTTAAATCAATTTAAGTGGTATTGCAAGTTGGAGCCCAGCAGAAGTTAGCAGTGGACAGTTTCCTCTCTCATCTCAGCAGCACGGGCCACTTTGTACTGTTTCAAGCCTCACATAAATCCAGGCTGAACTGGCTCAAGAAATTAAACCAGCAGATTAGTTTTCAGTCGTTTCGGCTCCACGTTGCTCAGATTAGCAAATTATCTGTTCTTACTGCACTATGCTTTCTCGGGGCATTGCAATCAGGTGCAGAACTCCTTAAGAAAGTACTATAACATAATGTCATATATATATATATATTATGCATATATATATAAAGCTATATATGTATATAGAAATTTTATATAGAGAAAGTTATTGGTAGTCTGAAGGAAAGACATAAAGAATCTGCCTTATTGACAGAAGCACATCTGACCTGTTCTAGCCATAAGGAAATTTGACAACACTAGAACAAGGTATCAGAAAAGCTGTGCAGATATTATCACTGTAGGCTGTAAAGAAGAGGGGTTAACCAAGGGTTTCTCCTGCTCCCCCCCCCCCACATGCTGGCAGCTCCTTTCGGCTTTGTGTTTGGATACTCTGCAGTTTTGAAGAGCCCTGCACCAGTCCATATATTTAATTCCTTTATTACCTAAAAACTACTATGCGGCCCTCCCAGCAGACTGGCTTCAGGCACGCTCCATGATAGCGTGATGCTGCATTTTGCAGGAGAGGCAAAAAATCCCACAGCTAGTTTTCATCTGAGAGCAGGGGTGACTTGAGACAAGTGTAACTAGTGCAATTACACCGCTTCCCATCCTGCTAGCATTGCTACACTCCGATAAACGCACACCTAGCTGCAGCTTAGGGCTATTTTTCAGTCGTTGCAATGTGACACACTCCATCCTCGTTCACCTTTCCCTGTGGACTAATATGCCAGGCAATAGAAAGAAGTGTATCTCCTCCTTTAATGCTAAGCCTCACCTCTGACTAAAAAATGCCCTTATGTTAGATGTGTTAACAAGAGCATTCCCCTCCCCTACCCTTTTACGCACACTGATAGTAAAGGTATGCGTTATTACTTGGCATTTGCAAAACATCTTGTAACTATTACATTAAAAAAGAAAACTGTCAGCCAAGTGACACGGCATTCTCAGCGTTACTCTGGAACTAGAAGAAAATCACAAATGAAACGATCAGTTCCAAATCAGCCTTTTAGGATTCAGCATTGCAGCACACATAAGAAGAAAGTTTTTAATTATAAATCCTGTTTGCCTTTGCAAGTAGTTCCGCTGAAGGAAAGAGGCAATACGCACATTTCAAGCTGAAGTAGGGCTCTCTATTTAACTGTTTAGCATATTTTGGTTCAGATTATAAAACCTGATTCTTTTTCATGTTAAGGAATCGGTATGGTGATAAGGCTGGAAGCCTGCCATCCATGGCTTCTCAATAACTTTCTAGGCAAGTTGAAACTAATACTGGCTTTCTGGAAAAAAAAAAAAAAGGTAATTTGTGAAGATTTATTTTATTGGAAAAGTAACATCTAGAGAGCCAGCTGCTGCCACATAAGTATGTATTATTAACTCAGGGCTGGGAAAAGCTTCTGCTCACTGGAGTAAAACAAATATACAATTTAATCTAAGCCCCAAATTTAATTAACTGCAAGAAAAAAATCAAATTTTTTTTTCTTTCTTCACAAGCAATTATGCCTAAATATGATACTGTAGGTGCATATGAATTTTTCATAGAATCATTTGTGCACACAAATAAGGCATTTATGTAAACAAAGACTAATTGCACAAATCTTGTCAACTCAGTGGGCTTTCACTATGTGCAAGCAATGCCGGTTGCAAAGGAAACATCATTTTACAGCTTTTTCTGAAAACACGATCCATAAACTTCTATGTGCAGACCTCTCAGAGTTAAGACATGTTAGATACTGTGCTTGGTGTTTTTATAGAACAGATAATGTGCTGCTGAGATCATTGTGGACTACGGCGATGTGCACAGTCTCTGTTCAGTCTATCCACTAGAGTAACTAAGCCCAGAAATGAGCTCGTATTAATTGATCTCTCTGAGTGCTTGCTCCCATGGAATTACAGTGTCGTGGCTGCATCAGAGCAAAGACTGTACTTAAAATGAAGAGTCCAATCGTGGGTGTTTCTTGGGTAGACTAAGTTTTTGCCATGTGCTAAACACCTCTGAAAAGGTTAAGTTGCCCTGAACTGGCCTCACCCCTCCGCGCTGTGATCAGACCTGCATTTATTCAGCAGGTGCTTGGCTTGACACACGAGCACACCAACATGTGACTGAGCATCCCCTGTTACGTGACGGGCACAAGTCCAGCGATGTGACAGGGAAAGCCTGCAAACCCTTCTGAAAGAAGATGAGATGAATGGGGAGAACGAATAATTAGAGGAAAATACATCATTATGGATCCAAGAGAGACATGGCAGCTGCTGCTGCATGCCCCTGGGTCCAACCAGTAGTCAGGCTGAAGATGTATTTCCAGCAGGCACAGACAGAGAAGCATATATGTACTGTATATGTACGTGTACACATAGTAAACCACAGACAAGCTCAGAACACTCACACAAACAAGTCCACTAGTGAGAAAAAAAAATATATTAATATATATACATACGTATAAGGTGGCTCCCACCAGCAGCTGGACTCAAACACTCAGTCTGCCCAGTAACTGGCCACTTTATCCCAGTCTCCCCAGTTGCTGTCATCTAGACATACAAGCCCCTGAGTTCCTAGGTCCTATAGGTGCCATCCTTTTGCTCTCACCCCTAGAAGTACAGGGGTGCCCTCGCAGCCACAGCTGGCCCGTAGAGACCCACTCGCCCCCTTGCTCCCAGGCCACTTCACCTATTTACGGGCTGGTCCTGCCTGATCTCTGCTCGTGGCCCCACACTGGCATGTCCGCGCTCCAGTTGCTGCACTAGGGATACACGGCCCCTCCAACCCGTGGCCTGACCCCAGGTGCTGCACTCCATACACACTGCACACACAGAATAGCGTTAGGAATTTTATAGGAGGGCAGGACAGCCTGTGCTGATGAGGCAGCCACTATTTGTATGCACCCAGCCATTTTTAACCCTTTACCCCTCTTTAAAAAAAATCAAAAATCCCACTCTTGCTCCTCCCTAAAGAACCTAAACCCCTCCCTTTGCTTTCCTCCCCTAAGTATCCTATAATAAGTGCTGTGCGATCCCAAACCACTTTTCCCCTGCACCCCATCACGTGTCCCGCCCCGAAACAGCAACCTGCCTTGGTCCAAAAGATGATGTGGGGAGATGTTCCCAGCTCGTGGTGATGGGTGTCACGCCTGGGCGACGGGGCTGACTGCTGTGCTGGGACAGCCCTGGGCAAGGCGCTGGTTCCTCGCTTTGGGTTCCCACCTGCCACTGTGCCCCTGTGCTCCTCGTCCTTGTGCAGATGTAGGTGAGCACTTTGTTCTAGGGCTCGCTATAACCAAGCAGACCAGCCCACTGATTTGACTTAGTTCTGCGTGCTGACCTGTAAGCAGAATTCAAAATGTATTTTTTGGCAAATACAGGGGATATTTTCCATGTTCAGTAACATACTTTTTCAAAATACTTTTCTGTTCTTATGGATTGTAAACTAGATCGCGCACATGATGCAGCAAATTGAGTTACTCATTTTTGTTAGAAGTAGTGTAATTACTAGAAATTAAATAACTTGTTGGCAGATGACTCATTAAATACATAAAGAAGTAAAAAATATGTTCATTAATTTTATTCTCCAGGGACACCTTATAGAGGCCTTCCAGTACTTAAAGGGGGCCTAAAAGAAAGGCGGGGAGGGACTCTTTGTCACGTAATGTAGTGACAAGGGGTAACAGCTTTAAGGTAAACGAGGTGAGATTAAAATTAGATATTAGGAAGAAATCCCTCATGATGAGTGTGGTGAGGCCCTGTCCCAGGCTGCCCAGAGGAGCTGTGGCTGCCCCATCCCTGGCAGTGCCCAAGGCCAGGCTGGATGGGGCTGGGGGCAGCCTGGGCTGCTGGGAGGGGTCCCTGCCCATGGCAGGGGGTGGCGCTGGGTGGTCCTTTGCCAACCCAAACCATTCTGTGACTCTATGACTGTACAATTTTTAGATGATAATTAAAGGGAAGAATTACCATCCCCCTACCACCAATGTCACCACTAAGCCATGTCCCTAAGCACCACGTCCGACCTTTCCTTGAACACCTCAGGGACGGTGACTCCACCACCTCCCTGGGCAACCCGTCCCAACGCCTGACTGCTCTTTCTGAGAAGAAATGTCTCCTCATTTCCAACCTGAACCTCCCCTGGCACAACTTGAGACCATTCCCTCTAGTCCT